>NW_022631084.1:5018406-5526467 GCF_010015895.1 Lontra canadensis | reverse complement strand
AGGAAGTTGATCATAAGCTCAGGCAGAGTGTAATTGGCTCAGGACAAAAGAATGGATAAGACTAGGTCATGGTAAAGGATCTGGATAATAACCCCAAGTCAGCTGATGTTTTGTTCATTCTTAGCCAGTGTGCATTATCTGACAGATACTTCCTTTGTTGCCACAATGTAGTGGTCCCATTGCTGGTGTAACAGGATGATCTATAATAAAAATAAAATAAAAATAACAAAGGAAAAAGGCGAAAATAGGGAGAGCAAGGGGAAACTTCAGGTGCCAGGAATTTCATTTTCTCATTGTGCATTTTAATGTAAGCTCTGGGACACATTATGACCCCCCAGCGGCAGGGAACTAGGATGTCCATGCCAACTGACAAAATGTGAGAACTATAAGGCACCTTAATTAAAGTCAGAAGCCAGATTTACAGTCAGGAATTTATGAGAATTGGGGTGACAAGAAGCCTCTCTATTCTCTCTTTATATCTGGCTCTCTCTTTTTTCAAAACCACAGGGTAGGAACAGAAAGTGCTAGTAAAAAGAAAAATGTTTAATTGCAATACACTCAAGACATACTAACATGAATAAATTCCTGTGGTAGGGTGATGAATACTTTGTAGGGGAATATTGCTAGTCAGTAGTCAGTGAAATAGGTTTAAATATGAGGCCTTTGAGCAAAGTATCTAGAAAATGCCCCCTTTCCTTTTGTGAATATAATAACTAAAATACAGAAGGGCCTCTTTTAGGTGGTGAGGGAGGCAGCAGCTTGTGGAGCCATTTTACCTCCTGACTTCATTCTAATTCCTGTACTGTATTTTTGGGCCAACTAGCTAATTGAGCAAACATCATTAAGTTTTCTTGAAATGGGGGACATACAGCACAAGGAGCAGAAGTGTATAAACCTTGGCATTGGGTTTGCAAGATAGGGGAGTGGAGAATGGGCAGAAAAAGTAGCACTCACATCCAAGGCTAGCATTTTCTGGGATCCTCACTGAGACTTTATGATAAATCACCCATGTGGCACCAACTGTTTCCATGTAGGATTCTCTGAAATATAATATGCCAATGATATAAATATTATTATACATATTAGAGATTATTGTCCATCCTCATTTTGAGATGAACTGCTACCAGTGTCTGATAGTCTGTTGTTGCCTTTGATCAGATTTATTTTTAGCTTTCTATTTGATTTCATTCTTCAACCTGTTTATTATCTTTTTGTGAGTGCAGAGATCATATCTTAAACCTATAGTCATTTATACTTCTGCATACTCCACCTTAATTCCAAAAAGATTTAAGAAAGCTAACATAATAAATTTATGTATTCCAAATACTATACCTTCTCATTTATGACTTAGCTTTGCGATTCTTAAGAAAAGTAAAATATGTCACATCACTTACTAGAAATTTTTTTCAGTTCTATTTTCATTTTCTTTTAGATTATACATCTTTTAATTTTTGAGTTTGGATTATTTTATAAAAGTGACAGATCAAGTAATAATGTTTATAAAAGATAAGTCAAAATTTAAAAGGGTTGTGGGTCAGCCGCTCATGCATTCCTAAAGAAGAGTCTCCCTGAAACTAGGAAAAAAATGAGAAATATTCAAAACTGAGAGTGTGCATTTCCACATGGTGGGAAAACAATGAGGGCCACGGTGGTGGTAATTCTTGGTACATTCTTCCATTGATGCTGTATTGCAGCTGTCTGTTTATATAGATGCTTATTTTAGTGGTCTTTGAGCTGAGGGACAGTCATTTTAGTATTAATTTTCTATTACAGAAGTCCAAATCATAGAGTCACAGTGCCTGTGGTTGTTTAATAAGCACATTTGAAAAAAATGAAAAAGAGAAGGGAGACCATTTGTCTTTTGGGTCCCCAGGAGGAGAGGCATTTTGCTAAAAAGGGGCCGTCTCCTTCAGTGGAGACCCACAGCCTGAAGCTGTCAGCTGAGATGATGAGAGAGTGGTCTTGGCATAGAGTATGTCCCTCTGCAATGAAGCAGGGCCTGTGGGCCTGTGGGGGCCTCCTTATCATACTCCATAATGCCGAAGCTCCTGGTTTGCCTGTTGACTTTCAGGATGTTCAGTTGGGAGTGAAACTGAGACTTGGTTCTACTTTCTCAGCCGTCTTCCCAGGACCGCTCAGTGTGTTGTAACAACTGTCACAGACAGCAGCTCTTTTGTTGAACTCTTTGCTCTGAGAGCTCTGACAGCACTTAGGTTGCTACCCAAAGTTATGGTCTCACACTCTGTTCTCATAATGAAAATCCCTCAGGTAAAGTGTCCAATTAAATATACATGGGTTTTCCTTCTGCCAAAGGACAGCCAAATGCCACTTCCTTCACATTTGCTTAAGGACAAGAGTATTTCAGTTTCAAAAGAAATAAATTTTGTTCTAAAATATGGCACCTATGAAATCATATAAGATGTAATTTAAGGAAAACCAGCTCAGTATTATAACAGGATTTTCTTATCAAGCTCTCTCCAGATGCTGCAGCTGTCACTTAGGCCATGCCAGTGTCTGGTGTCATGCCAGTTTGATGCAAGTTGGTTCCACTTGTCACCCTTTCAATTTCCCAGCCAGCCTCAATTTTAAAGGGCATATTAGCATTATCATAGCAATCTTAAAGATGTGTCTTGGCTTGACTTTAAGTCCGTTTTGTTTCTAAGTCACAAAGTATAATGAAATACCACTGAGATAAAAAGGATTTTATTGTCTATATATGACATCAAATGGTCTAATCTCTGACCAAAGAAATGGAAAGGTTTTAAAAAGGTTGTTCTATGAGACATGCTGCAGCATGGCATCAAAGAGAATGAGAGGTACTTTAGAACATACTGGTTTAAATAACAGATAGGAGAGTGCTTTCTCTTACATGTTTTCTTTTTTATTGAAGTGTAAATGACATACAATATCCTATTTTCAAATGTCCATTACAGTGATTCAATATTTTTATACATTACAAAATGATTCCCATGATAAGTCTAGTTACCATCTGTCACCATAAAAAGTTATTTTAATATTATTGACTACATTCCCTGTGTTGTACATTATATCTCCATGACTTATTTATTTTATAGCTGGAAGTTTATACCTCTTAATCCCCTTTACCTCTTTCATCTACCCCCAACTGCTCCCCATCTGGTAACCAAAAGTTTGTTTTCCATATGTAAGAGTCTGTTTCTGTTCTGTTTTGTTTGTTCATTTGTTTTTTAGATTTCCACAGATAAGTGAAGTCCTATGATATTTGTCTTTCTTAGTTTGACTTATCTCACTTGGTATAGTATACCCTAGGTCCATCCATGTTGTCACAAATGGCAAGATTTCGTCTTTTTTATGGCTGAGTAGTATTCCTGTGTGACTGTGTGTGTCTGTGTGTGTGTGTCTGTGTGTGTGTGTGTTTTCACATGAAGACACTTAGGTTGTCTTAAGACACCACATAGGTTGGTGATGGACATTCAGGTTGCTTCCATATCTTCGCCGTTGTAAAGGATGCTGCTAATGAACATAGGGGTGCATGTATCTTTTTGAATTTGTGTCTTTGGTTTTTTTTTTTTATAAATTCCAGGAAGTGGAGTGCTGGATCATGTAGTATTTCTATTTTTAATTTTTTGAGGAATCTCCATACTGTTTTTCGTAGTGGCTGTGGCAATTTACACTCTCACCAGCAGGGTATGAATGTTCCCTTTTTTCCATATCCTGGACAACACTTGCTATTTTTTTTTTTTTTTTGTCTTTTTGATTAGCAAGTCTTACAGATGTATGTGTGGTGATATCTCATTGTGGTTTCGATTGCATTTCCTGATGATTGGTGAAGTTGAGTATCTTCATGTGTCTATTGACTTCTTTGGAGAAATGTCTTTGGAGAAATGTCCTCTGCCCACTTTTTAATCAGGTTGTTGGTTTGATATTAAGTTATATACGTTATTCATATATTTTTGATATGAGCTTCTTTTTGGATGTAAAATATGCAACTATCTTCTTCCATTCAGTAGGTTGCCTTTTCATTTTGTTGATGGGTTCCTTGCTATTCAAAAGCTTTTAGTTTGATGTGATCCTATTCATTTATTTTAGTTTTTGTTGCTCTTGCCTGAGGAGATTGGTCTAAAAAATATTCCTAAGACTGATGTCAGAGAACATGCTGCCTATATTTTCTTTTAGGAGTTTTATGGTTTCAAGTTTTAGGTTTAAGTCTTCAACACATTTTGAATTTATTTTTGTATATGGTGTAAGACAGTGGTCCAGTTTCATTCTTTTGCTTGTGGCTTTCCAGTTTTCAGTACCACTTATTGAAGAGACTGTTTTTTCCCCATTGTCTATTCTTGTCTCCTTTGTCACAGATTAATTAACCATGTATGAGTGGGTTTATTTCTGGGCTACCTATCCTGTTCCATTGATCTCTGTGTTGATTTCATGACAGTACCATAATGTTTTGATTACCGTAGCCTTATAGTACAGTTTGAAATCAGGGAGTGTGATACTCATGGCTTTGTTCTTTTTGGTAATTCTCTGGCAATTTGGGGGCTTTTGTTCCATACAAATTTTAGGATTATTTGTTCTAGTTTTGTGAAAAATGCCATTGGTGTTCTGGTGGGGATAGAATTGAGTCTGTAGATTGCTTTAAGTACTATGACCATTTTGACAATATAAATTCTTCCAGTCCATGAGCACAGTGTATTTGTGTCATTTTCAATTTTTTTCATTAGTGTCTTATAGTTTTCAGAGTACAGGCCGTTCACTCCTTGGTTAAATTTATACCTAAATATTTTGTACTTTTTGATGCAATTGTAAATGGGATTATTTTCTTAATTTCTCTTTCTGATAGCTTGTCATTAGTGTAGAAAATGCAGCCAACCTCTGTTAATTTTCTATCCCTCAACTTTACTGAATTCATTTATTAGTTATTGTTGCCTTTAATCGAGCCTTTAGGGTTTTCTATATATGGCATCGTGTCATCTGCAAATAGTGAAAGTTTAAACTCTTCCTTCCAGTTTGGATATCTTTTATTTCTTTTTCTGGCCTAATTTCTGTGGCTAGGACTTCCAATATCATGTTGAATAAAAGTGGCAAAAATGAACATCTTTGTCTTTTTCCCTGATCTTAGAGGAAAAGCTTTTACCTTTTTAGTATTGAGATGATGTTAGCTATGGGTTTGTCATATATGGTCTTTCTAATGTTGAGGTACTTTCCCCCATTCCTGCTTTGTTTACAGTTTTTACCATAAATTGATGTTGGATTTTGTCAAATGCTTTTTCTGCGTTTATTGAGATGATAATCTGAATGTTTTCCTTTATTTTGTTTATGTGTATCACATTGATTGATTTGTAGATGTTGACCCATCCTTGCACACCTTGAATAAATTCCACTTGATTGTGATGTATGATCCTTTTACTGTATTCTTAAATTCAGTTTGTTAATATTTTGTTGGGATTTTTTTGCATCTGTGTTCATCAGGGATATGGCCTGTAGTTTTCTTTTCTTGGGGTATTTTTATTTGGTTTTGGTATCAAGGTAATGTTGGTGTTATAAAGGATTTTTTGAAAACGTTCCTTCTTAATTTCTTGAAATAATTTGAGAAAACTAGGTACCAACTCTTTTTTAAATGTTTGGTAGAATTTACCAAGTATGATGCTGTCTGGCTCTAAACTTCTATTTTTGAAGAGTTTTAAAATTACTGATTCAACTTTATTACTTATAATCAGTATAATCAGATTTTCTATTTCTTCATGATTCACTCTTAGAAGATTGCATTTCTAGGAGTTTATCCTTTTCTTCTATGTTTTCCAATTTGTTGGTATATAATTGTCCATAGTAGTATCTTATGATCCTTTGTATTTCTGTGGTGTCAGTGTTAACTTCTTTTTAATTTCTATCACTTACCCATTTTGAAAAACCCCATGCCTATCACATAAAAAGAAATAGTTTTAAAAGACTAAGGAACTATATGACAGAGTAGGCAAATCTGAAAATGTAAATGTACTCTAAATTAAATTTTTGAACAGTAAAATTACTTGCTCTGTCAATTATTAATGGCAGATCTCCAGCTTGCCTAAAATATGGATTTTACCTCAGTATCTTCAGATTCTTTCTGTTTGGATGTTGTATTGCTGCCTTAGAATTACACTATTAAATTTAAGTCTTGTGATAGAGGTGTTTGCTCTAGAATTAATGAAAATCTCAGAGAGACTATTAATTGCTAACATATCACTAACACTTTCCAGTCAGCACTAAGTAACCTGTGTATGATTTAAATATAAAGACTATCAAGGTTTTTTAAAGCTTTTGGCATGTCTTTTTTTTAAATTTTTTAAATTTTATTTTTTATAAACATATAATATATTTTTTCCCCCAGGGGTACAGGTCTGTGAATTGCCAGGTTTACACACTTCACAGCACTCACCATAGCACATACCCTTCCCAATGTCCATAACCCCACCCCCCTCCCCCAATCCCCCTCCCCCCAGCAACCCTCAGTTTGTTTTGTGAGATTAAGAGTCACTTATGGTTTATCTCCCTCCCAATCCCATCTTGCTTCATATACTCTTCTCCTACCCCCTTAACCCCCCATGTTGCATCTCCTCTTTGCATGTTTTTTTAATTTTTTATTTGAGTATAGTTGACATTACAATGTTACCTTAGTTTCAGGTGTACAACATAGTGATTCAACTTCTTTGTCCATTATGCTATGGATACCACAAGTGTAACTACCATCTGTCACCATATAATGCTCTTACCATATCATTGATTATATTCCCTATGCTGTACCCTTTATTCCTGTGACTTATTCCATAACTGGAATCCTATATATTCTACTCCCTTTCACCTGTTTTGCCCTTTTCCTCACACCCTTTCCCTCTGGCAACCCTCAATTTGTTCTCTGATTTATAGGTCTTATTGAGCAGGTATCATTTTTGTCTTCTCTGTTATCTCAGATACTCAGAACTTTACTTTCTTTTACCCTCAAAAGAGGAATAATAATAATACCCACTTCATTGAGTTACAGTGAAAGCACAAAATAAGTAAAGCTTTAGCAGTGTGCTGGCAATGCAATCACTATTCCATAGTTATTGGACTCTCTCTCAAACACACACACACACAGAAAAACACACACCCTTTATGAAAATCTGCAACAGGAAAACTTAACTGCAACTAGTTGTATGGGTCTGGTTAATTTTGAGAATTAAATTTATTTAAAAATCATTAGGATCCTGAATTACATTATATAGAAACAGCAAACCTTTGCCCTGGTAGAGCAAATAAGAGGGCTATATGTTTTTCCTTGAGATACAATCAAAGTGAAATTTTAGAGCTCTGTTCAGATATATAAGTCCAAGCCCAGTATTGGAACAAAATAGTTCCTCAATCCACTAGACACATGATTATCTTTTGCCCTCCTGTCACCCTGGAGCAGTGATTAGCACCACACCAAGGGATGGAGGAGGCAGAGGGAAATTGGGATAGGTTGTAAAAGAATATTTTACAAGACTGAGTTAGTGAGGAGTCATTAAATTACCTTTTTACAATGTATGTTCAGATCTGTGTTTTAAAAAGATTATTCCCTTGGCTATACCATGGAAGAACTGAAGTAAGGGGAAATTAATACCAAAAAGAAATAGAAAATAGAAAAACAGGAGACTGTTTTGCTGACATATGCTGATCACATTCTCTGTGTAGAAAATTAGTACAAGGTAGTGATTAAAGATTTTGTTACTGAAGCCTGGGTCAGAGTCCTGGTTCTCCCATTACTAGCTGTGAGTACCTGAGCAAATTACCAAATTTTTCTGTGATTGTCACTCAGTTTCCTTGTGTATAAAACATTAGCATCTCTTATCATAAGATTGTTATAACGACTAAGTACATTCATAGACATAAATTTCTTGGAATTGTGCCTGCATATCATATATGTTCTATTATAAATTTCACAAGGGATACACTAGAAACTTCAAGTGATTGACAATATATCACATGTCTTGGTGGAGAGGTGGGTAGTCTGTTTAGTCTAGACAAAATTGGTGGGCCACTAATCTAAGTTGCTTGAGCTTCCTATATACTGTAACTATCCTTTTTCCATTTGCAGTCTGTGTGTGAATCATATAACATTACAGACTGATGAACCTTCAGATTATGTATGAACCATGGCAGCCCCAATGACATGAGTTCATTGGAAACATAAAGGGAAAGTCACTTAGTCATAAAGGAAAGACACTTCATGTCTCCTTTTGATAATGCTGATCCCAGAGAATTATTCCAAGGAGTAACTGGGATATTGCATGTGAAAGTGACTAAGAAATTAGTAGTACTTAATTCACTTTAGTGAAATTTGAATTTGATTTTTATTGTAAGGGAAGCAAAAGCAAAATCCTTATAGTAATACTTAATACCTAATTTGAGAAAACTGCACTCTTCGAATATAATAATCCCAAACTATTCTATCTAGGCAAATTATATTTGGTTTGGTTCAAGGTTTATGGGTCCTTTTCTCTTATTGGATGTGGTATTTTTTCCCATCACAAGCAGCTCTAGCGTTGGTTACATCTGTGTCAGTTTTGACTCTATCTCTAACCAGCAGTGAGAACTTGGGTAAAGCCTCTCAGCTTCCTCATTTAGAAGCACATAGATAATAGTGCCTTCCTTATCACATTCCTAAGGTGAGGACAGAATGTTTCTTTGTAAAGCCCTACAAATATGTGAGATTTTTATTCCTGGTATTAGTAGCTCAGCATCAGAAGCCCCAGTGACAATAACAGGGTCTTCCTGCCTCATGGGAAGAGAGCTGAATGTTTCAAGGCAAAAGCAGGGACTTTTTTTTGAGTTGAACTTCTTGACCCACTTGCTTCCCAAGTATGTGGCTTTAGTAATCTCTTCAGTCTCACCTAAACCATCTGGAAAATGGGGATAATGATGTCTGTCTTGTGAGGAGGATATGGTGAATTGCCTTCATTCCAGTGTCAAAATATGAAAGTGATAACTTGGAGGATTAATTTTTTTTATCATGCCTAATTTTTGATCCTTTCTTTTATACACATTCTCTACATTCACAGATGGTGATGGTCAAAACATCCTGTTTAGGATGCCATTGGTGGGTTTAGTGGGGGTGTTGATAGCATTAGAATGTATATACCATAAACCCTATGAGGGCTGTTGTCCACAGCTAGAAATCATTGAACGTGTGGTGTGTCTGGTTACCTTGATAAGCTTCTTTATATTTAAGTTTTATTTATTTATTTGTAACCTATTCAGATTGCCTTAAAAAATTGTAGTTCCCTCCTAGTCCCATTTTCATTGACAACCATCTACAACTTTTAAAGTTATTTCTTCTTTATTTACAGTATTATTCTTAAAAATGACTATGCTATTTCTTATTTTTTTTCAGTTTTAGACATTTCCCTTATTATTTAGAAATTAAAATTCAGAATTTAGCTATCTTTTATCTTTTTTTTTCACAGCCAAGCCTATATCACCTCTTTCTATCCTTGAAATATAGCTATAAATCACTTAAGGTTAATTCCATATTGATAGGTTCTCATCATCAAAAAGATATACCTTTCTTTGTTGTTTTTATTGCTGAGCCAAGCTGCATGCCATGGGTTTATTTTCTTTCCTGAAGAAATTTGTATTTTTATTTCCTTTGCTTGGCACTCCTCTTGTGCTACTTTCCCACAAAGCTAAACCTGTCTAATGATCTATCAATTTCAACTTTTCTTTTTCCTGATGACATCTCAGAAGTTCTTCTTTACTTATCTGACCTAGCACTATTCTAGTCTGCAGCCAAGTTTTCATCTGGGTTTTCCTTTTGTGTTCTTAGCGATTCTCTTTTATCTCCCTGCTGCGTTCAGTGTTTGGTCCTGGGATCCTATATCTTCCTCATTCTTTATTTCTGGCTTGTCTTGCTGCTGAATGCACTTGCAGTGTTCTCTTTCTTTAGTTCAGCATCCTCTCCTTAAGACCAATATGTCATTTGTTGTAACAGCTCCTGTATGTGCCAGTTTGATCATTTGCATGCAAACTGGGAATCAGAACTAGACATATCCATTATAGATATAATATATTTCTTGCAATAGATTATTGATCTGATAATGATAGTGAGTGAAATATTCATTTGAGTCTTTAGATTGTACCTAAACTACTCAGTGGAGCAAGCCCCATGTCAAAACTCTGTAACTTAAATTTATTATAATTTTGCTTTTTGACCTTATGGCTGCCATGTTCCAGGTTATTTGTAATTCTTCTTGGTTCATTAAAAGTAGCTCTTGAATTTTTGTGTGATCATATGTTATAGATATAGGTAAAAAGAAAATATTTAATGAATAAAATCCAACAAACAAAAGTCAGATGTAAAAACCTACATTTGTGAATGCCCCTGATGCAATAGAACTCCAAAATTAAAATGACAGTTCTTTTAGTAGTTAGAAAAAGAAAAGTTTTGGTAAAAAGGAGTAACAAACCTACATATGTAAGAGAAAAAAAAATGACAAAAAATTTAAAACAATGAATTTTAAAGGAATTTTATTCTACCTAAGTCCTAAATCTGGACATTTCAAAAATATGAGAAGTAAAGAATAAATGTACAAGCAACTAATAATTTTGGATTATTTCTTGAATATGATAAACAAACATAAAATTTCATTCAAGGATATCACCTACCAAATTGCTGTAGTGGTTTGTAGAAGCAGTCTTTCAAGAAATTTCTGAATATTTACTTTGCATAGATGCTTTTTCTTAGATTCCTATACAATTCAGAAGGGTCAGACATAGGGAAATGAATGAATAAAGAATGTTTCAATATTTCAGTTAGATATTGTTGTAGTAGATAATATTTCGAAGATACTGTTGCTTCTACTAGGCAAAGAAGGAAAGAAATCCTGCCAATATTCTCAAATAAAATGAAAAAAAAAAAAAGGGAGGTGGTCAAGTCATGGGACTCATAGCCTGAGTTCATCAGTGCAGTTTAGTATATATTTGTTGAGAATCTACTTTATATAAGACACTGAGCTAGATAGCAAGGATCACCAAGATGATAAGGAAAAGTTACCACTCTCAAGATTCTTAAAACCTAATGGAGCCCAAAGGGGCACATGCACCCGAATGTTTATAGCAGCAATGTCCACAGTAGCCAAACTATGGAAAGAACCTAGATGCGCGTCAACAGATGAATGGATAAAGAAGATGTGGTATATATCTGCAATAGAATACTATGCATCTATTTCAAAAGAAATGAAATATTGCCATTTGGAATGACATGAATGGAGTTAGAGGGTATTATGCTAAGCAAAATAAGTCAGAGACAATTATCATATGATCTCTCTGATATGAGGAATTTGAGAGGCAGGGCGGGGCGGTCGTGGGAGAAGGGAGGGAAAAAAATGAAACAAGATGGGATCAGGAGGGAAACAAACCATAAGAGACTCTTAATCTCAGGAAACAAACTGAAGGTTGTTTGGGGATCGGGGTGGGAGGGATAGGGTGGTTGGGTTATGGACATTGGGGAGGTTATGTGCTATGGTGAGTGCTGTGAATTGTGTAAGTCTGAGGATTCACAGACCTGTACCCCTGAAGTAAATAATATATTATATGTTAATTTAAAACAAAGGAAACTAATGGTGCTGAGTAACATATATAGCTGGATGTAAAAAAGAACTATGAGCGCATAAGTAAGAAAGTTTATCTCTGACCAGGTTGCTTCATAAAGTTTCAAAGAGGAGATAGATTCTGTGTTTTGAATAATAACAGAATAATTTGCAAGGGAAATTAAGATTATATGACATTTTATATTTATACTGATTTACAGCCTACAGAAATCTTACAGAGGTGTTTTATTAGTATCATTATTACAATTGTCCACTTCGCCAATGAAAGTGAAATGCTAAAAAAAAATCTAACTTTCCTAAATTCATAATTGTTAAAAGTGGTCAGGGATGGCACAGTTGAAAAGTGCCTCGAAAATCCAATCTGATGATAGTTTTAAGTATAATCCTCTCTTATGATGTTATGGTTGGCAGAGACCTAGAAATGTCAGTCTCACCAAATGTGATTTTGTGTACAGGAACAGAGTATTTCTTTGATTCTAAATTATCCCTGCAATGATTCTAAAAATTATTTGCCACAGTGAATATAGATGTCTACAAAAGTGCTTCTGAGCCTTCCTCATTGTCAGGATGACACAGAAAAATATTTTAAGAACACTCATTTTAGTTCCCATTACCACTAAACATCTGTATCTATTTTATCAGAAGAAACTGAGACTAGTGCTAACAGATCAGTATTTTTAATTGCTCCTTGGGTAACTAGAATTATCAACTAAAAATGGAGCATATACTTCAAAAAAGAAAAAGAGAAATTAATCATTTCCCCAAACCACGATCTTTTTCCAATGTAAAATTCTGTATTACATTACCTTTATATATAGCATAATTTTTTTGGTGTAACAAGGGACACTAATGTGAAATCATGGATGACAATGCCATATGATTAAAAATTGGACATAGCTGATTGCCTAGTTGTAAGTAACTAAGAATGAACATACATTTCTCCCAAGATTTCTACAGAAGAACCCCTTAAAATCCCAGAATTTCTTCACTGAGTTGTGTCTAGGTATAGCCAATGTCCCTACTATTTTAATATTCATGAAGACTCTATTTGTATACACTTAGTACTTAAAGAGGAAAAGTGATTAAAAATGAAGGTTAGGTGATACATATCTTTTAAAAGCAAATTCTGCTTTTTTCTGAGTAGTTTGAGTGGTTTCTCACCTCTTTAGACTATAGAACTTGTCATCCACTATATATATATTACCTGTACCCCTATATATATATAAATATAGAATAAAAGAGTCTAGAATAGACTGTAAGAGACAATAACAAACAACTAGCCAATAAACATAAGACTTCCTTCTGTCTTAAAATATATCAGGCTTGTAGTCAGTCCTATGTTGGGAACCCTTATGTGACCCTACCCAAGTCATTTCCTTTCTCTTTCAGTTTCCCATTGGGGTTGTTAGGTGGTTCAAATGAGGAAATATAGGTTATTTAACTTCACAAACCATAATGTCTGATTTAAATATGTTAATGATGAGATGGTGATGATAATGATCATTTAGCCTCAAGATGATGCAGAATGCCTTAACAAAAGGAAAAAAAAAAACACTACCTTTTTTATGGACAGGCACAAAAAAGTTTACAGAAATGGTTTATAAAAATGTTTTATATGAATAACTGCTTTAATTCTATATTTTGCTTATGACTTCTAAGACATTATTAGTTGATGTATATTCATATTGAATGATTAATTTATTTATTTGAAGAAACTAATTTAAAAACATCTAATCATTCATTCAGTTATTGGGAAGACAGACATGAAGACATTCCAGATTATGGTGAGAGACATTTGCTCAAGTCAAATCTTTGTGATTTTGAAGAATTATTTTAAGTCCTAAAACCTGACGTTTATCATCTGTACTAAAAGTAGTCGGTTTATTAGGATTATTAACCAACAAATGGAGGAAAATTACTCCTCGTAGTGCCTAGCCCGAAGCACTGAGTCATGTCTTTCCCTCTGCTTTCTTTGTTCTCAAATTTATCTTTATCAAATATCACTTTGGATATAGGCATTTTTATGCTGGTGCACAATCTTGTGTGAGAAGATAATTCTTCTTTACTGTTACAGACTGAATTGTGCACTCCCAAGGATATATATGTTGAATTTTTTTTTAAAGATTTTATTTATTTATTTGACACACAGAGATCACAAGTAGGCAGAGAGGCAGGCAGAGAGAGGAGGAAGCAGGATCCCCGCCCAGCAGAGAGCCTGATGTGGGGCTCGATTCCAGGACCCTGGGATCATGACCTGAGCTGCAAGCAGAGGCTTTAACCCACTGAGCCACTCAGGCGCCCCATATGTTGAATTTTTAACTCCTAGTACCTCAGAATGAGACTTTATTTGGAGACAGGATCTTTACAGAGGCAATTAAATTAAAATGAAGTCATTAGGGTAACCTAAATTAATATGACTGGTATCCTTATGAGACCAAGAAATTTGGGGGAACCTGGGTGGCCCATTCATTTTGAGCATCCGACTCTTGATTTCAGCTCAGGTCATGATACTCAGGGATGGAGCCCTGCATGGGGCTCTGCACTCAGCCGGGAGTCTGGGATTCTCTCTTTTGGTCTCCCCCCTGCTCCTGCTGGTGCTCGGTCTCAAAAAAGAGAGAGAGAGATAAATTTGGACACAGACACAGGGGTAAGACAATATTGAGACACAGGGAGAAGACAACTATCTATAAGCCAAGGAGAGAGGCCTGGAACGTATCTTTCTCCCACAGTCCTCAGGAGAAACCAACCCTGCTGACACCTTCCAGAACTGTGAGAAAATAAATTTTGTTTCTTAAGCCATGCACTCTGTGGTACTTCATTACAGTAGCTCTGGCAAACTAATATAGTGACCCGTGGGCACATTTAATGAAAATGTCTTAATGGCAATATTAGGCTTTGTAAGGCTTAGTCTAGAGATTGTCACAGACTCTGCACTCATCCTTTTCCTTGACCTTTGTAATGCTGCTGCCTGGCAGACAAGGTCCTTAAGTTTCATACAACAGGAGAGAGTTTAAGAGCACATCCTCAGACCGAAGGATGTGTCATGGATATAAACGGAGGTGGCTTTCTACTCACAGAGATGCTCCAAGCATGCACCCTGGGTATAAGGAGGCCCAGAACTCAATTCAGGACAATCATGTTGACTTACCCTCGGTCACAGTGATTAGTCAAAGGGATGGGCACATCACCCAAGCTGACAAGATGTTTTCAGATAGGTGCTGGATGTGAAGAGCCTTTACTTCTTTGGTTGTAGAGTTGTGATGATTTGACCTAGGCCAGAATCTATAGGTGTGCTTTCCACAGAGATGGGTCAGTCTCAAATAGCAGACAAGAAAATCTGAGAGACAAGAAGGCCAAGATACCTGGTTTCGGTCTTCCACAAAGTAAGCTCTAATTCTACCTTTCTTGGGTTGGTTATTTTAACCAAGACATTTTCATTGCATGAAGTCTCGACTGTTACAGGAAGAGAAATACTAACAAACATATTTTTTCCAAAAAATACAAAGATGCAATTTTCTTCTATTTATGAATGGTAGTTAACATTTACTTCTTACTTCTGTCTGTTATTAAATTCAGATAAATGGCATGTGTTTGTTGTAAAACAAATTCAAAGAAGAACTCTGAAGTAAAAAGTGACGCTTCCTTCCTCCTACTTTTATTTCCTAAGATAAACATGATTGATCTTTATGTGTAACTTGTAAGAAATTTTTCATATATGTCCATATTTGTATATATTACACACATAAAACTATGTGAATTTTTAATTATATGTTTTGCATGCCATATTTTCCCCCACAAAATGGGAAATTTTGTGATCATACCGTTTCAAGTGGGATGTTTTCAGCTCCAAGTAATAAAATATCCAACTTAAAGTACCTTTGACATAAAGGAAAATTTCCTAGTTCACATAACATAGGTCTGGATGTGGCATTTGCAAGTAGTCTGAAGGTTAGTGAGTGGCACAATGATGTCTATAATACCATGCTATCTTAGACATGTTTTGCTGTCCTCCTCGCAACTACAAGATGAGTAAAGCAGTTCCCATTGTCCGAAATAGACATTACAATATCCAGCAGGGAAGATAAAAGGCATTTCTTCTCTTGTGCCTTTTTTTTTTTTTTCCCCACTAGAAGTCTAGAAACAGACTTGCCTTTCCAATCTTTGCTAAGGGAACTGTCCATAACTGAATTATATCAATCATATCCCCTCATTCTGCTGCCCTGGACTTGGGTGGGGAGTATCTTAACTTCAGATGTGGAACCCTCATAAAATGCTTGTCAGCAAGGAAAACTGAAGGGTGTGAGGCTTGCTGTTTGGTAGTTGGGAGAATAACCTAAATCTCTATGCATAAGAGATATATGTATATAAGATACATAACTTGATGTACCTGGGTGGCTTAGACATTTAAACATGTGCCTTTGGCTCAGGTCATGATCCTGGGGTCCTGGGATCAAACCCTGTGTTGGGCTCCCTGCTCGGTGGGGAGTCTGCTTCTCCCACTCCCCCTGCTTGTGCTTTCTCCCTCTCTCTGACAAAAAAATAAAGTCTTTAATAAGATACTAACTCAACCATATGTAATGTCTATATAAAGTTACATCATTATTTTAAATGGAAATATGATATTTATTTTATGCACCTTTCAAATTGAGGTGAACTTCTCATAAAATAATTATTTTATAATGAATAATTCAGTGGCATTTAGTACATCACAATGTTGTGCAGTTGCTACCTATAGCTAGTTCCAGAATAGTCTCTGTACTTTAATGATGGCTTATTTTTACCAGTATAAGAGTTCATTGAGAATTTTGTAACTAGGGAGAAAGTCAAGCGGCCCCCTTTCTTTCTCAGGAGACTTTCTGTATGGAAGTAAGTAGAAAGAAAGTAAACTCAATAAAAAATAAAATACTTTTTTAAAAAATGCTTCGCTCTCAGAAAATTGAGCTGTTATGCCAGGAACTAACTCATTCTGGCATATTTCTATTATTACACGATCATTTACATTCCAGGACTCTATTCCAGTTTTAAAAATCCTACAAATATTTTCCTCTTCGGTTTGAGTGTATTTCATTTAATTTTAGTTGGAGATTGTTACACTGTAAATGGCAAATGCCAAGGGAATCACCCTTCAATTATAAAATTGATAGACATGAAGACTTCTATCCTTTTACTTCAGTTAGCTAAATGCAATTCATAGGTGGGTGGAGGACCAGGTAGGAAAAACATGCTGCATATCATATTTTAAAAGGCAACCAGTTGTAATTCATCTGGTTATTTAGGTTGACTATGCTTTCAGAATTTGATCATTATCATTTAATATCATTTTGCGATGTTTTCAAATCTGCTGTGCCAGACACAGATTGTTCTCTTTGAACTTGATGTATGTCTAAAGTACTTTGTAGTTAAATATAGACTTGAGATTTCATGGCTAAAGTGTGTCTGCTAGAAAAAGAAAAAGTTTTCAGAGACAAATCATTTTCCTTTAGAGTTTGGAAACACCAATCTTACTAGCCTGAACTCTCTCTCTCTCTTTTTAATTTTGTAACACGTTATTGATTTAGATTTTTGTGCTGCATATGTTGCAATCACATTACAGAACTTGAGAAATTAATTGACTCAGTATCTCTGAAACTTGTTGTTTAAATGTGTATGGAAATTTATTACAGGAAATATCAAACTGAAATTATTGAAAGTTGATATTAAGATTACCCTCAGTAAAGGATTCCAATTTAGAGGATGCTTTCTTATAACACCTTATCACTGTAGGATGCCAGTCTTTTGGTAACATTGTGGTTTATTATGAAATAGGGTAAATGACTAAAATGATTTCAAGGTTGTGAAAAATCACATGTATAGTAGTAATTTGAATTCTTTTTTAAAAAATTTTATTTATTTATTTACTTATTTAATAAACATATAGCATATTTTTATCCCCAGGGGTACAGGTCTGTGAATCGCCAGGTTTACATATTTCACAGCACTCATCATAGCACATACCCTCCCCAATGTCCATATTACCACCACCCTCTCCCGTCCCCCCACCCCCAAGCAACCCTCAGTCTGTTTTTTGAGATTGAGTCTTTTATGGTTTGTCTTCCTCCCAATCCCATCTTCTTTCATTTTTTCTTTTCCCTTCCCCCAACCCCCCCACGTTGCATCTCCAATTCATCTGGAGAGATTTAAAGTAAGAAGAAGAAATCAATGAGACTGTATTTCTGTACTGTTATAAAAGAATGTTGAACCCTACTCTGACCACATCTTTGAGTCAAGTTGACAAACGTATCTTTAGCCGGGTAGCACTCTGAGGTAATAGAACGAGGGTTAAACACATCTGGATCTTAATTCTTGCTCTGATGTTCGCAAAGTATGTCAACTGAAACACACTATTCTGATTCCTTAAGATTCAATTTTGTGGACTGATGAAGAGATTTTATGGTTTTATACTCTTACTCCTTTTTTTCCATGATAATATTAAGTAAGATCTTTGTGGATAAGAAATAAGTAAATTACGCAGGTGAGTGCCAGGCTATGTAAGTACTCTATAAATTCTAGCTATTTTGTTACTTTTATCTATACAGTATTCTGGTAGGTAGAGTGATTTAGACGCTATTGCTATAGCTAAATATTACGCTATCTTTAAACTAAAAAAAAAAAAATTTGGAAAGATGATCTGGATCTATAGCCCTAAATGTCTTTTTCTTTTTTTAAAATTTAAATCTGGCCTGCCTGAGGGATAGATAATGGTATAGTATGTCATTGACTCCTAAAGTCTCTAGGATACTTGTGTGCAATTAATCACCACCACCAAGCATATAAATAAGGGCATTTCAATTTCACCCTCATTTGATCCTATGTCGAATTTATTTTAAGGTTCAAGTTTTAAAAGGTGAAGAAGTCATCATGTCACATTCAATTACTCTTTGAAATGGAAATTTTACAGGAAGGATTTTGGAGATTCATTATCATCAACAAAATCACATCTGTTATTTAGGTTGACACCTGTAAGATAATGTTAATATTGACTAATCATCCTAATCTCTCAGAGTGATAACTCATTTTTTTCCTGTACCCTTTCTGAGGAACATGGATTCATGTTTCCCACTTATATGTTGAAGGAAATTTTATGTGCATGCTGTGATGTTTTTGTTTATTATCTCTGATAGCTGGTTTTGCTGTATTTTGTTTTTGTTTTTGTTTTTTTGAACATAGGCAAACATGAGGGAGTCAAAGAGGTGAATTTACAGGAAAGGGTAGTATTGAGGTTTCATAGAAGAAATCCTGTTGTTTTTGTCTTCCTTGCTTCTTTCCCTCATCCTTGCTATCAGCTTTTCAAAGCCACTACACTGTGAGGATAGGGCCCAACTAAGAGAGCCAACATTCGAGGTACCTTAGTTTGCTCCATCTGACTTTCAGTAAAATGATTTTAGGAAGGGTCATTTTCTGAGAATTTGTCAGGACAATCAAGTTTGATAAATATACAAATTTGACAAATTTTGGCCAGCTTGACCTATAAAAGGCACAGAGAAGAAACAGATTACTATTGAGAATACCCCGCATATCTTGAAGGCAACCTAAGAGTTCTCAGAATTAAGGCTCCTACAGTGTTTAAACGTTTGTCTAACTAACAGTCTTTTCATTCCTTTCATATCTCTGTATTTATTAGCATTCCAACTGCCTGTACGTCAGAAAAAAAGAAACAAAATACAACTTTCAGTATAGGAAAATAATAGCACCTAAGAAACAACTGCTTATTTGGAAATTTTGTTTATAAAACAGTCTCAGTGTTATGATGTTACTGCCCATTTTTATATTTATGCTTATTATGGAATTTTTTTTTCTTTTTTTGCCAAATTTAGGCATCAACAAAATCTTGTTATAGAGTAACTACGTGATGGAAGCAGTAACATTTTGTGCTTTTAATCTACATTTTTTCCTTTTGTATTGTTTATGTGTTGCTAAGAAATGTTTTAAGAGATGCATATTGAAAATGTTCCCAGGTAGATTAGAATAGTCCAGTTGAAGCCAAAGCTTTGTTTGGATATTTTTATAAAACCGTATCTGTTTCCACATTCTATATGCCTTAGTTCAAATTTTGACATAATGTTGACACAGGTTTCATTTTAAAAGGTGCACTGCAGAGAAGAATGTGAGTCCCCCACATTATGTACAGTTTAACTTTTTGTGGTTTCAGTTGCCTGAGGTCAATTGTGGTCTGGAAGCAGATGATCCTGCTTTTGAGGTGTCATCATCAGGTCAGTAGTAGTCCAGTGGTACATCACACTACTTGTATCAGTCACCTCACTTCATCTTATCATGTAGGCATTTTATCATGTCACATCATCACAAGAAGAGTGAGTATACTGCAAGATGTTTTGAGGGAGAGAGATCCCAGTCACATAATTTTTATGACAGTATATTGTCATAATTGCTTTACTTTATTTGTCATTGCTCTTCTTTTACTGTGTAATTTATAAATTAAGCTTTCTCAAAGGTATGTTGTATAGGAAAAAAAACACAGTATATATAAGAATATTAGGGTTTGATACTGTCCACGATTTTAGGCATTCACTAAGGGTCTTGGAATGTATCCCTACAGATAAGGAGGGACTATTGTATTTCAGTGTCTAGTTCTGACATTTAGACATGGTGGATTTGCAGGAAAATAGAAGGTTAGATCCAAAAAGGACCTCACACATATTCTTGTCCAATGATTTATAGATCAAGAAACCTTTAGAGAGAAGTGTAATGATGTGCCCACTTCTGAAAAAAAAACCCTCAAGATTAGATCAAGATAATATTTATTGCAAAGATACTAAATGCCAGGAATAGCACTTATTCTGCATTCTGAATCCTATAGCGATTTTGCAAAATTGGTATATTTATCCCTGTTTTACAGATAAGGGAGATTTGAAGACATGAGGTAGTTTCCTGTATAACAGTTATTTAGCAGGTGGTTAATTAGAATTGAACCCAATTATCCTTTGGTATACATAATGGAAATTCAATAAATATTTTTGAAAAAGTAAATCAATAAATGAATAGACTTACGAAAATGATGTCAATGTATCACTGTCCCACAACATACCAGTGTATAATTATTGTTTTAGTTTATTCTGGTTACAAAAGTTTAATTGACTTGTATAAGCTTAATTGACTTGTATAAACTTAGCTCAGCACTTTCCACTAATATTAATACAATTATAATGGCACATGTCTTTGCTGATAAAGAAATGACTTACAATTATTCATTATTAAATTCACATGTGCAAATTCCAGAACCATCAAAAATTGATGCTTTAGCTTAATTAACTTTGATTTAAGATCTAACTAGGAAATAACTACGAATAGGCAGATATTTAAGTTGTTATGCTCTTTTACATTATCCTGAAATAGGAATAAGTATGCATTTAATTGATCACCAATGTGACTTCTCTTCTATTGTAAAAATTAGAATACTGGGGCATGATTTAAACAATCACCAATAATTTACAACCTAAAGCACTAGCAGACAAACCCAATCAAATGAATTTCTCATTGCATAATTTAGAAAGTTTGACCAATTACTAAAATGAGGTCAATGATAACAGGTAATTTTTAGGTATAATGTGAATTATAGGTTTTGTTTTTTTTTTTCAAACCAAAGTATTTTTTTTTAATTTTATTTTATTTTGTTTCTTTTCAGTGTTTCAGAATTCATTGTTTATCCACCACACCCAGTGCTCCATGCAATATGTGCTCTCTATAATACCCACCAGCAGGCTCACCCAACCTCCCACCCCCTTCCCACTAAAACCCTCAGTTTGTTTCTCAGAGTCCAGTCTCTCATGGTTTGTCTTCTCCTCCAGTTTCCCCCAACTCACTCCTCCTCTCTGTCTCCCAGTGTCCTCTGTGTTATTCCTTATGCTCCACAATTAAGTGAAACCATGTGATAATTGACACTCTGCTTGACTCATTTCACTCAGCATTTTAACTATCTTAATTATGTTGAGAATATTACAAGTGCTACCTGGTAATTAAATCTCTGTACCTATAGGTATATTTAAATCTGCTTGTGGATGTATATATAATAAGCAAAATCTCTAACAATTACTTTTCATTCATGTATAGAGTAGGCATGAAAGCCTACTAGGTCTCCTTGGTAACTGATATTTCTAAAAGGAGAAGTGGTAGCAAAAATGCAAAGAGATAGTAAAATAAACTCATGAGAGTAAACACTGTCAGATGACAAATCCTTTATGTCATTGAAATGTAGATCAGTTTTGTTTGTTCACTTTTTTTTTGTTTGTTTGAAAATAATCTGTGGATTTTTTTTAACCACAAATTAAATATTTGTTGAAACATCATCTAGAATACTTCTACAAATAAGACCACAACTTTTATTATCCTTGTATTTTGTTTATTAAATTTGTAGGATATAATTCAAGATCAAGTAGCTTGTATAGACTTGATTTTATAGCAATGAGTTGGAGTAAGTTTCCAGTGTTTATAACACAAGAAGGCAAACATTTATATTGGAGAGAGAGTGTTCTGCATTTTAATGCTAACATTACTATTTATTAGTTGCAGTTTTCTCCTTCTGAACCCCATTTGTTCTTTCCATAAAATGGAGATATAGCCAATGTTTATATTAGTTACTGTAAGTAAACTAACATTTACTTACCATTTATTGTATGTATAGTAGGCATTTTCACATGAATCATCATTCTTTTAGTCCTTAAAACAGTGATGTCCATGGGGCATCTGAGTGGCTCAGTCATTAAGCATCTGCCCTTGGCTCAGGTCATGATCTCAGGGTCCTGGGATTGAGCCCCACATCAGGCTTCCTGCTCTGTGGGAAGCCTGCTTCTCCCTCTCCCATTCCCCCTGCATGTGTTCCCTCTCTCGCTGTGTTTCTCTCTGTCAAATAAATAAAATCTTAAACAAACAAAGTAATGTCCAAAAGGAATTATAATCCATATCATTTTCACAATGTAAAAAAAGGAACTTTCTTATGTTTATATAGTTCAATGTGGGAAGAAAACTCTCTTGATTCAAATTCAGGACTACTTGTTATAAAAGTCTGTGCTCTTTGACTATAGCAAAATGTTAACATTGCATGAAAAAAAAAAAAAACCTAGTTCATAGTTCACAAGCACCAATAGCTGCATATAGATGGGTGTAGGCATTTTCTTACATCCAGTGCAAAATTTACCTTTTTTTAATCTCTTATTTGTCCTTTAGTTTTAACTCAAAAGTGAAACCAGAGGATACATTTTGTGTGTGTGTGTTTGTGTGTGTGTGTGTGTGTGTGTGTGTACGTGCATGTCTGTGCATATCTGTATTTTGTAGTTTATGACCTAAACTGGATTGAGGTAAAACAGCATTGATCATTTTCTTTGGGCTCAAAAGGACTTAATGTCAATTTAATTCTCAAGGAACTAACCAATAGGGGGCATTAGAGCACTACTGCTAACTGTGGTTAGTACTCTCCCAGTTATCAACAGCTCTTAGCTGGCATTCCTAAGACACTTAAAACATTATGGCTGGCCTTAGTATTTGAATTTTTTTGTAGTAGAACTCGTTGCTAAAATTTAGTGTATTAATAAAGTCCTGTAACTCTTAGTAATGTTAATCAATCAAGCATTTTGATTAGCAAGGCACATGTAGGGGAAAAAGTTAAGATTGGGTATTCACATGAAAGTAATTAAAATGAACATAGCTGAAAGTGAAAATGTGATGCACATAAATGGCCCTATTATCACAAGATAACAGAATGCTGTTCAGACAATTTTCCTGTAACTGAGTGGACCACCAGTTAATTGTCTGGCCCTTCCCTCTCACGCTTTCCACCAGAAAGACTTTTGTCTCTGCTATTATAATAGAAAAAGTTTAAAGAGGAGAGTTTGAAAAAGTTTGGAAATGACTTCTTAGAATAAATCACCATTCAAAGACATCAATGGTTTCTCACTTGTTTTTATTCATATAATGTCAAACAGTGAATTATCTTCCTGTACTTTTCCATCAGATGTTGTTGCCAATTGAGGAAGGTGGAGGGGAGTAGTACTGAGCCTGTTCCTTGCCTCCTACAAAAACATTTGAGAGTCCTTAGAACATTCAGGCAAACTGTAGAGCTTTGTTAAGACCAGTTGTATATTGGAGTTTTCGAAAAACTGCCATAAAGGCCTTGTTTTTCTTAAGAATGGAAGGACAGGGGCGCCTGGGTGGCTCAGTGGGTTAAGCCTCTGCCTTCGGCTCAGGTCATGATCTCAGGGTCCTGGGATCGAGTCCCGCATCGGGCTCTCTGCTTGGCAGGGAGCCTGCTTCCTCCTCTCTCTCTCTGCCTGCCTCTCTGCCTACTTGTGATCTCTGTCTGTCAAAGAAATAAATAAAATCTTTAAAAAAAAAAAAGAATGGAAGGACAAGGGATATGTTTTATTTCCCTTGTGAGCAAAGCAGGATGGGATGAGGTCAAGAGTCAGATTTGTTGGTTAAAAAGGGAAATAATGAATTCAAACTCTACTGTGTATTTGGTTTTGTTTTTTAAAGAATCCACTCCTCCACACAAGGCTCCTTGTTCTCTGGTCATGCTCAGATTTCTTTATCAGCTGTGCCTTTACTACTAGCATTTGACAAACAAGCTGATTTAACTCCCTTCTGTCTTTCATATTTCCCCAGGAGTATCATAAAGCTGAATCCCAGATATATTGGTCTGTTATACTAGAATTGCTCTTGCTTGTTACGTATAACACTCAGTTACATGATATGTGTCTATGGTCTTAAGATCCAGGGATAAAGAAAAATTGCAATTATGTAGATGCCTTTGGAATCTTATGCAATTGGTTTAAGCCAGTGTTTGTCTAAGACTTTACCTTCACATGACTTAAAATGGATCCAGCTCTAAGGGGGATTAAGCCCAATCATAAAATGGAGCAGGTCAGTCTAGACACTAGGTCTGCTTAGACTGAGTAAATGATGCAGCAACTGCCTGTCCGTTGTCTGCTGTGAACCTTAAACACTATTTCTCTCTTCACTTTCTCTCTCATATATTTGATCTATCTCAGCTAAAATCCATGTTCGCAGCTGTATTACAACTTAGATGCCTGTGAACTCAGTTAGAGTCTAGTAAGGTTATCAATCAAAGTTGTTATGATTTGGTAAAGAACATTAATTTTAGTCTAAATTTTTGTCTCAATTTTCACTTCTCAGAATTTCATAAACATTTCCTCAGTTTTAAATAATTAAAATGAAGTCCATACGGCAACCCAGCCCTTGCAGTAGTGCTTTGAGCTTGTTCTGACAGTCGTAATAATGGATTTTCTCTAATCCGTCCTCTCTTGTCTGGTTCCTCTTGTGACCAATAGAACTCATTTGGTCAGTAGCCATGGAATTGAGTGAAGCTAACTGGTCCATATGGCAATTGAACTTGCAATCTTGACTTCATTAACACCACACTCTAACCAGCTGAGCTAACAAGCCAAGAAAATCAAATTAGACACTATACAGAGTTCCTGGTTAATTGCATTTTCCTCTTTTGGGCTCTTCATTATAGCCACTTTCACCAATTACCAGCTTCTGAAGGGTGAGGATTAAGTCTATGTAGCTCTTGTTCATTTTGTCCCTTATGCTGAAGTTATAGAATGGAATATACTATGTAAGTTCAGGCAGCAAAGCCGTGAGCATATATAAACAAAACTGTGGTACCTAATGTTCTTTGGCAGAGTCTGAAAATAACATATTTTAAACATCCCAAGAGGAAAGCTGCTACATTTGTGGACAAAGGGGTGATGAGAAATTTTTGTCAGCTCTCTGATCCATTTTATGTGTACCTCCTTTCCAGTCTCAGAATCTTATTTCTTCCTTCAGTTCCTACTTTATTTCATGCTAGAATGTATATTTGTGCTTTTGTGTGAACTCTGGATTACAGATGAAATTTGAGATGAAACTCAACTTCCAGTTGTGTAATGACTTGGTATTCTAGCTTTATATTTTAAAGTTTATAATCTATTGTGCCTGGACGCCTGACTTCTAAGTGGCATGTCCAAGTAACAACAATATGTTTATAATTCTGTGTATTAATCCAGTGTTCTACTCATTAGGCAGCCATGAGAACAGACCTAATTTTTTCTTTGCCTAAATTGCCAGGCATGGATAATAATAGTTTTACTAAATTTAATTCATTTTAATTAATTAACATTTTGACACGTTTGCATTTGTAAACTCCCAAGGCATTTACTAGATTAATGTTTTATGATGAACCATCGTGTCAACAAATATTGTGGCTGAAATGTTTAAATAGACTCAATCTTTTAATGCATTATTGGCATTACTTTATGATGTATTATTTAAGATGTAGGTTGTTGAGGTTGAGAGGAATTGATTATAGGCTCCTTGATTGTGTCTTAGTACAACCTTTAAGTTGTACTAATTTATGGGTCATGATAATTTAGTAGATAATTTAGTAGAATCAAACAAACGCTATTATTGCTGATTATTATAAATTATCCTGGTATTTGATTGTGGAAGGGGAAGTTATTTGCTTCATTTATTATTTGAAATATTAACCATTACATTTATTTTCTTAGAGGACAAAACCAGGGTTTCTTTTTTTTTGCAGATGGATAGAGATAATCACTTCTACTTCTTTTTTACACATGGAAAAAACAAAGAGAGGAAATTAAACACAACAGGGCTTGCAAAGAGAAGGGTCTCTGTCCAAGCAGCTTAGTATGAAGGCCAAGGGTAGGACTCCGTTTTCAAAGTGTAATGGACTGAATTTTGCTACACACCCAAATTCATATATGAAGCCCTGATTCCCCATTTTGACTTTTTTGTGCCCTTAAGAAGGTAATTAAGGTAAAATGATATCATAAAGATGAGACCCTAATCCAGTAGGACTGGGGTCCTTCTGATAATAAGACACCAGAGATCACTTTCTCTCTTATTGCACATGTATAGTAGAAATGCCATGTGAGGACAGTGAAAGGTGGGCCATCTATAAGACAAGAAGAGAGGGTTTACCAGAAATCAACCCTGCTGGCATCTTGATTTTAGACTTCTAGACTCCCAAACAGTGAGAAGATAAATTTTTCTTGTTTGAGCTATCCAGTCCAAGGTCCCTTGTTAAAGCAGGCAGAGCTGACAAATACACCAAGTTTCTATCCAAACTTCTTTACTAACCCATATACTAACTCATATACTAACCCATAACTACTTCTGTGATTAACAAAAAGCACACATTTCAGCTATCATGCACATTATTCAACAGTTGTCCCAAGAGCTAACTTTAAAAATCAAATGATGTTAGTAATGGAAATGTTGGACAGATATCTGATCCCTCCTTATTCCTTACAGCTTAGTACAGACATTGGCACAGAATTGGTACTAAACAATTCATCTCCCCTCCACCTTTTTCTCCCTTTCTTCGTTTCAAAGGCACTTCAAAAATAATTGTCACTTTATAACTTCATCTGATGAATCTCCCATATTGTATCCCTGGAAAAGGTAGAATTGTATTACTTTCTCTTGCCCATTTTCCATGCAAAATTATTACCAGACTTCTGACCAATGGCCAATAAGATTTGGAATCCAAGACTGTGGCACAATTTGAAAGTGAGAAAAAAATAGATTAATAGTTTAACAAAGTTATAATATCAATAAAAATTATTCTGCTTTCGAAGAACTAGTGGTATATATTCCATATTTTTCTGTGTTTTATAAACTGTAAATGTCAATTAAGGCATGAGAAAGATATATTTGTATGATGACATTTTAGCAATACTTGCTGAATTTCTTATCTCATTTGGTCGGTGAAATCCCCTTTCCTTTTGTACTTGTATAGAATCAACCCTTGGTTTAAGATCTTATTTAGGGGTTGCCTGGGAGGCTCAGAAAGTTGGGCATCCAGCTCCTGTTTTTGGCTCAGATCATGGTCTCAGGGTCATGAGGTGGAGCCCTGTCTGCACTGAATCCCAAGTCAAGCCCCACATCAAACCCCACATCCTCAGCAGGGAGTCTGCTTGAGATTCTCTCATTTTTTCTCCCTCTGCCACTCCCTGCCCTCTAAAATAATTTTTAAAAAATCTTTTTTTAAGATCTTATTTAGGATTAAGATATCAAAAAGCATAGTAAAACCAGAAATACTAATCTCCTCCCAGCTCAGAGAGACCCAATAATATCCAGTTTCAAAACACCCTAGGAACCAATTCTACCTTGGAGAATTTGCCTACTCTCTTGCCTTGAGAGTGTACTTTTGCTTGAATAAACTGCTTTGTGCTTGATATTTTCCTTCTGCTCATCCTTATTTGAGAACCACCCCCAAGTATATCTTCCCATGGGGAATCCGAGGACAGAGACCTCCATTCACCCAATGCAGATTCTCTCACCCATAACAATTATAAGAGGGAAACAAAGTTATATATCCTCTTCTTAGCACAATTAAAGAGCTCTCATTTCTATTGCCCTCTTTTTAAGTACCTATGTAGAATATATGATCCTGCATAGGAAACATAACTATCAAATGTAGGGTATGGAGAATTTTTTTTAATCTGACTTTGTTCTTCCTGTTACAACAGCCCACTTCTGCCAGTTCATTCAATGGTTAAGCAATATGAAGAACTAATTAGTCCAAATTCCTTACCATGGTTTACAGGCCTCTGTCTAATGGACCTTCCTTCCACCACATTTCTTCTTGTTCAGTACACTCTAATCATACTGTTTTTTTCAGTTTCTGGAGAACATCAAACCTATTTCCAAATTTGGCCTTTGTTCTTTTTCTCTACCTGAAATACTTTTCCACCTGAACTGGACAGGGCTGCTTCCAACTTTCAGGCCTTGGCTCCAATGATACCTCTCCAATAAGTTCTTTCTTTATCACCCTATGTCTAAAGAAACCTTCTTCCTTTATCAGTCCTATTTATCTTCATTTCCTCATTTTCTTCAAAGCATTTATCACTATTTGTAATTATCATGCTTACATATTTAGAAGAAATTATCATGTTATTGATGTATCCCAAATGAGTAGAGCATGAGATTTATTAGATGGTTTATCAGTAAGTGTTATACTAATTGAATGGTTATGTGGCCACACATAGGAAAGATTACAGATGATGTATTGCATAATTAATTTTGGCATCTATATTTGTGTCCTATGCTTTCACCTTCATCACCCTGTCTGAGCTTTACAGTTGAAATCTTCGGAAGGATCAGCTTTGCTTTCTCTATAGAATTATTTCCCATACGGTTTGAGTTCAATGTGTTTGTCTTCACTTCTAACTGTAACTGTTGTTTAAAACAGGATTGGCTACTATCTCTGATTCTTAAGTTCTTCTCTATTTAAGAGTTGATGCCAGTCCTTAAAAAAATTCTCTTAAGAGTCCATGAATTGCAATAATTTTAGACAAGCAGATACCCTTCATTTCTGTAGCCAAAAAAATAAAGCTGTCCATTGGATGGTATTCTGTGCAGTTGGTGCTTATGAGTTTTTCTTACAGTTTTATTTATTTCTTTTATTAATTAACCAGATATTTATTGATTGTCTGCTCTATAACTGATACTTAGCCAGGAACTGGAAATATTTTAAGTAAAAAATATACCCTGTTCCTGCTCTTACATATAGTGAAAGAGCCACAGAAAAGCAAGTAAGCAAAAATAAATATGCAACCACAAAATTTCTAATTCCATCAACAATTGAACTAGCTTGAATACTGAGGAATGAACCTGGAAACCATTTAAGGATATCAGGTAGAGCTCTCTGATGAGGTGAAATTTAATCCAAAGTTAGAAGAATGAGAAGAAATAGAAAAATGTTCCATAATAGCGTGACATGAGACAAATACTGTTTCTTACTCCATTTCCTTACTTTCAGTGTGTATCACATTGAAAACCACTTTTGAAACCAACCACTGGAATTGTAATGGCTTTGCTGCAGTTGATGTGTTTTCTTCTTATGGATTTTCCTCAGAATCAAACAGTCAGTGAAAGGAGTATCCGTTTTCCAGCAGTCTGTCAGGATAAGTTGCACACTGCAAACTGAAATCAATTGTAGATCTGATAACATAGTGGAATGTTCACTTAACTTTAAAATGCCTTTTAGAGAACACAAGGGAGCTCTGAATAGTCTAATCACTTTTTCCAGAAGGCATCTGTGATTTTGCTAATTTGCCTCTGAGGAAGTCCATGACGAGGAAAAGGAGAACATACGGCACTCAGTAGCTGAAGTAGGTAAACTGCTGTTTTGCACTTGTTTTCTCTTTATTCATCGTTTTGTGAGAGGAGCTATAAATTGGTTAGTAAAAAGGATGCTTAAAATGTTTTATTCTAATTTTTTTTCTGAAAATCTGTGGGTCTTGGATCATATATCTGTATGTGCAAAGATTATTTATGGACTTAGTGACGCTCCAGAATGAAGTGTCGATAGTTCATATGCTAAAAGACTGTAAAGGCTAAAAAGCCTTTGCTGTTTCAGTAGGATTCTGTGATACTCAGCATACACTTACCAGGGGTGTGCTTAGGTAATTACTGGTGATAATGCCTTGAGTGCTCCTAAAGGGGAAACTAAAATTCCAGTTCTGGTGATAATGTAAAAACCAAACAAAAAACCACAGCAATATGTATACACATGTGTGGGTGCACACAGACACTCATGCATGTATAAAAGAGTTTTTAAAAAGCACTTTGGACAGGGTGACAAACCATGAGAGACTCTGGACTCCAGAAAACAAACTGAGGGTGGGGTGGGGGAGGGTAACTGGGTGATGGGCATTAAGGAGGGCACATGATTTGTTGAGCACTGGGTGTTACATGCAACTAATGACTCCTTGAACACTACATTGAAAACTAATGATGTAGTATATATTGGCTAATTGAACTTAATAAAAAATTAAAAAATAAAAAGGATTTTGAACAAATAGCTTTCAATAATCATATCATTTGACTGAGTAAACTTCATATACTTCTGAGAATATAGATTCTGAGAAAGTAACCTACGGAAGAAAAAGTTATATTCACCAAGATATTCATTGCATCCTTATTTATAATAACAAAATCTTAGAAACTGTCCAAATGTCCAACAATTGAAATGTAGATTTTATTGTATTTACTCAGTGTAAGACTTTGTCAGCAATAAAATAAAACTGTGGACAATATAAAATAAAATTGGAAAACATTTAAGCTAAAATGTCAAGGGACAAGGAAGAAGAGACAATTATGAGAGTTTTCCATTTCTTCACATGCCAGTGTTTAAAGGCAGAAGTAACCTCAGATACAACAGATACACAGATACCTCAGATACAACATATGTAGGGCTAAATTTTCACCTCGAAGTTGCTCTCCTTTCTGTGTTACTTGTCTTGTTGAACTTGATCTCTGTAAACGTGAAACTGAGAATCTGGAAACCTTTGAAATATCCCTCTCTGACAAAATCTCCCAACTCCGTTCCTATGGTTTATGCTGGGCTTATTCTGGCCCTCAGCATGTGGTCACTTGCCTCCTAAAGTAGCTATCTTGATGTAGTATCTTGCTACCTCAGGATTTCCCTTCTGTAACAAATGTATTTCACTAGAACACAGAAGGGATCATGTCAGTGCTCTGCTTAGAAATACTGATGGCCCTCCAGTATATATGAAAGAATATCTAAACTCTTTCATTAGATAAATAGTAACACATATGAAATTGTGTATTTTCCCTTCAGGTGTCTAGTGAACAATTTAAGATTTGTGAAGAGAGTTTGGGCCTTTTGGTAACAAGAATGAAGGGTTTATTAAATTAGGGTCAGATGTCATATTAAGGACTTGATAAACATAATTATCCATATAGAAAGCTTTGATAGCCTAGTCCTTATAACCCCATGTTTGATAAAGAGAATTACAGAATCTTATACGTGGGTGAATATATCTGAATGGGCACAGAGAAAGGTACAAAATGATACATACCAGGTTAACATTGAATATAAAGAGAGATTATTTTTTAATATATACATCTATTTATTGTATCAATGGTTATGATAAATATGGTGATTTAGTATTATTATTTCTTCTACTACTATGTACTTCTAATTTTGTTAAAATAAATGTTTTTTAATAAGTAGAGATTAGATTAGAAGAAAAAAATACAATAACACTGGTGATAATTTTATGTTGTTGGATTAAGGGTAAGTGGTAAGAGAAAATTATACTTACATTCTAGATGCCCAGTCCAATTCTCTGGCACAAGAAAATATAAGAGGATTTAGGGAAGATGCTCTGTACAGAAAAGAGAATGTACATTTGGCTAGACCATAATTCCAATTGTAGTCATTTTTTCGTGAACACCTAGTAGATGCCTACCAGAGTAGGAAGGGTTAATAACTTTTTAAAAGTTATAATTGTTTGGGTCTCATTGTCCTGTTAAAGGAGACCATAATTGTGAGCTGGTTATATGTTATCTTAAACTAAGAGACAAAGTATTGAGAGATTTTGCCTGCTCAGCATCAGGCAGAGGGAACTGGGCATAAAAAAGCGTGAGTCGAGACAAACACAGTAATCACAATAACCTTCAGTCCTCCTTGAAAGTGACAGAAGGAGTAATAGACCCTTTAGGTTGTACCAAAATTCCTATAAACATATGAGCTGGAACATCTGCTCCTTGGGAAGCTACAAGCAAGCACTGATTGGGTGCACAGTTATCATTTGAATCTGCATAAGGATTAAAACATTTAATCAATAGGTATTGAATAAGTAATTTGTACGTGGGCTGCTAAAGGAGAAATATGGTGCTGGCATATTCTTTTAGAAAGGTTAAGTGTTGTCTTTCTCAATCACTTTCAAGAACAATTAAAATTTTAATTAACAGAATCCTACTTTATTTGGCAAGAATTTTAAGCATCCATTTAGAAAAACTGCTTCATTTACCAGTTATTGCTGGGCCTGTTTGGCAAGCATCGTGGAGAGAGGAAGCAGAAAGTCAAATTGCTTTCTGAAAGATGTATCATTCAACTTTCTTGATTCTTTACACTAGAACTTTTCTTTTGCTTCAATGATTTTTGGTCTTTTAAAGGACTAAATTATACAGTATATGGTGCTGAGTGCAAAATGCATAATTAATATGAAATCAATTTTTATTATGATTATTCTTGCATGGTTGATATAATTCATGTTTTGTACAAGTTTGGCACATTACAATATGGCTTATTTCATCAGACCCTGGATATTTTTTTAACAAGACTAATAAGAATGAACTAAAAGATGAAATTAGTAAGCAGAGAATAATTTTATAGAGCTGGAAAAATGTACTAACTGGGTGACTTCATAACAGATAATTTATAAATTTAAATGGTTGCTCATTTAAAGGTCTCTCAATTAACACCCACCAGTTATATAGTTTCTCTTGTCTTTCTCATCTGTTCTCTGTTATTTGAGTCAGTTGAGAGTCAGCCAAGTACCTCTTCCTCAGGAAAGACTTCCTTCTATTGAGCACTCCCAAGTAGTCTGGGCAGCTCTGTCTTGTCTTCAGTAGTATCATCTGCGTGCTTTCTTGGGGATCTGCCATGCAGTGTATAGTGATGCTCGTCTACTTGCTGTTTTTCTTGCAAAGATGAATTTACAGTTTTATGCTTTTATGAAATATTTATGAAGAGATGATTAGAGAATTAAACAGTTTATTTACCACATATTTACCCCTTTTATCCTCTTCATTCAACTCTGCATTTCTAGTATCATTTTCCTTCTTTTCGAAGACATCCCTTTACTGTGATGTATCTTTATTGTAGGTCTAGCTGGCAAATACTTTCCCAAGGTATGCTGGTATTGGGATTTCTGTAATTTGCTTTCACTTTTAAAGGATATGTTTTCTGGGTATAGAATGTGAGGTAGTAGTTTTGTTTTGAATGCTTTCTCCAGCACATTAAAAACATCAATCTTTTATCTTCTGGCTTTTATCACTTGTTTTGCAAAGTCAGCTTTTACTCCTGTAGCTGCCTCTTTAACTTTAATGTGTCCTGTTTCTTTGACTATTTTGAAAGTTGTGTGTTTTTTTTTTTTAAGATTTTATTTATTGATTTCAGAGAGAGAGAGAGAGAGAGAGAAAGAGCGAGCATGAGTTGGGTAAGAGGCAGAGGGAGAGGAAGAAGCAGATTCCCCATTGAGCCGGGAGCCTGAAGTGGGGCTGGATCCCAGGACCCAGAGATCATCACCTGAGCCAAAGGCAGACACTTAACAATCTGAGCCACGCAGGTGCCGTATTTTGAAGGTTTTGAAAGGATTTTTTTTAAAGATTTTTTTCCCCCTCTCTCCTTGCTTCTCATAGGATGTAGCTAAGTTACTTTATTTTTATGCTGCTTGGGGTTCTCAAACTTCTTATATCTATAGATTGGTGTTATTCATTGGTTATAGATATTTGGGGCCATTACCTCTTTTAAAAATTACTTTTTTTTCATATTGTTTTTGTCTCTTCCTCTTCTGTGACTAAAATTTCATTTGAGGCAGACCTTAACATTTTTGCCTACTGCCCATTCATGTTTCTCTTCATGCATAAATCTAGATATATTCTACAAATTTCTAGGTTCAACTAAAACATCTTTTAGCTTTGTCTAGCTTATTCAGTACTTAATCCTAATTACTATGATTTGTTTTAGGTTCTAGAATTTTCATTTTATTTTTTTCTATTGATTCCAGTTTTCTGGTAAAAAATTCAATCTTGTCATATATTTTTATATGCTATCTTAATTACAGTTATTTAAAGTTCCTAACTGATAACTTTGACATCTTTGTCATCTATAATTTTTTTCTATTATCTTTTCCTTTAGTTCTATTCCTAGGTATACTTGTCAACTTTGGCTTAAATTACAGATATATCTCTAGATATATATATATATATATATATATATATATATATATGAATGAATGAAAAATTGGAGACACTCTAGATGACATCATCTTCCTACAGAGGGGACTTCACCCAGTAGTATTCTGGTAGAATATGGAGGAGCAGAATACCTCATTCCAGTCTGGGACTAAATTTACTCTATGCTGGGTTGTAGACTTCATTATGATTGTTCTTCATTATGATTGCTCTTTCTTTGATTTCCCTACACCTCGGGTTTGATTCTCCAGAGTGCCCCATTGAGTGTCCTAGGGTTTTATAAAGTGTCTCCTCATTGATTAGGACCTGAAATATAACTTTGACTCCCAATCAGTGTGGCATGTCAGTCTTGCTGTATTACAGTTCCTTCCCCCTGTACCCCCCACCTTTTATACTATTGTGGGAAAAACTGAGGCCAAATATTGGGCTTCCTTCTCTGAGACTACTGTCTCTTTGGGATTCCGTTGCCTCAAATCCAGGCTGCAGATTTCAGTGGAAACACAGATTTCCATTTTTATCTTTCTAGCTCTGAGAGTTGTCTAAAGCTCTGCTGTGTGCTTTACATCATAGTAGAAATTCATTGCCTGGCTCTTGACCTCATGCTCTCTTCCAATTATTTTAAAACCTCCTTAGGGGAAAGAGGCAGGCAGAAAATTGAGATCATTTCAGTTAGCTTTGTCTTAAGCCATAATTACATTGGTAATTTCCAGTGCATTCAAACAAGTTTTCGAAACTTTAGATGACTTTACTGCTTGTTTGTTGTCGTCATTAGGAGTATTAGTTAAGTATAAATTCTTCCATCATAGGCAGAGCAAATCCATGTTCTGTATTTTATCAATCTTCAGATTGTAATCATTTCTATATTTTAGAATATTTGTTTAAGAAATTAATATACTGTATTCATCTTTTGTCATCAATCTGCAAAATTGAGTGGCTGACCTTATGAGACCTTATGAGACTGTCTAATCACGTGACTTTTGTAGGCAGCTTTCTCCTGTCTAGCTATCTATAATAACTATATCATCATCTCTTTGTATTTTATATTTGAATTGTTTTATTTATTAGCTGTGGTTATTTGATTTTAATAATTTTTTTGATTAATACATTTGTCCATTCTGTTTTATTACATTTGCTTTCCTTCTTATACTTTATCGTTTGACTATATTCATATTTAGATCATTCACTCGGAGTTTATTTCTTGTATAGTAAGAGACCTAAACTAATTTTCTAAAAATCTAATTTGCTACCAGTGATCCCACTATCATTAATTTAATATTTTCCCTATCCATTGATTTGTGATGTTTCCTTTATTATTTTTTATTCCATACTAGACTATGTATTTTGGTGGTATCTATTTTTTCTCATTAATCTGTTCTTCCTCTATTAGAATATATTATTTATATATATTATATATATTAATAATATATTCTCATATAATATATTCTAATACTATATATTAGAACTATATATGCATATATATACATATATAAATAATGTGTGTTTGGAAAAACTGACTGTTCCCCTTATTTTTCAGGAATTTCTTTCATATTTTTAAAAGAATAGTTTCCTTTGCATTTTATAATCTATCTCCCAAATTCTTTGTTTCTATCATTCCTAAAAAAATCTTTTTGGGAGTTTCCATCAGAACTATATTGAATAAAATTATGCACTTATAAATTCTTAGAATTGATATGTTTATAATAGTAAATATTTCTTTTCAGGAATATAGTATTAATCTCATGATTTTAGATGTCAGACTAGTTTGGCATTTGATTTTCAATTGATCATACCTATTTATTTTTATTCCTAAATATTTTATATGTTTTTGCTATTAATTTTTTCTGAACTATAATTGACATACAATATCCTACTAGTTTCAGTTGTACATCATAGTTTTTCAATATTTTTGTACATTTCAAAATGATTCTCATGATAAGTCTAGTTACCATCTGTCACCATACAAAGTTACTATAATGTTATTGACTACATCACTGTGCTGTACATTATATTAACATAACATTTATTTTACGTATGGAAATTTGTACCTCTTAATACACTTCACCCGTTTTGCCCATCCCACCAACCTCTTTGGTCACCAACAGTTTATTTTCTGAATCTCTCCCCCTCCTGGTCACCAACAGTTTATTTTCTGAATCCATCAGACTTTTTGTTTTGTTTGTTTGTTTTAGATTAGATATAATTGAAATCATATGGTATTTGTCTTTCTCTGTTTGACTTACTATTTCCGTTAGCATAATAACCTGTAGGTCCATGCTGTCAAAAATGGCAAGATTTCATTCTTTTTTATGGATGAGTAGTATGCCATTGTGTATATATATATATCCAAACTTCTTTATCCATGCATCTATTGATGGAGTCTTAGGTTGCTTCCATATCTTGGCCATTGTAAACAATTGCACAGTGAGCATAGAGTTGGATTTATCTCTTTGGATTTGTGTTTTCATTCTCTTTAGATACATACCCCAAAGTAAATTGCTGGATTTGTTTTTGCTATTATTAATGGCATTTCTCTGTCATTGCATTTTATGAACTGGAATAAGATTTTCTACAGAATGGTTTGAAAATATCCCTACTACATCTGACCATTTTATACTCTTTTTTTAAGCCTCATCATTTTTAGTTTTCTTTTTTTAAATTTAGGCATAGAATTATGCTATTTTCCAGTAATAATAACTTAAGGGTATTCAATCATATGAGAAAATGATAATTTTACCACCTCCTATCTAACAACTTTATTTTATATTTCTGTTTTGTATCTTGTTTTCTAAGCAACATGTCTCCCAAACATCAGCATTAAATACCATGTTTTGTGGTCATGTTTTGCCCTATAGATTCTTTATGTAAGCCACATATGTCCCAAATGTCAACATTAAATACCACATTTTGTTAGTCACATTTTGTCATAAATTTTCTTTACATAATTACAGATGTACTCTTCAAATTCTAATTAAAATATTATTTTTCTCACCAATAAATATTGAATTGAATTAAATAATCCCTATGTCTTTCAGCTGATTGTCTTATTAATAACCTTATTAAGCTACTTGATATGTAATCTGTATTACTACATATTCTAACATATTATTTAAGCTTTTATTCATCACATAAAAGATACATGGTAATGACAACTTTTAAAATACACAATTGATCCTTGTTTCCTTTTTTCTTTTTTTCTAACTGAAGTTTTCATTTTATATTTTGTGAATAAAATAGCAGCCATGGTTTTATCCAGTTTACTAAAGGTATCACCTTCAGAAGAAATTACCTGCCCAATCTGCAAAACAAGAACAATTATCTTCTGTTGAAAGGCTGGAAGCTTTTCAAACTTAGTTCTCTTCCATTTGTGCCATAATTTCCAAATAAATCAATGGCTCCAACTAATGTATAGACAGTCAAGTTCCCTATCATCTCTTCCATGCAATCATGAAACAGCCACCTACAAGATTCTTTGGAACACTCTATGGTTTCAAAAATCTGTTTAAAGTCTTGAGGGTATTGATTTGTTATTTTCATTTCTCCATGTTTCTCTATTTGCTTCAATACAGCCATTGCATTAACTGGACTCAATGACTGTAAATAGTCCATTATCTTGAAATTGTGCATCATAAAACGCTGCTTTAACATGTGAAAAAATGTAACATAGTTAGCAGATGTTAAATTTTCTGTAAATAAATACTGAAGAAGCATCAGTTGAATTAAACAAGTTTTGTCCTACTTGCTTATTTACTTGTTCTAATGGTTTTTTATTCTTTTTTTTTTACAATTCAAATAAGTTATTTTTAAGATTTTATTTATTTAAAATTTTTATTTTATTTTTCAGTGTCCCAAGACTCATTATTTATGCACCACACCCAGTTCTCCATGCAATACGTACCCTCTTTAATACACACCAACAGGCTCAACTAACCTCTCACCGCCCTCCCCTCCAAAACCCTCAGTTTGTTTCTCAGAGTCCGCATTCTCTCATGGTTTGTCTTCCCCTCGGATTTCCTCTCCAACTCCCATCCTCCAGATCCACACTTGTATCAAGCAGTATTTGTGCTCTGGCAAGTAGCTTGTAAGATGAAGCTCTGCCTGTGGTGCCATGGTACTCTTTTGGTGTATACAGCCAAAGGGGGTGACTGGAAAAGCTGAAGAATAAGAAACCATTATGCTGAGTGAAATAATGGTTTCTTATTCTTCAGCTTTTCCAGTCATCCCCTTTGGCTGTATACATCAATAGAGTACCATGGCACCACAGGCAGAGCTTCATCTTACAAGCTACTTGTCAGAGCACATATACTGCTTGATACAAGTGTGGATCTGGGGGACTTGCCACCAGTTTTTCGTATTCCCTTTCAGTAATAAATATATTTATTTCTACTTGTTCATAACTATATACAGAAGTAGAAGACTATAGGTCATATAAAGTTTCCAAAGTATCTTTTTCTCATTTTTTGCTAGGAAGATTCCAACTGATCCTTGTTTTCTAATTTTTGTTTGATTTTCACATTTGTGCCTAAAAGCATCTTGTCTATAACTTACTCTTTCATGCCACCATTGCTAGTTCTTAGAATCTATTATGTTTACTACATGGACAAAATTGGATAGCTTTTGAGTTATTCCTATATTCTTGAAAAGCTTACACAGTATTTGTAACTTGTTTTTGAGAGTATTTACAGATAAAACTATCTGAATACAGAACAAGTTTTGTAAAGTAATCCCTTGACAGTTTTCTCAATTTATTTCCTTGTTATTGGGTCTGATTAAAATTTTCTGCTCTTTCTTGAGGCAATTTTGGTAATTTCTAGTTTACAGAAACTAGTTATTTCATTGATAATTGTATCTTTTTGACATACAGAACATTATTTTCCTAAATTTTCCATTACAAAGAAATCTCTTTCATTTTAATTGTCATCATTCTATCTTACCTTATTGTTTGTCACATTTTCCCCCCTGGGCATTATGTTGATAAAACAAAACAAAACAAACATAAAACAACCAAAAAAGGTATATTTAACATTGACTAAAGAACTTTGCCAGATTTGGCATAAAGATAGAAAGCACAGATAATGCTCAGGTCCCTCAAGTGAATCCCAACGTTATAGATTGATTTTTTTTTTTCTGATGTGGAACTAGAAGTTAGTTTCTCATGTTTAGTATCTCACTTTCTTCTTGATTCCTGTTAGGTACAATATTTGGAAAAGAAAAAGTCCCTTGTACTGGAGCTCTAACTTGGACAATATGAAGAAAAATCAGCAGAACTAAAGTTGATTCATGCATTATTTGGGGTTTTACACCACTAGTACACAGCTGATAAGAATAATTCAGAAGCTTTGCCTTAGATCCTTTTTCTGCCATCAACCATTTATTCCTTGACATTGTATATTCGTGGATTTCCTGTGGTTCTGTTTTGTCCCTGTTGCTAATCTCTGTTCTTCATCCAATATGGCTTCTCTATTGTATCTTGCTTCTTTTGGCCTGTCTTCATCATTCTCTGCCCTCTGTCCATCTCTCTGGCCCATTCAGCTCTCTTTTGGTGCCTACATTCCTGAATTCATCTTAAATTAGGGCTATTTTTTATGTAACCAAAACTTTTCATTGAGATTGCTTGGTTTAGGTTGAGAGGAGTTCCTTAATTTGAGCATTCATGCTTTGTTAATCTTGTCTACTCAGTCTGGGGGTTGTCAAAACCACACCAAGTATCTTACCTGACATTTGTTATTCCTTTTGATGTATTTCTAACAATTTTTCATGATGGAATGGGGAACTGGTAAGGGAGGGTTTTAGTGTTGATTAGTCTCACTATGGAGTTTGAACTTCATGAGGAAATAGACTCCTTATCCTATCAGTGTTCTAAAACCTTTTCTCTCACAATATCTAAAAGTATAAATCCAGTGGAGAGGTAGAGACAGAAATGGAGGAATACTACATCAGGTTGCAGATATTTTGGTTTAAGCTTAGATAAAGGAAGGGATAGGGAAAATGTCTGAGACTGTTTTATGTCAGAAAATGATAATGTTTATTAAAGAATAGTGAGAAAAGAGCACTGGGGACCAAAACACTGTGGTAGTAATTGCATTAGTGACCAGAGTATGAAAGGCAGGCAATCAGGTATATAATATAAAAGGAAGTTTGAGATAATGGAAGACAAGAGGTCAGGGAGAAGAGATTGCAGAACACTATGACCTCACTGTGTTAATGCCAGAAAACTATTAAGTCGAGATTACATCCTTCAATAAAATCGTGTCATCAGTTAAACAAATAAATAATTACTTTGAAACCATAATACACAGCAGAAGAAAAATCCACACCTATAATACATGCTACTGGACCCTGCCCAATTAAGTCTAACTCTAGAGATATTGGCTGTCATTAAGCAAAGGTTGAACATTCCAGTTATTTCAGCCACTTCTCATTTCCAAGAATACTGTAATAAACTTGAAAGTTTTTTCCAGGCAGTGATGTGTGGAAAGGATCCAGAAAGCCCATGTGAAATGTACCAAAATTCAGAAATGGGTGGCTTGAGACAAGAAGTTATACCAAAGATCTGAAACTTTAGTCATTATCATTTCAAGTGAGAATAATATGTGAGATAAAAAAGAAAAAATTACCTTAGTTTCTAACATGACACCTTATTTTCTTGAAATATTTTACTTATTTAATATATGAATTTCATTTGTTCTTCAATATATTTATGTTGGCTTATAAAATTAATGGTAATGTAAAATAAAACAATAATGCAACTAGAACAGAGAACAACTAAAGCTGTATTTCTTAACGTTATGTAGTCATGTATCCTTATTTCTTAACGTTATGTAGTCTTGTATCCTTTTGAGAATCTGATGAAAGTTCTGGGCCCTCTCTTAAGAAAATGTATATATACAATCTCAGGGATTTCACCAACTTTCTGAAGCCTTACCATGTAGAACCAAATAAATGACTTCCATTTAAATGTAAGAAAAATAATGGATTTTTGAGATCTTTATATAAAGTTATCATCTGAAACCATGAAAGTTGGCTCTGAGACTTAGAAAATAAATTAAAAAGGGAGATGCATCTTAATTCACTTTCAGTGCTATTTGAGGGTTACCATTCACTGGAAATAGATTAATGTAGACGTAACTTGTCTGGCTTATACTAAAAAAAAAGAAAAAAGTGTGATTCCCATGCCTTCTGGATAGAGGACACAGTCAGCCCTAGGAAGTTATATGCTCTCTTATTTCTCACTCATGTAGACACCAGACACCAGACCTTGTTCTCTCCATAGGGGTTCAGAGATACAAGCTGAAGTGTCACAGCTGAGAGAATAAACACTAGTCTGCTTTTTTTTTTTTAACTTGTCTTGTCATCCCATATCATTCAGGAGATAGAAGTCTGCATCTGATCCCTCACCTCAAACAATAAAGGTTGATTTCTCTCTTTTGAGGCATCTTGAAATGAAAATACACATCCAGGCCTCTAAAAATAAAGATATAATGCAATAACTGAAACCAAAAAAGTATTTGTGGTGAAAACCAGGACTATTTCTGTCAGTCCCATGGAAATTCTCTAGGTCTTGGTCTTTCCCTCAAAGCAGAAAGAGGAACATCTGCTGAATTGACTCTATTTCTCTCTCTTTCTCTCAATGTATATACATATCAATATGATATATATGATTAAAATATGATGTATGCCAGTTCCATCAGTGTAACAACTCCAGAGATCACAGCTCCCAAGTCTAAGTTGAGTAAAATCACAGCCTCTAGTTGAGTTTTTTATTATTAATGCATTTTTTGAGTGAGGTGGTTACTGGGGTTGCTCCTCTGCTTTCATTCAAATAGACTTTGTCATTGATCTCAAAAATAAAAGTACTTGCCATGGGCTACAGATAAAAGCACAGAAAATCCAGTATTTTTTTTAGAGGCAGCAAGAAGTGTAAACATTAATAGAGCTTTCTATTGTTAAAGAAGTCCTGGTGAGCAGAAAAGACACCATTAATTCTAGGAAGCAAGTCATGACTCAACTCACTTAAGGGAAAATTCTCTAATGGGTGATAGATTTTCTTATTATAGCCAGCAGGATTTCTTGGTGATGAAGGTTTCCTCACTCAGAGAGGTTGAGTTGTTACAGAGAGTGGTCACAGAAACATTAACCCATCTTATACCAACATAGCATTGTATGCCATTTTTATTATCTGAAAAAAAAAAAAAAGTTAAGTAAATCAGTATAGAGTGAAATTAACATTGTTAAAGTTCATAATATGTAATAGGAATTTCTACTATATAACCTTTAACTCAATAAGTATAGGAGGTAGGTGTCATTTTTGTTTTATAGTTTAAGAAGCTATAGCTCAGAAACTAGCCCAAGTTCACATCTTTTGGAACTTGGATATGTAGAGACAAAGTTTCCTGGATAAAGACTTCACTAAGGATTTGATATATATTTTCCAAGAAAGAAGAAACTCTAAGGAGGATGGAAAGGACTGGAAGATAAGAGCTAAGGCAGAGCATAGGTCTGGCTGGAGAGTACCTTGAGAACTAGGACGAGATATGAGAATATATAATATCTATTCACTGAGCCTACAAGAAAATGCCAAAAATTATGTTTAGCAGTGACTCAAGGTAGATAATTTTGAAATCAGATTGCCTATATGAGAGGAGGAAATGAGCTATATAATTTACAGCATGAGGCAGCATCAGTGAAGGAAACAGCAAAAGGACTAGTGAATGATGGCTGCTGAAGCAGATGAACGAGAAGAAAGCAGGAAGGAGGAGTTCCTAAGATAATACTACATGGCCTAGTAGTGACTTTATGGTCCCAGGCAGTTTGGCAGATGCTCTTCAAGGCAGTCTAAAAAGCTATCTGATGAACAGTTTCTAAAAAGATGGATCAATTAATTTTTTTAAAATTCTGTGAACAGTGTATATAAACAATATTACGTCTATTCTTTCAATAGAGGACATTAGGCACAAATTGATGTTTACAACATTTATTTTTAAGTTAATATTATTTTAAAGCAATTTTCTTTAAAACTGAAACCATCATCCTTGATAGCTTGTGACAGTTGTCCTAGATAACATGTGTACCATGGTAAAGAGCTATGTATATGAAAATATAAATTAAAGGAAAATGGATATTTCAGTATAAGGGGATATATTTTCAAGATGAAATTACATATTGAAAACAATGGTTGACAAATTCTATAGCAGTGCCCCCAGAGAAACATCCTACCTAAAAATGGACAACTTTCAGAAGTCCTAGTGTAATGCCTAACCTGTGTGTAATCAGTGAATACATAAGTGAATTGAGGAAAAATATGCCAACTTTCTCTGAAGAGCAGACTTAATAAATAAAAAACACCAAGGAAATAATCCATCTTTACTGAATCAGAATAATAAAATTAATAAACTAAAACATGAAACTTAATGAAATATGATTAAACAAAAAGCAAAATAAACACTGTAAGAGATATCAAATAGTTTATATATCATGTATACATACAGTTGGCATATTTTAGACTCCCATTACTGGAATGAAATTAATGTGACTCAGAAGACACTGAATTTATTTATTTCTTAACTTGTAATGATCCAAGGGAAAGAAGCCCTTCTATGAAATATTACTAATATAAAGAGGAGCTAAGGTTTTCTCTTGTCTCTGCCTACTTATTTTATTGTCATTTATTTTTCTGAATTTTATAATAGGCTTTTGAAATATCAGAATTAATAAAATATCCTTGCCTTGATTCCTTCCCTTTAATATAGCTGATATAACTGATATTTTCAAAAGAAAATTTGGTAAAAATTGTTGTACATCAATTATATCTTTGTGTACTCTTTTTTTTTAAGATTTTTATTTATTTATTTATTTATTTATTTGACAGACAGATCACAAGTAGGCAGAAAGGCCGGCAGAGAGAGAGAAGTGTGGAAGCAGGCTCCCTGCTGAGCAGAGAACCCGATGTGGGGCTTGATCCCAGGGTCCTGGGCTTTAACCCACTGAGCCACCCAGGCGCCCCTCTTTGTGTACTCTTGATTCAGAAATTGCTTTCTAAGAATTTATTCAAAGACTCTCAGAATGAGGGGCCCCTGAATGGCTCAGTGGGTTAAACCCTTTGCCTTTGGCTCAGGTCATGATCCCAGGGTCCTGGGATTGAGCCCTGCATTGGGCTTTGTGCTCAGCAGGGAACCTGGTTCCCCTCTCTTTCTGCCTGCCTCTCTGCCTACTTGTGATCTCTGTCTTTCTCTGTCAAATAAATAAATAAAATCTTTAAAAAAAAAGACTCTCTGAATGAGAACAAATGTTAATTACCAAAATATTGGCTATAATGTTTGATAATGGTTAAAATGGATAAATCTGAAATGCCTCAAAAATATGTGGCTTGGTAAAAATTAAGTATGCATATAGATTGATTACTGCATATTATGCATACACATAGTAGGCATTAAAATAGAATCATACAATGGTGGTTTTTATCAAGGGATTCATGAGTAAACATCATTAGGTATGAAGCTCTTTAAATTATAACTTATTTGTGCATAAATGTTTGTCTTTTTAAGAGAAAGATGAGGAACATTATATTAACAAGTTATCAAAAGATAACATGACCAAATATAGAGGGAAGTTAATCACATCAAAAAACATGTACAGGGGTACCTGGGTGGCTCAGTGGGTTAAGCCTCTGCTTTTGGCTCAGGTCATGATCTCAGGGTTCTGGGATTGAGCCCTACATTGGGCTCTTTGCTCAGCAGAGAGCCTGCTTCCTTCTCTCTCTGCCTGCCTCTCTGCCTACTTGTGATCTCTCTCTGTCAAATAAATAAAATCTTAAAAAATTACATATGTTGTTAAGTTAAAAAAAAAGTTAAAAATTTTAAAAAATAAGATATCTTGTTTGTAAAACAAGCAAGGATACATATACAAACGTGGTAAATATTATATGCTACAAAGTGTTCACAATGGCTTTTTCTGGTTAATTTTTTGCCTTTTTTTTCTTTTGGTCACCTGTCTTTTTCTACATATTATAGGACTAAACATGCATATTTATGACCAAGACTGAAACAATGAGAATTTTTAAACGTGTAAGGATTCACAAGACAGAAATTAACAAAGAAAATATGATAGCAAGTTAAGAATAACGAATACAGGTCTCTGATCCTCAGGTAGTTAATTTGAAAACCTTATTCCACTCCTTCCTATTAAACTCTGTCCTTCTCGAAACATGCCATGTTCTCTCATGCATTCATGATTTGGCATTTACTAGTTCTTTGCCCTCATCATGCTAAACTATCAAGAAAACTCCTTATTTCTCAAGTCTTCTTATGCCTGGAATATCGTGAGTACTTAATATATGTTGTTTGCTTCAGTGAAGAATTGAGTGGGTCAGTCTGTTCATGAACTGAATACAGAGATGGGTGGAATCAGGTTCATACAGAGAAGTGGGGAGGATATTTCAGAATAAGAGAGAACTTGCATAAGTCAGGATTAATGCTCTATGCAAGTCACAGGAAAGAAAAGGAGATTCCTATGGGAGATTTTGTGCTGAAATCATAAGAAAATATAGTTGGACAGAGATAATGGAGAGACCTATAAAAAGTTTAAAATTCTAGAGAAATTTGAACATATCTGTAAAAGAAAACCCTCCCCCATCACTAAACATTGGGTTCCGAAATGTGAGCAACTTTCCTTTGAAGGCATTCAATAGGAAATGGATCACTTTCTCATATTCAAACAATATTCTGTGTTTATTTTACTAAATTTCAGGATTTTTAATGAATCTTTTTATATCTGGCAGTATCTTTAATGTCTTTTACATATTACAACCAACCAATATCCATTTATCTATATATATACCACACCCATCCACACACATACACCCTCACAGCCACACCACAGAAATCCTTTTTGTGTGGCAGAAGGCAATTTCATTTAATGACGGCAGTGATTGATAGTTACACATTCACAATCGATTGCTTCAATACCTGCTCATAATCCTACAATATTAAAAAGAATCCCTTAACATTTACTCTTGATGCTCTTTAGAAAGCAAATATATTTCTGTTCCTGAATAAAACACTGAGTATTAAAGATTTAGATAAATTACACTGACTGCTGCCAGTGGTGTCCCCTGCAGTGAATTAAAAAATACATTTAGCATGAAAACAAGGAACAGATGTTATTTTTACAGTCATTGTTCAAATGGCTCCAGCGAGCTGCATTTTTCCCTAGTGCTCCTTTGACTCCTTACAGAGAGGATGAATTATGGGTTTTTTACGTTTTTTTTTTTAAGATTTTATTTATTTATTTGACAGAGAGAGATCACAAGTAGACAGAGAAGCAGGCAGAGAGAGAGAGAGGGAAGCAGGCTCCCTGCTGAGCAGAGAGCCCGATGCGGAACTCAATCCCAGGACCCTGAAATCATGACCTGAGCCAAAGGCAGCGGCTTAATCCACTGAGCCACCCAAGCGCCCCATGGGTTTTTGAGTGAAAGGATAGATAGGGTGGCAATAGTAATGATAATTTAACTCATAATCATATCTTAAATCATCTTCCTGAAGTTGAGTAACAAGTCAACAAAATACAAAGAACCAGCTTTGATTTGAGAGCCCTAAATGCCAAGTTCTTTCCCTAACACTGTGGAACAGAGCCATGAGATTTCACATGCCATATTAGCAAAAAAGGGAATCATTCCATTATACTCCGTTTAGAATAAGTGGTAAGACAGAGGAGACTCAGGGAAATCCACTCCCTCTCCCCAGGGTTAAGGGCACTGTACTGGTTAAAGAGTGTCTTTCAATAGGCCAGACTTGATATAACTGACGATTTCTCCATAACATTACAGTAGCACAGACAAGTGTTATTGAGACATTTTCATGCATTTGCATGGTATGACCTAAATAATGTCACCTTTACTGGATATCCATCCTAGTGGGCTTCAAGAAACGTCAACATATAAAGAGAGAAAGTCTCTTCATTAGTTTAATGCTTAATGAGGGAAGGATTCTATGTGGATATAGTTAATACAGTTTTGTTTCCTGAGTAGAACTTCTCTGCTGTAGTATGTTACTTATAAAGTAGGTTGTTAAATGAAAAATCAGAAGACAAGATCATATAATGAAAAGAACATGGAAAACACTGTGGCTCTAGACATGCTGAGACTTGAGTTATAAATGCCAGTTACTTGTGGAGGAGTTCTGGAACTCCCAAACCTTATTTTTTCTCATCTATAAATTTTATGTAAAAATACATACTTTCTAGGGCTAATATAAGGATGGAATTAGGGAAATTCAAACATAACCTAAACAAATGAGTGTATTCTTTTCCTGTGTTTGCTTATTTATTTCCTTCCTAAACAGAATCTGCTGGTGACAGCCCCTCCACTTTTCTTCACACATTTCCCTTTGGCTGGAGTATCTGTTCATTACTTTCTTTCTCTAATCTCCATTTCTTCTAAGTGGCCACCTCCAAATGCTCCAGAAAGGAAAAACCCACTTTTCTCTCTGAATTTCCTAACATTCTGATTTCTGGAAACTTGCTGAATTTTGCACTATTGGAAGTCAGATTCTATATTATGACTATTCTTTCCCCCAACAATCTAGCATACTCCCTTCCTTGTGATGGCTCTTTCATACACGGTGCACCTGACTAATGAATGACTGATAAAATATATGATGGCTGACTGACTGAATGAATGAATGAATGAACGAAGTGTTAATTTAATATATTTCTACTTTAAGTGCTTTCACATACATTCTTTCAAGTCGGGAGAAAGTATGTTATTTTTATTTAAAACAATATGAATATCTACTGATATTTGAGCACCCAATATGTAATATGTAGTGAGTGGATTTTATATATCAATATATAACAATCCTGATAGCTAGATCTTCGTATCACAGATGAGGAGCACATACTTACAGCAGTTTAATAACAATTCCAGGGTCACACAGCTAATAAGCACAAATGCTGAGATTTGAACCAGGTTCATATTTCAAAACTAATCTCTGCATTTCACATTACAAGCTGAAATGAAATCCCTAAAAGATTTTGTGATTTGATACAGGATTCTGATTCATGGACAGAACCAGAACTAGAGCCTAGGTCTCCAGGAAAAAAAAAAAAAAAAAATCAGTAAGTGGAGGAGAGCTGAATGGGAGATCTGCATTTTAAACTCTAACTTAGATGGACAACTTGAGGTTACATAATAAAAGAAGGTTAATGATAGAACTATTCCCAGAATCTATATCTCTGCCTAATGAATGAGCCACAAGATACACATTGCTTTGTTTTATTCCCACTCTTAAAAGGAAAATTCTCTGAACTAAAGACAAGGATATAGGAGAATATCCTTAAATTCCTCATCACTCATGACACAGTTGGAGGAGCATGCAAGAGATTTTCAGAAGCCTTTCCAGGGTCTAATTAGTTTTGCATTTTCTCTGTGGTGCTATGGGCCAAGAAAGAGCATTCATTCATATAAAGATGAATAAACCCTGAAGAGAGGAAAACCACATGATCTCTTGCTTGGTTTATTGAAATAGCCTCCAAAAATGGTTTCCTACCTGCACTCCTGCCATTTTATAATCATTTTTTCCACAGGACAGCCAGAGTGTTATTTTTTAAATTTAAATAATTAGATGATATCACTTTTTCTACTTAAAATCTTCCATGGCTTCCCAATTCACCTACTATCCTATTTAGCATCCTTGCCTACCCTTTACTGGGCCTCTTTCTTCAACCTCTTTCCTTGACATACTCCTAACTTGATGGTCTTCTCAAAACTTACCCAACCAATGAACCAAGACCTTTTCCAGAGCATGGACTTTGCCTATGCTTCATTCTTCATCTAGAATGTTCTCTCAACCCTGCTTTCATATCTCAGCCTAAAATAGTAGTTCTTCCAAAAGATGTGTCCTTAGACTCTCTCTAAATATAGATTCTCCTATTGTACTTTCTGATAAAAAGGCATGATTTATTTTCTATCACTTATAAAAATTTGTAGTGATATATATTCACTTATTTATTTAACATCTCTCTTTCCCACTTTAACTGAAACTCCATGAGGTCAATGTCAATGATACACACACACACACACACACAATATACATTACTATAGTATTATATACATATATACATAACATATATAACATACTATTTCTATTTTATTTCTATTATATATAATATTTTATATATAACCATAGTTTATATGTACATAATCTATTTTTATATATGTATATTTATAGGTAAATATACACACACACATATTTTAATCTATAGTGTTTGGAACAAAACCAAAGCTTAGTAACTATACGATTAATAATTCATTAAAGAATTACCTGGAAATAGGAAAGATTTGTTGCTTAAATGAGGTAATACTCCTTTCTAGATATTCTGTGAAACTAAATTCACCAACTGCCAGGGTTAATTGGCATCGATATACATCTCTCCATCTCCTTTCCAACTAATTATCCGATGTCACAACAACAAGGCTAAAGGATATGGAAAGGCTTTCTAAGAAGAAGGTGATTAAGGGCACATTAAGATTGCAACTTATCTCATCAACAAAATGATGTCCCAATAGGCATTATTTAGCAGTTGTAAAACCAATTAAGTATGATGGCAACAACCTTAATAAAAACACCAAGAGTTTCTCTAATCAAAGGGATGTAAACACCATGCTAAAATGCAAGAATGAAACAGAATACAACAGCATTGTTGGAAATTTATGTAGTATTATTTCACTTCATTGATTCATCTTTCATTAAGCTATAAACCAAGTTTTTATTTTGCTCCATTTTCTATATGTTAAGTATTTTTATCACTACTTCTGCTACAACTACTATTTACTGAATGCATACTAAATATATTATTAAGCAGCTATTATATAATACATCCTCAACAATATATCAATATATCAATCAATAAAGTATTTTCACATGAAGAAAACTGACCTCCAAGAACCTATGATCCTGCAGTTTCTATTTCATAGAGATAGCATTTGAAGACTGGTCTATGTGTTCTAAAATCTCAAGATTCATAATTTAATTTCTTTAATTATTCTCATGCTAAAATATAAACTAAATATAAATTTAAATATTTTTAAATTTGCTTAAATAATCATTAGTTCTTATCATATGTGTGCATGTGTTAATTTCACTTACAATATTAATATCATTTAAATTCCAAATTCAGAATTTCATAAAACTGTCTCTTTTAGTTGAGGTATAATTAATATATAGTGGTATATTAGTTTCAATTGTACAATATAATGATTGGACAATTATGTGCATTACCCAGTGATCATCATATGTATACTCTTAATCACCTTTCTCTTTTTCACCCATCCCCCATTCACTTCCCCTCTAGCAACCATGTTTATTCTCTATATTTAAGAGTGTTTTTTTGTATCTTTTTTCATTGTTCATTTTTTTCTTAAATTATACATAGAGTGAAGTCCTATCGTATTTCTCTTTGTCTGAATTATTTCACTCAGAATTATGCTGTCTAGGTATATTCATGTTGTTGTACTTGGCAAGATCTGATTTTTTTTATAGCTAATATTGCAGTGTGTGTGTGCGTGTGTGTAATGAGATGTAATATCTGTTCATCTATCAATGGACATGGGTTGCTTCCATATCATGGCTGTTGAAAGTAATGCTGCAATAAGCACATACCTTTTTCTTTTTTTTTTTTTTTAAGATTTTATTCATTTATTTGACAGAGAAAGACACAGCAAGAGAGGAAACAGAAGAAGAGGAAGTGGGAGAGTCAGAAGCAGGATTTCCATTGAGCAGGGAGCCCAATGCAGGGCTCGATCCCAGGACCCCGGGATCATGACCTGAGCTGAAGGCAGATGCTTAATGACTGAGCCATACAGGTGCCCTGGGGTACATATATCTTTTTAAAGTAGTGTTTTCATTTTATTTGGATGAATGCCTAATAGTAGAATTACTGAATCATACGGCATTTCTATTTTTAATTTTTTGAAGAACTTCCATTCTGTTTTCCACAGTGGCTGCACCACTTTACATTCCCACCAGTAGTGCATGAGTGTTCCTTTCTCCCCATATCCTTGCCAATACTTCTTATTTCTTGTTATGTTGATTCTGACAGGTGTGAAGTGATATCTTATTGTGGTTTTGATTTGCATTTTCTGCTTATTAGTGATTTGGAACATTTTTTCATATGTCTGTTGACCATCTGTATGTCTTCTTTGGAAAAATGTCTGTTCAGGTTCTCTGCCCATTTTTTAATTGGATTATTATTACTATTTGGTGTTGAGTTTTATAAATTCTTTATATAGTTTGGATATTAACCCCTTGTTAGATATATCACTTGAAAATACCTTCTCCAATTCTGTAGGTTTCCTTGTTATTTTGTGGATGGTTTCCTTCACTGTACAAAAGCTTTTTATTTTATTTTGGTGTGTTTTCAATTGTTTAACTTTGCTTTTGTTTTTCTTGCCTCAGGAAACTTATCTAGAAAAATGTTTCTATGGCCAATGTCGAGGAAATTATTGCCTATAATTTCTTTTAGGAGTTTTATAGTTTCAAGTCTCATATTTAGATCTTGAATCCAATTTCATCTAAATATAAAATTGTATTTTATCCCTGAATTATGTTTCACCACTGTAACTCTCTTCATGACTTTATTTTTTAACCTATGGAAAGTGTAATTCTTTGTTCCTTAATGAATTTCATTGGAATTAGAGCATAAGTGAGAGTCCAGATTTAGTTAAAATTCTATTTTTAAAACGTTAGGTACAGAATAAAAGGGATATTAAAAATGGAGAAAGAATATAGTTTTGATGACTGAATGGATTTGAGTTATAAGGGAGAGGAAGGAATCAAGAATATCCTTATGGTTATACTAACCTTTATCAAGAAAGAATTATTGTAAGAGTGTGTTCAAGGAAAAGATTAGGGATGATGTTTAGAGCATGCTATCTTTGGGGCACTTGGCATTAGAGGTAGAAATTTTAATCTACAAGAGATAAAGAAGAAAAACTAAATAAATCACAGAAGTTATTAATTAGGTTTATTTTTTACTACAAGTCACAAAAAACTCAACCTTAAAAATGTATTAGACAATTAAAAAATGGATTGGCTTCCTTATAATGGAATCTTGATTTGTCCAGTAGCTATGTGATGAAATCACCAACTGTCATTCTTTCCACTCTGCTGTCTGTATTGTTAGCTTTATCTTAAGTCTGGTCTCTGTCAATAGCAATCAAGGTTATACTTTGCCTTTTTCAGATTAACTACAAAAAAATGAAATAACTATCGTCAAAAGACCCTAAACTTCAGTTTGTTTGAGTCAACTTAGATCATGTGCCATTTTCTGAACCATAAGAGGGACTAGTGAATGATTTGGGTTACTTCTGATTAAGTGGGGTGGGGTGGGAGGTTGATAGTGATTTCTTGCTTGGCTCAGATATAACAGGGCCTCTTCCTGGAACTGGGATAATTTTCCAACTCAACAGTTCCTATGTAATGGATGTGTGGGTGGAATAAATTGTGAGACATATAGTACTGTATCCTTTACAGAAAGCAGGCAATGTATAGACTTTCAAGGATTAGGTGAGCACTAAATAAGTGATTATCAATGTATTTAATGATTAGGAATTTCCTGCCTTTGAAGAAAGAAGCTGAAATCAGGGTATACTATGTTAAAGAATGAACAGAAAAGCATGTGAGGAAGTGGATACAGTGTTCTAGGATCACTTTTCTTAAGATTTATGGCTTTTGAGGAAGAGAATAAAGAGGGTGGTAAGCTAAAGAGGCATCATTATAGATTAATATGGGATGATTAATTTAAACAATGGAAGAGAAAAAGAAAATACCTACTGTATTTGAACTAGAATTATATTTTGTCAATTCTCAGAAATTATTTTTCATCATGGTAAGATCTCAATTTAAGAATCACTTATTTTCAGGGCACCTGGGTGGCTCAGTAGGTTAAAGCCTCTGCCTTCAGCTCAGGTCATGATCCCAGGGTCCTGGGATTGAGCCCCGCATCGGGCTCTCTGCTCAGCGGGGAGCCTGCTTCCTCCTCTCTCTGCCTGCCTCTCTGCCTCCTTGTGATTTCTGTCTGTCAAATAAATAAATAAATCTTAAAAAACAAGAATCACTTATTTTCGTAAATGAGTGATTAATTCTGATGTTAATATTGTTAAAATCTTGCTTCATTTTGACATCAATATTCAGTGAAACAACATATCCATTTCTTCCTCCTATGAGAATGTGGTAAGACTGTTCTCTCAGGAATCATGGGAGACTAAATATGACAATGTGTATGACGTCCATAGCATAATCCTTGGCATGTAGTAGTACTCAATAAATATATTTTTTAGCCCATCTTTAGTCTCTGAGTCTCACTGATAAAATAAAGAAACTTGACTAGATTATCTCTAAGATCTAAAAGTCAATTAGCATATGATTTTAATTTAAACACATGTTTAAGCACCAAAGAAGTTATAACTGATGAGAGGAACAATTTGAAATTATCTCCACTTTATGAGCTGGAGAATGTCCTGCTACATCTGCTGGTTTAAGGTTTATGAGTAGCCTTGACTCTTTATGATGTGCCTTGTTTCTACAATGTCCAAACATCTCTAAGTTAACGAACAGGAAAAAAATGTTGGTTGCCTTTCAGACTGTGTTTTTGTCCTCTCTTATTATACTCTACTTTTGGTCTTTGGATATCATGATTGTATGATATGTTTGTCAAGTAAAATATATGTTTGCGTGTATTTATAAAAAATTAAAATTAAATGTTTCCCCAAGAAATTTACATATAGAAGCCTACTATTCTATGAGTAAAATAGCCCATAATTTCTTTTTATGTGAGTATAAGATCTGTGGTGCTAAGTTAATACACCAACATGTAGGATGCCCTTGGTTTTGAACCATCCCTTTCCCCTATATATTATCACAAGCATCTTGCATTCCAAATCAGTAATGGTCACTGTATATTATTATAAAGTTAATGCATCTTAGGATCATTTTGGTTTGTGCTGTACATCATCGAAGGCAGAATTGTCAGCTTCGTGCTTGCAGCTGCTCTCAATCTGTCATCATAAATGATAAAAGAGCTTTGGAGTCTTATTTTCTATTGTACATTATTGTCACTACAAGAATGCAAGACCAGCATATCTTGGCTTGCTCGCAAGACCCTTTATGAAGATAAGAACTTTACTAGAGAATCAGGGAATCTTTATATTTCTAAATAAATAAATAAAACTGTAAATCTGCTAAAGTTCTGGCTTAATACCACAGGAACGTAACATAAAGCTTCATTCTTATATACAGATCTCAATTTATTTTTTCAATTATTTTTAATTTCCATGATCCTTGGTCCCTGAAGTAAAACCGGTATAATTTCTCCAGTGGATATTTTTGAGCACTTGTCAGCCAATGTGAAATAAATAATATTGAATGACAGTTCTCTATAGGTTTATCACATTTCTGCATGCCTTGTGTGCAAGGCATTAACTTCCACTTATTCTGAACAGATTTTTCCAAGGATATGTATATAGCGAACAGTCATGGAAGTAAAGATTGTATCTCTTTCTGGGGTAAATGACAGGTTTGCTTACAGTTTGAAAAAAACAGTGTGTTTCTTTAAAACAAATGTCAGGTTTGCTTTTTGTCCAGTATAATAAAAACACCTCTCTCTGGAGCACAGGACCAGCATGTTACTGCCTATTATAAAAATTACGTTGTCCTGTGCTCAGGATTCTTCTTATATTTCAACGCACTGAGCATACAGGTGTCTCTCTGCATCTGTTTCTGTTGTCCCTGAGAACTTGGAGAGGGGGGATGGAAATAGGTTGCAGCTCATGATAGTTGTTGTACATAAGAAATAAAATCTATTATTTTTATCCCTGGACTCTTTTATTTCTTCTGCTAGTTTCTTCAGTGGAACTTTGGCAGGATATCTTGTTAGATTTTAAGTAACTTTTCACAATTCTTGACAATATGTTTAAGAAAATGAAGAAGAAGCTTCCTAAGTTTTCAGTGGAGAGTTTATTTTTGTAAGCCAAGTGAAACCCAAACAACAACAACAAAAAACATGTGTTTACATATTTTTTCCTATCACTTTCTTGATTTTTAAAAATCTATTTGCCAAAAGGTTTTATGTAATATCAAGTCTATTTTATTGCTGAGAAGAGGAGCAGCATCAGTGGGGGAAACAAAATCTTTTAAAAAATATTAAAATGTTTCCAAAGAATCCAGAATGTGTGTGTGTGTGTGTGTGTGTGTGTGAGAGAGAGAGAGAGAGAGAGAGAGAGAAATTTATTTTAACTGACTGCTTATTTCAGAGAATATAAGTAATACATAAAATGGATAATAATCATGGAGATATCTTTATTTAACTTTATGTGCAGAGAACTATATTCTAGGCTTTCTTGAAATTGCTTTGGCCAGATTAGGTGTTAGATTAGAGATCTGTAATTCTATATCCTAATTTTATTTTAATGGACTATTAGTACTTTCCTGGAAGAAGGTTGTAATGACTTAAATTTTACTTCCATATTAGTTTAACAGGCTCCTTTTTTGTCTATATAATATTTATAGGTAACTTCCTCCAGTCTAACTTTTACATTTTTAATATAACCATGATTTTATTCTAATTGTCTGCCATTCTCTTGTGATCATACACTTGACTAGGCTCTGGCAATTCCATTTCCATTGCCAATATTTTGTCTAGGAATGGGTATTTGATAACATTTTGATTAATGTCTGAGGAGAATCTTGGAACACTTCTGAATATGCCTCTCTTGCTCTAAAAAAAAAGAAGTATGGAGGGAGATGTTCTCCTCTCCTTTCAGTATGATATGGTGTGTGGAATTGTGATAGCCATTAGGATCCTGGGGACTCTAAGTCTGAGGTCCTCATTGGAATGATGGTAACCCAGGGGAGAGTATAAAGAATTCTAGTTATTGATGATATTAAGTCACTGGACTAAGTCCCTGGACTGGTATGTATACATACCTGAGATATGGTATATAGGCATGGTATACATACCTGGTATGTATATATGAGATAGTGAATTTCTTTACTGTTAAATCCACATTAATAAAATTTTATGGATCTCTTAAATGAAGTTATGTGTGTATGTTTGTGTGTGTTGGATACATGTCTAGGGAAAGAATGGAACCAAAAGTCAAAGATAGTTAAAATCTGACCGAGTTCCAGACAAAGCTAAAATTAACAGGGTCATTTTAAAGGTCTATGATAGTCTTATCACATAAGGAGCTTCATTAGATCTGCATTCTATCAAAGATGATTTCTTATTAATCATTCTAAATTTTTCTGCAAAATAGTATATAATAACAGTGTTCAGATTCTGTCCTTATTATATACTGTTGAATCTTTTGTTCATTAAGAATCTTGCCTGAATCTCGCTATTTCAAATGGATTAAAGGAAAGCTGCATTGTCTTAGTATGGGCAATGAAATGGAGTTCTGCTTCTTAGAGCACTGCTTTTCTTCATTTTATGCAGCTATATTTGGGGGTGTTCCATGGAACTGGTAGAAATTAATATGAAATCACTGCAAAATGGAATTTGTGCCTGGGATTCTGCAAATTTAAGACAAAATTACATTTACATACAAACCAATGAGTTTATGCTAGCATTATGTGTCTAGCATGTCCTCAATAAATATGCATAAATAATGGTGATAATTTCAGTATCATAACTAATAATTTGTTTGTCAAAGAGAAAATAGAAATGATATCTTTCCTATTATATTGATTTTAAAACATATCCTTAATGTGATGTTTCACTCATAAAACCAATCAGGCAATAGCAGATTTCAAGAAAAACAACTAATAAAATTTTCTTTATTGGAGTGAAGTCTGAGAATAAACACCTATGAATAAAGCATAATTTCAGGGGAGAAAAAGACAAAGATGGTGAATGGTAAACAAAAACCATACTTCTCCCTTTCATAAACTATCAAAAAGGAAGCTTTAGGAATTGGCCCTTACCACAAATAATTAGACTTGCCTCTGTTAGGTATGAAGGAGGAAATTAAAAATGTCTAGCACTTGACGTTTATTTCTGCATTGGTTAAGGTAAGCAAAGCAATCCTCTATTGAATGTGAAGAGATGCTGTGTAAGTAAACATGGGCGATTTAGAACCATTCATCTCTCATATTTTGTTCAATTTACAATCTTGCAAAGAAATCAATAGGCCTAGTTCTCCTCTTGTCTCCCCTCCTTTCTGCTAGCCTCATGCCATTAATCTGAGTTTAATGGGAACAGTAGCTTTAACGGACGGATGTTGTATTTAAGGTAAGGTAGCAATTCATCCCTGGAATCACTAATCTCTGTGCTTGGGCAATATGGTAACCTCTTGTTTCCTCAGACCCTCTGGAGACTATCTAATGCTCTGGTTTGTTATAGCTAAAAATCTCCCTGTTGTCCACTGAAAATTTCCAGATCAACTCTGCTTTCAGCCTTGAAACATAATAAATTTGTAGAAGTGAAGAGGGAGTAGGCAGATTCTGTGGTACAACTGGCAGAGAGGATGTGACCAGTGGAGATGAGACAATAAAGAAATAAATTGTTTACATATCAGGTTCTGCTTCACAGGCAGTTAAATATAATTAACAACAATAATAATCATCGATTACTCAGTGCTTATTCTTTGCCAAAATCTGGGCTAAGCAATTACACATTATCTCTTTTATTCAGCCACTGAATTTTTTTTTTTAAACTGCTCTCACCACTCCTTCCTGAAACCCTCAAATGTCTCCTCATGATCTTAGTTTTAAATCAAAACTACTTATCACAGATATAAAACCTTGAATGCCTGGATTGGGCCTAACTGTCTGATGTCCGTTTCCACCACTCTCTTTCTTACTGGCTAGACCCAAGCCCCTTTTACCTTGGGGATTTTATACTTGCTCCCTTTTCCCAGAAATCTCTTTCCCCAAATCTTTATGGGATTTAGTTCCCATCCTCCAGGTCTCTGCTCAGTTACCATCTCCTCAGGAAAGACTTCATGATTACCCTATTGAAAAGGGCTTGTCTTTTTCTTGACATTCATTATCACCCAAATCATACCAAGCCTTTGTTGATGCCTTATTCCAAAATAAAACACAATCAAAAAAGTGGTAGCTCCATTAGGCAAGATATTTGTAGCTCGTGTTTATTAATATCTTCCTAGTGCCTTCAGTGGTGTCAGGAAAGTACTACTCTTCAAAGAAGTATTTGTTGAATGAATGTTTGATCAAATGCATAAATAAGGCATTCCAAATGATGATATTATTATTCCCCTTCTTTTTACAGATGAGAAAAATAAGAGCACTTGAATTACGTTACTTTCTCTAGGTTATATGACTGGTAAGGTTAAAATTATGTACCAACTTACCTCTGGCTAGCATTCACTCATTTAATTCTGCTGTTCCTGTTTGTTATTTCCACGTTTTCTCAAGAATTCTCTGAGGCTGTGTTTGAGAGTGTCTCCTTACAGTGACAATTTGCTTTTGCTTTCTCTAGGCTTCTCTATAATGAAGTGATGTAAATTTTGACTCCAAATTCATGTGAGGCCGGTCCTTTGATTACAGGAACTAAAAGGAGACTTGCATATCAACTCATGTCCCATGTCAACAATTTTCTTTCTGTGTACATTTGTAGATAGTACCTGTCTTGTTTTTACTGAACTCTTTGCAAGCATCCACATTCTGTAGAATCTTAAGCCTGTCTTCCCATGCCATGCAAGGCCAAAGCCTTTTCACTTGTCAGGTCTACTTGTTAAAATTCTTACCATTTGGTCAAAGGTTTCTGCAATCTTTCTGATGACACTGGCCGTTTCAAAGTCATCTTATGACTCTGGCCAGCAGTTCCCTCTTATGTACTGGTTTAAGTAAATTTCTTTTTTCTGAGTTCAGTTCTGCCTGTCTCAGGATTTTTTTATACAGTATTGCTATGCATTTTGAGTGGGAAATTGTTTTGAGTCATAAAACCTTCCATAGATCCCAATACCATATTTTGTTGGTAAACCTAATTATGTTTTTCCTCCTTTATTTTCTTCTGAAAATTTAATACCAATGAATAAAGCTTGAACCATATATTGGAAATATAAATATTACTAACCTCAGAGTATTTTCTGATTGAGCTCATATAAAGACATAGATACATCTAAGTTTATTTATCTAGCATGAATATCAATAATTCCCTCTTTCTTTACCTTCAACTATTCAAAATCCTGCTATGTTAGGTTATGTTATATTTGAGCTATGACTTTTATAGTTTGTACTTTAAAAATTTTTTTCAACTTTTTAAATAACTTTGTTCTTTGTGAGGAAAGAATTTCTTTTTTATCATTTCATTGAGATAATTCAACTTATTTATTTTCCGGATTGTTTATTTTTAGGCCAGGTGTTCTATGATACCTCTCAGAATTATTGAGTTTTTATTTTGTATTGTGGAGCTAATTAACCTGTCTCTGGGATTCATTAGCTTCCTCTGGGGTTTATTCTTTGTTTTATCAAAGTATATCCATATATAATTTTTTAAAAATAAAGATGCATGAGGGAAAAACTTCCAGAATATTGTTATGACTAGAAATTCTTAATTTCTTTCTCTCATTTGAATCTGGTAGGATACAAATTTCTAGAGATAAAATACTTCCCTTCCTTGGGGACTTCTAGTATGAAAAATTACTGACAAACTTGGTAGGTGGCAATATTTTTTTCTTTGAATATTTTTATAAATTTTTTTCTTTATTCCTTTTTATTTAATTAATTAATTTATTTGACAGAGATAGATAGAGAGCATAAGCAGGGAGAGCAGCAGGCAGAGGGAGAGGGAGAAGCAGGCCCCCTGCAGAGTTGAGAGTCTACCGTAGGGATCATTCCCAGGACCCTGGGATCATGGCCTGAGCCGAAGGTAGACACTTAACTGAGTGAACCACCCAGGAGCCCTGTAATTTTTTCTTTATTCTTGATAGTTTGACCTACAGTGGGATATTTCTAGCCATGTACTTCTTACCACTCAACACGTTTAAGTGAAAATTTGTCTTTTCTTTTAACTTGGAAAATTTTCTCCTAATGTTTACTTACTGATTTTTCCCATTTATTTTCCCTGTCCTTCTCATTCTGTAAGTCATTTTTGATTGATACCAGTGCTTCTGAATTAAGGCTCAGTCTATTAGCTTTACTTTCCTGTTTCTCTTCCTTTCCTAGGTTCTGAAAGAATTCTTTAATTTTATCACAGCTATTCTGTTTCACTTTTAAAATTTGGCCATCATATTTTTGATTGCCAAGGATTCTTCTCCTTTGGAATCCTTTTTTTTTTGTTTTTGTTTTTGTTTTTGTTTTTAAAACCATCCCATTCTTATTTTATCTGTGCATTGTTGTTAAAAAAAAAATTCTCTTTGGAGAGACTGATTAGAATCTCCAAGTACTTCTTTTTCCCAGAATTGTGGAAATTCATAATGCCTGGCTAGCTAAGATATGATAAACACAATCTTCCTTGGGAGAGGCTAATTGAAAAGCAAGGAAGGAGTGACCAGAAAATTGGATGTCCTTTGAAGTTTCTGGGCTAAAAACTGCTAGATCCTAACTGTGGCTCAACTTTATCTCCTAGAAGACAGATGCTTAACATAGGTTAGACATAAATCCTTAATAGTCACCTATTCCTGACGTGCAAGTCATGAACATAGATAGTTCTAATCACACAATGTCTATAAATGTCACTGCCCTAGTTACTGAAACTTTACATTCCTTTCTAATCTTTATTCTTTGATAATAGGCATAATAAAAATGGAGGTAGAGTTCAGCTCAGAGCCTTCTCTAGTAAAGCGTCTCGTCCCCAGGCCCTCTCCTCTCTCCTTAGGTGTCTGGAGTAATCTTCTCATTTGCCCTTTCAGGGTCTGCTGGCCAAACCTAACACAGGATGTTTTATTTCTTTCAGGTTCACATCGGTTCTTATTTTGGAAGCTTTTAATTCGCTTCAGTTTTTTATTTGCAAAGAATGACCATTTTGATTAACATAGGTGGTGTGGTAGTTGTTATCTGTCTTTATTGGCCCATGCTTTTAGTATCTGTGTGTCTCTGGGTAGATCCCATCACAAGGCAAGTTTCATCTCAGGAAGGCAGGCAGGCAATCAGTTCTCTCTTCTCCCAGTTGCCAGAATTGGGAGGACCCCTTATCTGTAAATCCAGAGATTTCTAGGAAATTTTCTCTAATTTGTTAGAATGTATTTCTCTAGCGTCAGCCCAGTATCAAACCTCACCGCTGAGTATGAGTTGAGTGGAAAGGGCTTTGAGGCCCTAAGACCAGTTCTTTCAAGTCACTAATTTTTAGCCCCCTCTCTTTTTCCACCTATATTTGGGGAAACTCCATCAGTAAAAACTTACCCAGCTTAACTACAGCCTTAACCTTGCAGGGCTCTGAGCTGTGATTCACTGTGTTCCAGTATTTCAGTTGATTCAATACTCTCTGTATGCCATCTCTCAGAAACTCTTCAAAATCCTTGGTGTTCTTATGGTATGCCCTTCCCATTCTTAGCACTTTCTTAGCTAACTGTGTTTGTGGTGCTAGACATGTGAATGAGGTTTGGGGAGAAATAAAAACTAAACTTTTAATTTTTCTCCATTTTCTTAAAATGTAATGATTAGTCCTACAAATTTAATTTTTTTATTGAGCATTCAGTGGTGTATGGGAGTCTAATGCCACAACATCATATACTAATCTTTGAAGAAATTTCAATTAACTATTCTTTGAAAACAGATATTGTACATATATATATATTTATTTTTAATTAATTTTTTAAAGATTTCATTTATTTATTTGACAAAGAGTGAGAGAGTACAAGCATGGGGAGAAGTAGAAGGAGAGGGAGAAGCAGGATCCACACTGAGCAGGGAGTCTGATGTGGGGCTCAATCCCAGAACCTTGGGATTACGACCTGAGCCAAAGGCAGACCCCCAACCATTTGAGCCACCCCAGGTGCACTTATTTTTATTTTTAATTTAGAGGCAGGGTGAGAGGCAGACAGAGAAGGGGTTGGGAGAGGCAGAGGGAGAAGGAGAGAGAGAATCTCAAGCAGGCTTCATGTCCACACAGAGCCCAATGTGGGCTTCGATCCCACAACCCAGAGGCCCTGACCTGAGTCGAAATCAAGAATTGGACACTTAACCAACTAATCCACCCAGGCATCACCAGATATTGTACGAATATTGTACAAAACAATACAAAATGCAGTGAAAGCACAAAAGGATAAACACTTTGCATTCATATTAAAAAATTTGTGGTACTATTTATTTTTAAATGTAAGGCTATTTTGTTAAAGTATTTGGACATAACTTCTACATAGTAGCATCAAAATGTAATTAAATTGAAATGGGAATTTTTTCCATCACAAATGTAAAATTATAATATTTAAGATAGGCTAAAACTATAAATAGAAACATAAAATCTTGCAAAGTTACATAAAGAGAAACAATTAATAGAAGAATATCATATATTCCTAAAGTGGAATGAAGAATACCATAAGATGTCAGAAATTTACACATTAATGTATAGATTCCATACAGTTTCAAAAAAATTTACAATTACGTTTACTTACCTTAATAAAAAGATTTCAACATTATTCTGAGAGCGTAGAGAGGTGGACTATAGAAGTAAATTCTGACCAACAACAAGTAACAAGGGGTTTTCTTTCTTAAATAAATAAATATGTTGTACAATTTTAATAGTTAAAATGCATGATATTTTTATTGCAATAGACAGTTAATTGAAATAGCCCAGAAATAAACTTTATTTCGTTCAGGATGCCTTATTCATCAATAGATAAAAGCTGCAAATGGTTAGAAATCAGAACAAAAAAAACCTAATTGATATTCTTTATTCCAACAAGAGAAATAAATTCCAGAGGGATTAACAAGTCTAACATAAAAAAAAATGATGGACAGCAAGAAGGTATTAGGGAAGAATATTGAATAAATCTCATATATGAATAACCTTTATCTGTTGATAAGCAAAAGAAGAAATCATAGGATATGAACAAAAAGATTTAAAGCTTGATTAAAAGTTAAAAATGTAAGCAACTGGGGCACCTGGGTGGCAGAGTTGGTTAAGCATCTGACTCTTTATGTTGGCTCGGGTCTTGATTTCAGCGTTTTGAGATCACACCCTGTGGCTGGCTCCACAGACTTCACACTGGGTGTGGAGCCTGCTTAAGATTCTTCCTCTGCCCTTCCCCCTCTTCTTAAAAAAATATAAGCAACAGACTTGGAAATTATATGTAATAATAAACTAAATGGTAAATATATCTTATATATTAAGAAGTAGAACTAAATAAGAAAAATAGATGTATACACAAAGGATAAGAATGTAACATTAACAAACTGGGATACAAATATAGTTGAAGTATTATATAAATTATATATATTTAAGTATATTTACCTATATTTATATATATAATGTATAATATGTATAATATGTTGTTAATATATATTTAAGTATATATATTTAAGTATTATATAAATTATATATATATACCTAATTATATAAATGTAAGCAAAAACTGTGTAAGGTGTAAGGGTACTGTTTAAAATAATTGTACTATTTTAATTTTGATGTTTATATACAGTAAAATACACAGATTTTTAATTATACAGTTTTATTATATTTACAAATTAAACAAATTTTTATGATTATGATTACACATGTGATATCTGCATCATAACCAACACATAGAACATTATCATTGTCCTAGAAAATTCCCTCATGTCCCTTACTAATCAGTACCTCCCTTTCACAGAGATAACATTTTTGTCTTCCTACCATAGTTGAGATGGAACTCTTATAAATGTAATAATACTGTATGCACACCCCCTCCCACATTCTTTTACTCAAAATAATGCATCGATAGTTTATTCCTTTTCATTGCTGAATATTATTCCCATTTTATGGACATACCTAAATTTCTTATTTTTTTTTAATCAATTTAGCTGTTAATAGCTATTTTGGTTATTTTCTTTACAATTATGAATAAACTCGTCAGATGTGTTTTCATTCTTCTTGGGTAAATACCTAGCAGTGGAATTTCTGGGTGATTATTTGTTTGTATTTGACTCTCTAAGACACTGACAAATAAACTATCAAGAGGTTTTGTTGTTTCACATCTTCATCAGTATTTACTATTTTCACCCTTTAAATTCTGGTCGGTTTTGATTACATATCAATTTGGGTTCAGTTTGCCTTTTCCCAATGGCTAAAACTGTGGAACATATTTTCATGTAGTCATTAGCCAGTTCTGTATCATCTTTTATAACATGTCTGTTGGAGATTTTTGCCCATTTTGTAAAAACATTTTTAAAAATTTATTTTATTTTAGAGAGAGAGCATGTGAGTAGGACAAAGGGCAGAGGAAAAGGAGAGAATCTCAAATAGATTCCACACTGGGATGGAGCCCAACATGGGCCTCAATCTCATGACCCTGAAATTATGACCTAAGCGGAAACCAAAAGTCATTTGCTTAACCGACTGAACCACCCAGGTGACCCTTTGCCCAGTATTTTTTATTGTTGTATGGCATTTTATTAATGACTTGTAAGAGTTCTTATATAATCTAAATACCATTTTTTTTTGCCAGGTAGGTATTGTAGCTATTCAATGCCACTTTACAGATGACTTTTTTCTTTCATCTAGGTGTTCTTTTGGGGAAAAAAAAACAAAAACAAAAACAGAGGGCTTAGATTTTCCTTTTAAATTTAGTGCTTTTTGAACCATGGAGACTATGGACTCTGAAAAACAACCTAAGGGTTTTGAAGGGGTGGGGGGTGGGAGGATAGGGGAGCCAGGTGGTGGGTATTATGGATGGCATGTATTGCATGGAGCACTGGGTGTGGTGCATAAACAATGAATTCTATTATGCTGAAAAGAAATTAAAAAAAAAAGCTTCATAAAAAATTAGTGCTTTTTGAATTCCAAGAAATGTATTCCTACCCTAGGTTCATAAAGAGGTTCTCTTCCATTTTCTTCTGGAAGGTTTATAGTTGACGTTTATACATTTAGGTCAATAATCTATACTGAATTAATAACTCTAATAAATGTTATGAGGTAGGGGTTGAGATAATGACTTTTTTTCCCCTATGTTGGTAACAAGTTTTTTCAGTACTATTACTTCATTCATTTAATTACCTTGGCACTGTTGCCAAAAATCAATTGACTGGGTTTCTGTGGATATATTTCTGTACTCTCTACTTGTCTTATTGATATATTATCTATCCTTCTGCCAATACCACACTGATATGATTAATGTAGCTTTATACTAAACCCTGAAATCCCAGCGATTGTTCTTTGAAGATTATTATGACTATTCTTGAAAGATAAACTTTCTGAATTTTCAAATAGTTTTAGATTTCCAGAAAAGTTGCAAAGAGTAAAGGAAAGGTTGCCCATATACTCCATTCACAAATTTTCTAATTATTAACTTCTTACATTAGTATGGTACATCTGTCACAACAAATGAGCTAATATTGATAAATTATTATTATTATTTTAAATATTTATTTATTTATTTTAGAGAGAGAAAGTGTGCAAGGGGAGGGGCAGAGGGAGAAAGAGAGAGAGAATCTTGAACAGACTCCACTCTGAGTGCGGAGCCTGACACTGGGCTCAATCTCAGGACTCTGAGATCATGACCTGAGCTAAAATCAAGAGTCAGATGCTTAACTGACTGAACCACCCAGGTGCCCCTTGATACATTATTGAGTAGATTTTATACTTTATTCATATTTCCTTAAATTTACCTATTGTCCTTTTTATGTTCCAGGATAATATCTAAAATTTTACATTATACTTGTCATGTTTCCTTTGGCTTCTGGAGACTGACTTTTCCCGAACTTCCTTGTCCTTGTTTCAGAGGTTCAGTTTTTAGGAGTACGAGTAGACATATTGTAGTATGTCCCTCATTTGGGTTGTCTGATGCTTTCCCCATGATTAGAACAGAGTTACACTTACTTATTTCTTGAGGCCATTCTCATCACATTATATCAAGCACACATGCCATCAGTATAACTTGCCATTGTTAATAGTAACTTTGATTACCTGGATGAGGGAATAACTGTCAGATTTCTCCACTGTAAAGTTATTCTTCCCTCCCTCTTTCCATATGTTGCTCTTTGGAAGGAAGTTGGTAAGTGTAGGCCACATTTAAGAGTTGGGAAGTTTTGCTCCACCTCCTTTAAAGCTGATATTCTAAGACTTTGCACTTTCATATAAATGTGAGAATAAAGTTGAAAATATCTACCAAAAAACTTCCAGAACACTATGATTTCAACTGTGATTCCTTTGAATTTACAGATAAATTTGGAGAATTGACCTCTTAGCTATATTGAGTTTTCAATTCAATGTCAACTGCATCTTTCCATTGACTCTGGTCCTTTAAAATTCCTGTGATCAGGTTTTATGGTTTTAAATATAGAGAACTTATATTTTCTTTAAATTTACTTGTAAGTATCTTCATTTCTTTGCTGCCTTTAGTGTATTTTTCTGGTCTTTTCCATTTCCTAGAATCTACAGTACAACCCTGGGAAAATGTGTTAAAAATGGATATTCTCACCTTTTTCCTGATACTAGGAGATAGTTACTCATTATACCAAGATTTAATATATTTCCAGTAGGATGATTCTCTTCAGTTGGAGGGGGAAGTTCTTTCTATGCATAGAAATTCTTACTGAATGGGTGTGGACTTTTGACAGAAGCCAATTCTGTAATTATTGAGGTGACCATATGATGTTTCTTTTTTGTTCTCTTGATGTTGAAATTACATTGATTTTTAAATGTTGAAACAAACTGTCGTCATTCCTGAATAACACCTTAATATATTTAAATTTTAACTTTTAATATATTATCATATTTGATTTGGTAATATTTTAAAGGTTTTTATTTTTTATGTCTATGCTTATGAATTATATTGGTCTATAATATTATCTTCTTATAATATCTGGAAACAATATTATGATGGCCTCAAAAATATCAACTGAGCATTCCCTTTCTCCATTAGATAATTGATGTTAACCCTTTTCTTTTTTCTAATACAAGCATTTAAAACTATTTATTTTCCTTTACTACTGTTATAGCAGCATCTCACAAGTTTTGCACGATTTTGTTTTCATTACCATTTCATTTAAATGATTTTTAAAGTTTCCCTTGAAGTTTCTTTTTTGATTCATGAGTATTATTTTTTGAAGTATATTATTACATATATAACAAATATTTAAATATTTGGACTTATTTATATTTTTCTTTTTATTTCTAATGTAAGATTTTTATGCTTGTGAAATATGCTATTTAAATCCTATGAATTCTATTGTCTTATGTTCCAGAGTGTTGTCTATCATGAGAAGCCCATGAACCTGAAAAGAATGTGTGGTCTTTAGTTATTGGATAGAATATTTTATAACAAAGTTGGTTTATAGTGTTATTTAAATTTTCTAAATATTTACTGAATTGAGGGTACTTGTTCTATCAATTCCCGAGAATGGGGTGCTACAATTTTTGCATATGATTATGTATTTGCTATTTCTTTATTTTTGTTGCCTTTTTTTTCATTATGTTCTGAGGCTCTATTATTAAGTGCTTAAAAATATAAAATTGTTATATCTTGATGAATTTTATCATTATGGAACGATTTTTAGCTCTGGTAATACAACCATCTTGAGGTCTACCTTCCTGATATTAATATAGTCATATCAGCTTGCTTACACCAGTTGTTTCCATCATAACTTTCCTTTCTTTTATACCTGGGCTCTGTAAGATAATCTTTTTCACTTCAATCTAAACAATACCCCCTAGCATTTTTCTGTGGGCAACATGTATTCTCTGTTTTCATTGATCAGAAAATTGTTTCGTGATTCTTTTGTTTTTGAAAAAAGATAGTTATATAGATCTAGAATTCTAGAGTTTTAGCTTTCTTTCTTTCTTTCCTTTTCCTTTTTCCTTTAAAGCTGTTTCATATTTTCAAGTTCTACTATTTTAGGTTGTTTTCTGTATGCTATGTGTCTTCTTTTTCCCTCTGACTACTTTTAATACTTTTTGTCTTTATGTTTTAGCAGTTTAGCTTTACTGTTCTCCTATGCATGGTTTTCTCTGTTTTTATTTTGTTTTGTTTACAGTTTGGAAAATTTTTGACTAATATATGGTCTTTTGTCTACCCTTTCTTGCTCTTATTTCCTTCCAAGACTCTGGAAATCAGATTGTTTAACATAGTCTTAAAGGCCATATAGGATCCCCTTACTGTTTTTCAATATTTTTGTTTTATTTTACTTTTGTTTGGATATCTGTTGACTAACATTCAAATGTGCTGATACTTTTATTGTATCCAATCTACTTTCAATTATGCCTAATGAATTTTGATCCTAGAAATTAGTTTTTTCAGTTCTAGGATTATTACCATAGCTCTCCTGAAGTTCTAATCTTTTTTCTCATTATATAAATGTCCCTCTGGATTTTTTAAAAAATATATCTTCCATATTTATTTTAAAATTCTCATTTTCCATGCCCAACATTTGTGTATCTCTGAATCTATTTCATTTTTTTTCTTTTTTCTTTTCTTTTTTCTTTTTTTTTAGAGGGGGGGTCTGGGGCAGATGGAGAGGGAGAGAGAAAGAATCTTAAGCAGACTTTCTCTGCTGAACGTTATGTGGAGCTCAATCCTATGACCCTGAGATCGTGACCCGAGCCAAAATGAAGAGTTAGAAGCTTAGCCAACTGAGCCACCCAGGTGCCCCAGTGATTCTTTTATTGTATATGAACACCTAAAGATACTGGGTTTTGTTACTTTCCTCTGAAAAATGATGAGTTTTATTGTAATAGAAAATTAATGTACTATGGTGAGTGCTGTGAAGTGTGTAAACCTGGCGATTCACAGACCTGTACCCCTGGGGATAAAAATATATTATATGTTTATAAAAAATAAAATTAAAAAAAAAAGAAAATTAATGTAAGAACTAATCACCTTGATCTTGTGGATGCTTAGTGTTAAGCTTTGTTAGTATTGTCCTAAAGATTAATACCATGTCCCAAAACTAATTTCTTAATTTTGGGATGTGGTATTAATCTTTCTAGCTTTTCATACTGCTGGCAAGAATCAAAGTATGTACAAACCTTGTCTCCTTTGCAGTGGTCAGCTGTTGAAATCTCTACTAAGCATTTTTAGACTTCCAGCTCTTGTTTTCCTTCAGGGCTCCTTGGAGACTTGCCCAATAAAATGTACATCTCAGTGTTAGGATTTGAGGAGAGTTTTTATGCACATTGTGCACTTTTCTCTGTGACTTTCTTTTTATTGGGAATTGCACCCTTAAATATAGCTGCTCTGGTAGTTGTCAGTTCCAGATTCTAACTTCTCAAGCCAGCAAGTTCATGGTGTTTTGCTTCACATGGTTCTAGGAAATATTCTCAGGGGAAAAAAAAAATCTATTTAAATGTTGACCTTACCTATTACAGTTCCTCTTTTAAAAGTTATTTGCTTGTTTATTTTAAAGTTCCCATTTTTTAAAGAGTCAAATTCCTATTAGTTTCTACATTCTTTTGGTGACTCTCTAGTGGTGTAAACAGCCCTCTTCTTCCTAACACCCTTTTTCAAAGTTTAGAATTATTATTGGTGAGACAGTCTGAGAGAGGCTATTCCGTCACTTCTAGTAGCTAGAATTTCCAGAGTGCTATATTTGCCAATTATTATTTCCTAGTCATTTACTCATTCCCTAAAAATATTAGTACCCAATGTTGTTCTAGTAGAAATAATAATACAAATTATTACTTGTGAGTCCCTTTTGAAAAATAAGTGTTCAGATATTTTGATGTAGTATTTCATTTCTAGGCATCTATTTTTAAGGAAATTTACCCCAAAGCAGAAAAACAGTATTTTTCAGTGTAATATAAATCAGCATTATTAACAGTGTGAAATTTAGGAAAAAACTAAAACCCATCAATAAAGATATATTTAAGTAAAATATTATTCACCCACTCAATAAAATATGATGTAACCATCAACATGATTATTTTGAAGCTAGTGAAATAAGATAAAAATCATTATATTAAAAATTAAGAAGGATTTCTAATTTTGTATGTGTGAGTGCATGTGTGTAGGTGTTTTGTGTGTAATGATTCTTAATTACAAAATGCCTATAAAGTCTTGTGGATACAATATATAAACCTTATGATAGACAAATGTCTCTGATAGAAATGACCAACATCCTGTCACAGACTATTGTTGAACTAATATTATTTAGCTCCATGCCCTTTTTCCTTTATTTTCCAAATTCTTTGTATATGAACATGGTTATATTATTACTCTTAGCAAAATTTAAAATTTAAAATAACTATAATGACAATCTAGACTTTAGGCTAATTTTTATAAATTCTGCACTTCTGCTTATACCCAGAATATATTTCATTCCTGTACTTGATTTTTGAAAGTATGTGTTTTCTTCTGAACATTCTGTTAATGGCTTCACTTGAGTAGACAATGGGTTATACCTAAGTTTGAGCTAGTGGAGAGGGAGCCCATCAATACTGGTTACATGGTTTTGCTATAGACCTTCAATTTTGACAATTCTATCTTGACTTATTTTTTATTTTAATATGGATATTTTAACTTTGAATATGGGGTTTTTTATTGTTGTGCAGCAAATTCCAACCATTTTAGTGGTTTCAAACAGTACATTCATTTTCTTAGTTCTATAGGTCAGAAGTTTTGGCATGATATGGCTAGTTCTCAACTCAGTGTCTCAGAAAACTAAAATTGAGGTATCAGCCAGATGTGTTCTCATCAGTAGCTCAGAGCCTTTTGCCAAGCTCATGGGGTTGTGAGATTCAGTTCTTCATGGCTGACATCCAGAGTTACTTTCAGCTCCTAGAGGCCACCTGCATTCCTTTCCATGTGGCTCCATTCCAAAGCCAACAACATAGAATTTATCTTGCATCAAATCCCTTTCATACTTTGAGTCTCTGACTTCATTTCTGACTTCTAGACTCAAATTTAGAGAGTTCATGTGACTAAATTCAGTTGTGCATGTAAAAAAGACTAATCATGGGAACAAAATCCATCACATAGAGGGTGTGTACATCAGATAATGGGAATTGGAAAGGCCATCTTAAAATTTTTGCCAACCTCAGTAGGGTTAACAATGAGAATATTTTAACCAGTAAGAGGTCAAAATATATATCAAAGAACCTATGTCATTATGTAATAAACCCTGTCCTGAGCATGAAGAAATCCATGTTCTTCACCCATCTTTGATCAGTCAGTAAGCCTTGTCCATTCTAGTTTTAGAATACTTCTCAAATCTGAGGCTCTTACCAATTTTGTCTGCTATCAACTTAATTTATCTTTTAAATGAAAAGATTGCAATAGTCCAGTTACTTTATCTGATGTCAGTCTTACCCTCTCAACCCTGCAATTCCTTTTAAATCATTCTTCAAATGGTTGATAAATCTTTAAAAAAATTCCCTTCCTAACTTTTAAAGATTCCACATACATTTTTAAGAAGTTTTTCTTCTTAACTTTTGGGTCAATATCTCTTGCACATTTATCCTACTAAAATTCCTAACATGTAATAAGTCCTCAGTGAACAAAAGCTGCTAAAGCACTTCAGTGTTCACTCACTGCTTGAATAGATGTTCCTCCATCAACTGACCACCTCTCACGCCTTATCTCCCCCCTCCATTTCTCATATCCTTTAATCCAGGACTACTTATAATTTCCCACACATAATATAATAAATCTTAGGAATACTTCCAAGTATTGTTTTTCCCACTATGAATAATAGTAACATTAGTTTAAACACACTTTAGACTGCTTATGTTAAAGACAACTTAAATTGGTTCATTAAATCATTTTAGCAACTTAATTGGAAAAATATTTTGTTAAAAGAAAACAATTGTGTAATGTGATTAATAGATTTTTAATAAATAGATTAAAAATTTGTAATCCTTATAGTTTAACTCTTTTCATTTTAATCAGAATGTCAATTGAAAAATGTCAAATTTGTTTGAAAAATGCAGTATATTTTGGGTAATACACTTTCAAATTTTAGTTATCTACTTTCATGCCACTTTTCAAAGTTTCAAATTGTTCTAGTAGATGTTTAGGCATTGAGATAAAAAAAATATGTGGTTTGATTTTTTGATTCACATTTGTACTGTTGGTCAACAATGTTTATTGGGTATTTATTGAATGTATTTGCAATACCAGACATCATAAGTTAACAGAAAAGACACTGAAAGTATTTTTTTCTACAAAGAGAAGTTAAAATCAAAGTAAGGAAGACACTGATGTGTAGGGACTGTCTGAGAAGGCATACGTAAAAAATAGTTAACACTTTGGGGTACCCTGGTGGCATAGTCATTTAAGCAACCCACTCTTGGTTTGGCTCAGATCATGATCTCAGGGTTTTGAGATCAAGCCCTACACTGGGTTCTATACTCAACTTAGGATTCTCCAACTGCCTCTCCCCATCACTTTCTCTTGCTGTCTCTCTCTCTAAAATAGATAAATTAATTAAAAAATAGTTACACTTCATTTATGTAAAAGAGATCTAGGTTTAAAAATAAATCAGATAAAAACTTACTTGAGTGAGGTGAGTTTTGAATGTTTGTGATGGATGATAGGCCTCAAATTGGTGAAGAAAGGAAAATGTCGATCCTTTTCTCAGGGTATCATTTTGTACTATGGAGCTTAGTGTAAGATACATCTCATATAGACTCAGTCTGACCAGTTATCAAATAAGTTGAAAATAATTCTAAACAGGTTGTTTACAGCAGCCAAAGCATATCCTCTCATCAAATGGAATCAGATGGAAACAGGATGAGTTCTGAGCTATGAACAGGGTCCCATCTGCCTGTTTTTCAATCATGCCCCACATCAGATTGAACTAATGTGTACTGATTTAAGTCTTCTTAGGCAATAAGGCTTCTTTTTTAACGCCTAATTTAGAGTCTATGGCTCCCTGAGGCAGCCTGGTAAGCTTTCTTAGCTTAGACTTTTTTGTGTGTGAAATCACCACTAACTGCCTTCCAAGATAATACCAAAGTTTTACTTATTTGCATATATTCTCACAACCTCTAGCCTTTTTACCTCAGTCTATGGTGGTAACTTGCACTTCACTGAATTCTTTCTGTTGCATTTTAATTTTATGATTTAATTTTATGATTTTTATTTTATGGGAATAAGGAAGTAGAAATATGGAGAGAAATAGCTGGGAAAATACCCTATATATACATATCTTCACTAAAATAAAGAGCTATCTTAATTCTTTAGAGACTTTCCTGGCTATCTCAATTTAAATGGATACTCTAGAATCAAACATCACTTTTAACTCTTAGAACTATATTCTGGGGTATGACAGACACAGTTGTCAGCCAGAAATCAGGAGGATAAAAAAAAGTTTCAAGTCACATTTTCATTATAAAGAAATACTAGCTAACATCTTTCAATATGACTGACTAGATAGCCTTAATGATTCTGCTAACCAAAATAAGTAAGTATTGAGTAAAACTTAAAAAGACATCGCTGAGCTAGCTGGTAGTAGAGAATCTTCAGAGAACCATTGGACAGGGAAGTAGGTAAAGTGAATGAAAATGAGGAAAGCTGAGTTTCAAACCTGCTTCTGTCCTGAAGGTTTCTTACGCTTTGTGAGATTTTATTTCTGTACTTGGAGGTCTCCTTCTATTCCTGAGATCCACTCTGATGGCTGCTTGGAGAAGAGGTAATAAAGCCCAGGATTTCCCCAAGGGAAAGTATCATAAAGCTGTGGCCTTCATCAGTTATATTTTGCTGTAAGGCAAGAAAGTACTGAGTAGGTGAAATTTATCACTCATGATCATTTAAAACCATAACTTGGCCCACCTAGAGACTTCTATTCTGAATTCATACTATCTATAGGGTTTAAAAAAATCCCACTGAGAGAACATATTTTTAAAAATAAATTTAAATGAAGAATTTTTTTTATTCACTTTGGAAGTGAATAAAGAGGGTTGAAAATATCTCTGGATGACCTACTGAAGCAAACAAAAGTCTTGTCTGGGAGAATTCACCTTTAATGCTTGTCTCTTACAATTTTCATAGCCAAAGATCCAAGGACCAATAGTCAAAAAAATACAGATTACACCAAAGGGAAAAAATAAAAACCAGAAGAAACGATAGAAAATGGATGCAAATTTTGGAATTATTAGACAAGGATATAAGATAATTTAAGGATGTAGCATAGACATTGTTTGAAGAAATGAAAAAAGAAGATTGAAGTGTAATGAGTAAACAAAAGACTGTAAGTGATGATGAAGTAGATTTTCAAAATAATTGAATAGAAATTCTAGGACTAAAAACATAATAATTAAAATTTGAAACTAAATTAGATTGAGTAGCAGATTGTGTATAGTGACACAGAAAAGTAGCAATCTGATTATCTACATATAAAGAATATTCAAATTATTAAGGAATAGTAAATAAATATTAAAGAATGATTTCAATTATTCTGAATAATGCATCAGACTAGGGAAAAAGAAAATATGAAATTAAAAATTTCACTTAAAATTAAAAAAAAATTCTTTTATAATACTCCACTTAAAAAAATATAATTTTTTTTTTACTGTTTCATCTAATATTTTATTTTCCATCTATGATTCATCAAAATTACTTATGAGAGACAAAACGGACATACTGGAGTTACCTTTCTTCCCCATGTATTATTGTTTGGGGACACTAAAACAGAAGAACTACAGAAACAGAAGCCTGGAAAAGCTACAAATTATATATTGCTATATAATCATACTGTTTATGCATATACTATGGCAATAAAAAATATACAAAAACAGACACACTCACCCCTAAGATATCTCAAGTACAACAAGGAAGATTCAATGCCCCTATCAAAGAGACTCCCAGGGTATATTTCAAATGTGTTTCCTCAAAATATTTAGTCAAGAACCCATGATTCCCAAACCTGGGCCTGCATTTTCTAAGAAAAATTAAAATCAATGCTTCCTAGTGGGAGAAAATCCCAAACTTCCTAGTGGGAGAAAATAAAAAGACTTGGAAAGATTTAGGATTTGAAGAGAAAATGGCTGTTGATTTTCTAAAATTAAAGAAAGTCATCAATCCCTAGACCTTGGGAACTCAATGATTCCAAACAGAGTAAAGAAACATAATCCACAATGAGCTATATGGTATTGAAACTTCAAAATATAAAAAAAAACAAAAGAACCAACAAAAGAAAAAGAAAACATATGTGTGTGAGAGACAGAAAGAAAAGATATCCAAAGAATAGCAATTAGATTGACAAACTTTTTTTTTTTTTTAAGATTTTATTTATTTGACAGAGATCACAAGTAGGCAGAGAGGCAGGCAGAGAGAGAGGGGAAGCAGGCTCCCTGCTGAGCAGAGAGCCCCATGCGGGCTGGATCCCAGGACCCTGAGATCATGGCCTGAGCCAAAGAGCAGAGGCTTTAACCCACTAAACCACGCAGGCGCCTCTAGATTGACAAACTTTCTAGTAGCAAAAATTGAAGCTCTGAGACCTGAGAATAATATCATTCATGTTTTCAGGAAATATAAAATATAATTGTGTATGCAAAAGCATGGCATATAAAGAGGGAAGGCAAATGACATTTTTAGCAAACAAAAACAGTTTACTCCTAATGTGCTCTAAAGATCTAAAAGTCTGAAAGAAAATTATCCCAAATTGAAGATCAGAGATGCAAGAAGATAGCATGTGGAGGATATTAAAAAAAGAAAGGTTAACTGAAATAATCAGTGACTATAAAATGCAGTAATAATATTGAATTTACAAACCTAACATTTCTGTAGCAATATTCCAGGCATGGTTTGAGCACTTTATAAATATTAGTAAAATTGAATCATTCTATCAGTCTTTTGAGGAATATACTGTTATTATTGCTCATGGTACAAATACAAAACGGAGAAATAGAGATGTCAATGAATGACACAATGTCCCACAGCAAATATGCAGGAGGGCTAGGGTTTGAAAATAGCCATCTGTCTCCAGCATCTGTACTTTTGAGCACTATACTTGGGGTTTCTCTAATTTGTGGAGGCAAAAAAAACCCCAAAATAATTTTTAACTCTAAACAACAGTAGCCACAGTTGTGATAATATCCTTATATTCAGATCTATGTGTCCCGTTGGAATTCTTTAAAAGAGCAGACATTACAGTTTAATTTACATAATGTCTGTAAATTAAAAACCAACATACCATAACCATAACATGACCAGAATGCAATTTCTTGTCAAATATTATCATCAGTGGTTCTCAAGTCTTTCTAGAAACTTACTCAAGATGAAGAATAATAAAGCATGGTCACTTAAAATTTAAAAAAAAATTCTTTTATAATACTCCACTTAAAATCAAGCCAGACATTTGTAAGAGATGCCTTAAATGATGATAAATCCAGTTTCTAAATAGAGTCCCTATTTACTGAGTCACTGATTATGTACAGATACTATGCTTTCCCATAAAATTAAAAGAAATGACCATCATTCCTTTTTCACAGGCAAAGAGATAGAACCTGCTATAGTTGATTTATTTGGCTTGACAGCACATGGTTTACAGTGGGAGGAGAAAACTTTGATCTGAGCTCTTTAGAAACCAAGACCAAACAGTTCTGTGAATTTGCTTTTACACACTTGAGCTGAATTGGTGTCTAGCTTATTTCAAGATAAATTTTAGGGCAAAGGATCCTGTGTCTAGAGGGTTATTCTACTTTTCAATTGAAGAGTTGAAACCTCTTGTGGCACTTAAAAAATAAAGTGGGTATTCATTAATCACACAAAGAATAGAAATGAAAAATCCAAAGACTAAGGAAACTTGTGTATACTTTTTGTGAAAATGTTCCTTAATTTTCTTTGCTTTGAGCCTAGGTGGAGACAGTTTTCTGATAACCCTTTCACTTGTCTTAAAACTAAACAGATTTCCATGGGTATGCTGGAGTTTTTACAAGAAAATAATGAGCATAAATGACCTAGAACTATTTTTTTCTTTTTACTAGGATCTTCCTATTTTTTTAAATTATTGAAAGATGTTAACAGTTTGTCATCAATTCTCTCTGAACTCCATTACCATAAAAACAGAGATCTCTAAGTTGCTTTTGTTTCTCTTCTCTTTTCTTTTCTTCTCTTTTCTTTCTTTCCTTCTTTTTTTTTTCTTTTTGTTTGTTTTTTTGTTTTGTGTGTGTCTGTGTATTTGGTTCACAGTTTGAACTACAGGAATTTTAGGCCTTCATGTTTTAGAGTATTTTTCATTTACTCCACCTAGTCTACAGTTTCCTTGGTGATTGGAAGAGCTTTAGGCTTCATAAAGCTACCAGGTATGTGGAACAAAAAGAGGGATATGAGACCTTTTTCAGAGAACAAAGACTATACTTAGAGTAGATGGTAACATAGGAAAGATAAATGAGGTTAGATCATAGTTGAGATGATCTGAGACATCCTGATGCCAGGTTGAGAGCTGGGGCAAATGTCACATGCAGAGAGGATGCTAAGAGATCCATGTTAATGAAAGGAAGATTTCAGGTAGGAGGGACAGAGAAAAATATTCCTGAATCCCAGAGATAGTTGGGATAATAAGACATTGAATTCCAGTATCCTGAATTCTTGTTCTGGATTCCCTTGGTATTCAAGATGTTTCTTCCTGGGGAGGGGTGGAATTTCCACAGGAGGAAATACTTTTATGCATTAGTGACATGTAGTTACAAAATTAAAAGTCCAAAGTGACAGATAGGAGAATTATTTTGGTGCTGAGAATACTTTTGGTTACAGGGCAGATCAAATATATGGGAATGTGTCAAGGAAAGAAATCAAGTGTAAAGACTCAGAAATACCTACTAACACATTTTCCTTGTGGAATTTGTGAGTTTGTGACTCTCTAATTACTTTGTCATTAACTTCACTAAGTTGAGTTGACCGTAAGGTGTCATGCTTATTCTCAAACAGAACGACTACTATCTCCATATACCGAGAATCTGCACTGTTATTTAATATCTGTGCACATTATTTCAGAAGATATCAATACTGTACAATAAAGACTTGAAAAATTAAATCAGAATTTGAAGTGACCTAACATTTATCAATGGATTACATAAAGAAGCTGATATTTGAGAGCTAGGGGAAAGGACACACTGCCTTTTCATTTTCCTAGATTCAAATTCTATCATCATATCAAGTTGGATCATCACAAAGCAAAGTAAAGGGACTGTGTTATCTCTGCCACAGATATGCCTTTGCTGAATTATGATTTAATGTTATGCCCTCAGCTGGGATAACTCCGCTGAAGCTGCCTAAGTCTGATTAGATTGTGCTCTCCCACCGGTATTAAAATAGCAGGTGGGGCATGAGGCTTATTCTCATGGAGGGAAAGTGCTGAGGGTGGGTGCTTGGTGGATTTTTTTTTTTTTTTGCATACTCAGGAATGCAACAGAAATCTGATCTGGATTCTATAAAATGTTCCAGTTAGAACATTGTGAATGTCAGTTTTGCAGTGTGTGTGTGTGTGTGTGTGTGTGTGTATGTGAAAATACATAGTTAAAAATATTGTCTCTTACTTTAGCCCATGATATTTAATTATTAATACTAATGCTAAAGGCAATAATAATGAAATATTATGTTAGTGGCAGTGTGCATTATTAGTGTTTACTTATTTTTTAAGTAGGGCCAATAATCACAATAATAAGGATGATGATTATGGCTCTGTGACATAAAATCCATTCTAGACTAAATCAGTAGCTAAATGAGAAAAAATCATTTGTGACTGGCACTCATTGCACTCATTTCAGAGGAAAAGAGAGAAGAAATAAATGAATATTTCAGAGATCAGCATAAATATACCGGAGGAAGAATTTTAGCTGACCTGTTTGTTCACTAACATTAAAAAGGAGAAAAGAAGAAGGGAAGGCTAGAAGGAAAAAAATAAAAAGAGGAATAGACATTACACTCATAATAGCAAGAAGCAGACAAATCATCATAAAATCAAAGCCAAAATTTTGATAACATGATAAAGTCTGATAAGGGATTGGAATATACCAACATTGAGATAAAGAGCTTGACAAAACTGTGTTACAGCACATGGGTCTTGTTGAATTTTATAGAAAAGACACATGACAATGGCACTTCTTTCAGGCTGTTAGACTGTCACTTACAGTGTGTCTCAAAATTTAACACTCAACAGTCATGTGGAGAAACATTTTTGGAAGTATAATAACTACACCCCTCCTCTTCCCCACTCCACCCCCACCTAAGAAATAGAGAAAGAGATTTAGTACCTCTGGAGTAGAGCCTCTCAGTGCCTGCATTTTATTTATTTATTTATTTATATTTTTTTTTAGATTTTATTTATTCATTTGACAGACAGAGATCACAAGTAGGCAGAGAGGCAGGCTGAGCAGAGAGCCTGATGTGGGGCTCGATCCCAGGACCCTGGGACCATGACCCGAGCCGAAGGTAGAGGCTTAACCCACTGAGCCACCCAGGCATCCCAGTGCCTGCACTTTAAACACCACTCTCAGATCATTGTGTTGTAGATGGCTTGAGAAATGTTAATTTTCATCTTGTATTAGGTATATAGATATATTTAAACATTTCCAATGATTCCAAAAGAAAACACAAATGCTGTATTTTATGTAAAGAAATTAGAAACACGTTTTTAGATTTTTTTTTTTTTTCCCCTGAGGTGGCCTAATGCTTTCTCCAGGGGCAAAGATTAGAACTAAAGTGACCTATATGGGGGCCTTGCTTTTAGAATGTTCTGGTCATATGATCTTAAGTACATCACTTATAGTACTTGAGCCATGGTTTCCATTTTCTAAACTGGGAAGACTAATGCTTGATGTATAATATAGTTGTGAGAATTAAAAGAGAAAAGAAATGGAAATCACTAAGCACATACCTTGGCACAGTTTTAGCATTATCTGCTTCTGTGTATTTATCCTGATTATTCTACTTGGCATTATCTCAACATTGTAAGTCACTTCAAATAATTCCCAGTAGGTAATAAATTATTAAAAGTGTGTTAGATAATTATGGAGATTTTTAATGATAATTATTCAATGAGGACATAGGCAAATTCAATTTTAAATATTAAAAAAATCCATATGCTGTTAAAATTATTCAAAACATAAGATAATGCAGGAAATGCTTTATAGCATCTATTTGAAAATCATATATCATACATTTATGAAAATTAAAGTAGCTATAAAATAATTGTACTTTGAAAAATATTTTTGGAAGCATAAGTGTTTTGAAACAGTTGAATTTTCCTGGAAGCAAACAGAATGAAATGCAAAACATGGTCCTGGTGGAACTAAGCCATTGACAGGAAAAAATAACATGAATGTTCATGGACAAAGATCAACATGGTCATGAAGTTGTATCATGTCTTTAAAAATTATGTTCCAATGTCAGTATAATTACCACTTTGAAAAACACCAAAAAGAACTCACAAAGTTGTTATTACATTTGGACATCACTAATACTTCAACCCACATTGACAGGACTCCATCAAGAAATTTCTCTATATTGAAATAGATTATAAAGTTTTTGCCATGCAAGATGATTGCTCTAAGGTAACTTTAAGAGTCTTGTTAATTTGGCATTATGTGTGATGTTTCATCAGGATTCTGACAACTTTTTCACTCTTTATTAGTTTAATGGATCCATGGGTATTAGAGTATGAGTAGAAACTTCAGAGTGTTGTTGCACAAAATGGAAAATTTGAGGAAAAAACTTAGAATTCTATTACTGCTTTTAGCACAAATTTAATATAAGTTTGTTTCTAAAATCCAAGCAAAGTTTAGGTCCCCCCTCTCACCTCTTCAATAAGGATGCTATGAAAAAGAGGAAGATTGTCTTCCACTCATCTGGCCAACTTGAAGAGACTTAAGAGGGTGCCTTTCTCCACTAGGAGTCATCATTAGTCCCCATGGTACTTTTGTGAGGCTTAGAAAAAGGTGACTCTTCTTTCAAACAGCTAGCTGCCTCATGTGCCAGCATTCAAGGTTTAGCAAACAGGGTTTCGGCTAGAATTTAGTCTGTCTTTTCCCTTTGTTGAGGTACTTTTACACAGAGAACAATCTGGACCTGCCCAGTCTAGGAGTCCTTATGGCGAGTGTCATTGATCTGATTTTCCTGCTACAGAGTGACTGTAATAGGTCTGGGCACTGGTATTTCCTCAGGGTGTAGGGTAACCCATGTGCTTTCTGGGCAGAGCAAAGTCCCTGTTGGACCTGACTATCTACAGTCTTCCCACTGCACAGCTGCCAGCACCCATAGCTGCCTTGGCTGTGCATCTGGCACAGTTCTGTGTTGGGAGATCAAAGCTATGGATCTATGCCAGCTGGAGAGCCATTTTTCAAGGACAAATATGGCCAAAGCTCATGAATATAGGCAACTTTTAGGCAGGCAAAGAGCATAGGTTTATTGCTAGAAATTTTGGGTTCAGTTTTCTCCCAATTATAACTACTAATGGAGATAACTTAAATTTTTGTTCTGTCTACATTTAGTATTAACTTGCTAGTTAATGCCGATGAAAAATGCCAGATAAGAAGGATTTTGGTGAGTTCTAGATGTTTCATTATTAAGTAAGTATTAAGATTGAACTACATAAAAATTTTCCATCTGTGCAGGCCAAGGATGGAAGAGGGTGGCCTGCGCAGTACAGGTGACTCAGTAAATTCAAGGCTAGGTGGCTCTGCATATTCCAAAGAAAGGACTTGCCCATGGTCAGCTCCTAACAGAGGATCTCTAAACTTTTGGAATATGTTTGATTAGGGTGTATTTGTAATACTGGGATCTTTGGACCACTTCAGATAGTTGGTGCTAACAATGTGATTTATGAGGAGACCTTGGGCCACTTTATCAATTTGGGCTTTGGAGGAGCTAAAGTCGAAAAGTCAGTGCTCCATGCCTACATGTTTAAACCCCTCCCCCCACTGAAAATGCTGGAGATCAAGACTCCCATGAGCTTTCCTGGGCTGTAATGCTCTTTAGGTTGCATGTCATTGATAATAGAATTAAGTGCTGTCCGTATAATTCCTCTAGGAGAGGATGCCTGGAAACTTGTGCCCAATTTCTCTTGGACTCTTCTCTGTGTACCTTTTACCTTTGCTGATTTTGAACTGTTGCGTTCTCTCTGACAAACCATAATCATAAGTATAACAGCTTTTCTGAATTCTTGTGAGTCCTTCCAGCAAATCACTGAAACTAAGGATGGTCTTAGGGGCACCACCCAGTAATAAGGAATTTTCCATCGAACTTCTATTTGAATAAATACAAATTCAAAATGAAATGCCATGTTTTCTTGCCTAAAATAGAAATAATGAGGGGTACCTGGGTGGCTCAGTCATTAAGCATCTGCCTTTGGCTCAGGTCATGATCCCCAAGTTCTAGAATCGAGCCCTGAGTTGGGCTTCCTGCTCAGCGGGGAGCCTCCTCCTCCTTCTCCCATTCCCTCTGCATATGTTCTCTCTCTCTCTCTGTCAAATAAATAAATAAAACTTAAAAAAAATAAAATAGAAATCATGATTTTAGTCCATGTTGTGAAGTATATAGACAAATACACAGTCTGATAATTCTTGGTAGGAATGTAAATATATTTTTCCTTAAAGTAGAATTTATCATTTTTTATACACATATTTTAAATTTTAAGATTTAGAGCACTTTTACTTTCACAGAAAAATCATATGTAAGCTACAGAGTTCTCATATATCTGTTGCATCCACACATGTATAACTTCCCCCATTATCAATATCCCCCACCAGAATGATACATTTGGTACAATTGATCAACATATAACTACTCATAGTCTGTAGTTTTCATTAGGATTCACTTTTGGTGTTGCATATTCTATGAGGCAAATGTATAATGATATGTGTCTGTCATTATGGTATCATACAGAGTATCATCATTGCCGTAAAAATCCTCTGTGGTCTACTTATTCATCTTTCCCCTCTCCCTGACCTCGGCAACCACTGATTTTACCCTCTCCATAGTTTTGCCTTTTTCATAATGTCATATAGTTGGAGTCATGTAATATATAGCCTTTTAAGATTGGCTTTTTTCACTTCATAATATGCAATAAGATTCCTCCATATATTTTTATGTCTTGATAGCTCATTTCTTTTTAGTGCTGAGATTGGATTAGAGGATCTTACATAAACCTTCTAACTTTAATTTTCTGAGATTCTGCGATCTCCATTACTGGAAGAATATATTACTTTTGCACTGGAACTAAGTACGTGAGCAACTAGTTGACTGAAGTTGGACTCCACTGAAGAGGAAACCTAATTCTCCCCCCAACAGTTAGGCCTTGGGACAGAGGCAGGGTCATGTAGTCTTTCTGGATGCTGAAGTTGTATAAGCTGTTTATGTAAGATGTAGCACTACGTGTTCTCCGCTGTTAGCTTTTCTGCCATGTGGACTGCATGACAGGTCTTCGAAGAGAGAATGATAAAGCGCATAGCTGGAGTATAGCAGAGGTGGAAGATGGCAAAACAGTGTTGTCACTGAATCACTTGTCTGAGTTCTTCCCAAGCCTTAAATTATGCTGTTCTCCTGATGGTCTGTGAGATACTCCATTACCGTATAATTCCTTTCACTGTTTGCTCAGATTACTTCTATTTTGATTTTTGTCACATGTGATGAAAAGAATTTATCTAACACATATCTTCTCTTTCCCTCCCATTTCCACTTTTCTGTCTGGACTCTAGGCAGCTTCATGTTGCTCCAAGTCACGTGTCTAAGAGAGCAAAATAATGTGTTAATTTATGGCAAACTGTTGGTGATAGTATAGTGTATCCAGGAAATACACATATTCAGGAAATACATAAATTTTAGGAGCACCTGTCATTTGTATAAGAGGATTCTTCTACTTTCAAAAGAATGCATCCCTAATGGTATAATTTTAGGCACTGTGACACCTGGGACAGAACCTTACCACTGGTTGGGAGAGGTTTAGGCTCTCACTGAAACTGTGTAGTTACTTGATTTTGTGACCACATACAAGGCTAAATTTCAAGGGTTGGTCAAATGAGACTGTATGTGCTCATTCTCCCTAAAAGTTATTTGGTTTGATCTCTCTTATCATTGCTCCAGTAATTTCCCTTTGTCTACAGGAAAAGAAACAAGAATTTTAGATGAATGTTTTTATACTGGGAAGCACAGTTGATTGAAATCTTACTAGCTTTAAGAAGATGATAGCTGTATTTCTTTAAATTGAGATCATTAAAATAAAATTACACTGCTAGACTTTATATTCCATTTCAGTTTCTATAATTAAAATAATGTTCTCCTTTAAAACATAGACTCATAATTCACAAGGAGACATTATTTCCTATCCAAATATTGCAAAATGTAAACAAATTTCCACTAGAATGCTCACACAATAAAAAAGAAATTGCTGTTATTATTTTGTGTACTGATAAGTAGTTAATAATAAGATTTAATTAGATAATTTAAAGCTGTTAACATATTAGATGACACAAATACTCTAGATCAAATAAAAGAGTACTTTTACATATTATAAAGTATTTCAGGTCTATTGAATGTAGTTCAATATAATGTATATTATAAAATTGATATCACTAGATGTATATATATGTACATATATATATATTTGCATTCATTAAAAATACTAAGTAATGGACCTTATCTAATGTTTGTCTCTGGGCATATGTCTATATATCTATAATCTATATCTGTGTATATCTGGTGTATATGTTGTTTACATGAAGTGACCACACACACATGTGAGGTAAATAGACATATATAGTGATATGACCAGGTACCAATTTTATACACACGCACAGAGTCATACTTTGGCTCTGGTAGCCAGAGACTAGGTTTGCTATAAAAGAAAACTTACCTGGGCCTCAATTTCCTCATTTCTTTTTTTTTTTTTTAAGATTTTATTTATTTATTTGACAGAGAGAGATCACAAGTAGGCAGAGAGGCAGGCGGAAAGAGAGGAGGAAGCAGGCTCCCTGCTGAGCAGAGAACCCCGATGTGGGGCTTGATCCCAGGACCCTGAGATCATGACCAGAGCTGAAGGCAGAGGCTTTAACCCACCGAGCCACCCAGGTGCCCCAATTTCCTCATTTCTATATTGGGATAATAGTAATTTCCTCAAGCTATTTGTGATGAAGGTTAAACTGAATCAGGAATATAGTGTCTGAGGCTATTATATCAAGAGACATTATTTCTCTTCATTCTATAATGTTAATTCTGCAAAGCTACTTTATAATGTTTTCTCTTATTTTTCACACTGAAATTATGCTTGGACTATCTAAAATAGAGAACTGAAGTTACTACTTTGGCAATCGAGGTAAGATGTGTGATTTTTGTCCTAAGTGTATGTGTAGTATGGGCAATGTAGCGCTATCTTGTGTAATCTCAGAGCTCCTGAACCACGTGTTCTGGGAGAAGGTTTTTGCTAGAACACTTGATGATAGAAAAGTAGAGAGAATAACCGGAAACCGTCACAGGAACGTGACCATGGATAAGCGTAGTAGAGAGTCTAGTTATTCTTGGGTTTTAGCAGTTGCTGAAGCCTAGGAAAAAAGTCCTTGCCTCGTTAAGCTGATCTTTTGGAAACTAGAAATGGGTTTTGCCTTCTATCCTGACTTGATCCCAGGAAATATCTATCAATAATTTTATACATTATATGAATTTAGTGGGATATGAATATTTAGTTTATCTATACACAGGGGATTTGCATATGAGTTTTTCTTGCTAATTGTGCAATAAAATAGCATTTTCCCACGGAGTAAATTTCAAGCATCAGTGAGTCGTTGGTGAGATATTTGAGAGGATATTTTCTTCATAGTGCTTATCAAATCAATTTTTATAAGTTATCACTTTACAAAGTCATACTGCTAATACTTGAAGATACACTTTTTCAGAACACTTTTTTCCAAAGAGGTGATTAAAAAAATTATTTCCTCATGATATACGTGAGAACTATTTACTACTTTGTCACCTGTGTTAAAACATTATCTCCAAAGAATATAGGAATCTATCCCTCCCATCTCAAGTTCTTCAGTGTATAACCACTGGGCTTGATATGTGTCTTGCCCTTCAGCCAGGACCACATCCCATGATTTAAAATGAATTTCTTGGAAATTGAGTCCCTTCGTTATGCATATGTAAATATAAATATCTAGGCCAAAATATAGTCCATATAATCAATTGGCTTACAGTTATCTAATGGTAATAATATGCCCCTGGCTTTAGAACCTGGAAGATAGCATCATCTGGAATATATTTACAAAGTCAGAAGCAAGTGTAAAAGGCCTGGTAGTATTAAGAACTGGTGTATTTTACTTTGTTTTGTGGGAAGTTTGGAAATATACTTAGAGTCTCAAGTGCTGTTTGGGTATTAACACCATCCATCCATCCATATGCATATTTATTTATTTGAAAGATTTATTTATTCATCTGGCAGAGAGACAAGTAGGCAGAGAGGCAGGCAGAGGGAGAGGGATAGGCAGGCTCTCCACTGAGCAGGGACCCCAATGCAATGCTTGACCCCAGGACCCTGGGATCATGACCTGAGCCGAAGGCAGCCACTTAACGTACTGAGCCACCCAGGCACCCTGGTAATTAACATTTCGATGTAGAAGAATTAGTAATTAATAAGCTTCCTTAAAAATTTGAAACATAAGGTAATACTGCTAAACATAGGCATACTGACATAAAAGGAAGAGACTGAAAAGTTTTATAAAGAGTCAAGTAAACTAAATGATTAGCTGTTTGACACCTTTTAATTTAGAAAATAATTAAATTTTTAGCTGGAAATCAATTTTTCATTGTAAAACCAAGCTTCCCAGGGCTCATGATTTTGGCTTATAGACATCTAGGTCTGGATTTTACTAGCTGGATACCTACTCCCCCTATACACACATGCATAGACAAGTGTATAGACATGCATAGACAAGGCCCTTCTCATCCACTTTCATGGGTTTCCTTCATTTAGGGTCTCTCTGGGGACTCTACATGAGGTGACTCACCCGGTTTAATGTTCCTCTTAGGCCACTCACTGCTCAAATGACTGGTCTGCTCCCCTCTGAGTCCCTATTTGCTGCTCCCCTTCAGTTCCGTAGCACCACGTTCTGTAACGGACCACTTTCTCATGCTCATCTTAGCCTGCTGCTCACAGGGCTGCTCCTCCAGAGACCAAAGCCTGATCCCTCATCTCAGCCACGGTTTCTGCCACCATGTGTACTCTGTGGACTGCCGCACCATGGGCCACTGGCTTTTTACTTCCCATTGCCTTCCCTTTTCCCCAGAAACTGCTGCTCATCTCTCTTCTCAAAGGTAAAGGAAACACCCTTGACTATGGCCTCTTGTAGGAGGTCTTAGCAATGTCATTGGGGTTCTGAGCTATGTCAGTGATCACTCTTAGATTTGACCTATTACTTTCCTCCCCAGAGTTTACTGAAAACTGCCCGATAACTGGAAACTGATCTAACCCCCTCTCGCCCTCAGTCTTATTGCTTACTCTGACTCATCATGTGTGTCTGACTCTCAGTTTGATAATTGCTTCCCTCTTGGGCATAGAGAATATAAACAACCCACTTCATGTTGCAATTTTTTCTGTTTTTGCCCTCATTGTCCCCACCCAGCTGAAGTTTACTAAGCACTCTTGTGTATTACGGTCTTGTGTATTGCATTGATAAATTATGAGGTAGTCTCTACTCAAATAGTTTCTATACCCAAATAAAATCAAATATTTATTGTGTTTGGTGTTTAGAGCGAGGGAGGAAGTGTATATGGACTAGTATTCCTTACATTCAAATCTCAATTCTGGGCCTAATGAAAGCCCTCACTGATTATTTCATAGAATGTATGCCTTGGAATATTGAATCTACAGAAATTTAAAAGTTAATAAGAAAATAAAGTTGTTGGATTTGATGTTAGAAAGTCATCTAGTCCATGGAAATTTTTAGGACTTTTAAGGTGCCAATGTGCATGTTGATTCTCTAGAGGATGTTGTTAATATGCTAGGTTTCTCAGACTTCAACATTTGAATATTTTTTGGTTGTTTTGCTTTTATTACATTGATTGCTTTATTAAACTTTTAATTTTAGAAAATTTTTAGATTTGTAAACCTATTATAAACATAATACAGTGTTCCCATATTCCCTGGGCCCAGTGTCTCCTATTCCTTTTATTGGAGAATGCTATTAAAATCAAGATCAGAGCATTGGGTGTGCTTGTTGCTGCTGTGGTACAGTTGACAGAGCATGAAGATACATGCACACACACACACACACACACACACACACACTATATTATATATGTAATCATGTGTATCTATTGTAAACAGATGTATTCATACTGATGTCTCTTACCCTAATCCATTACCACATGCACAATTTTGGCCTCTGTAACTATCAGCCTCCACTCTAACATGATAAACCTGGATCCCTATTTGCCATTCATTTGCTCAATTATTGAGTTCTGGTACTCAAATATAGCAGTATCAGAATTAACTTATTCCACTGTGGAGAGATAAGTTCCTCCTATCTTTAGTCATGCAGACTCAACTTATTTTCAGTGTTACTTAGGTCCGTCCCTACCCCTTTAAGAGAGATTGTTTCATATATTTGCAATATTTTTACATTCTCTTGTCATGTTTTGTGTTCCATCTTGAGATCTGCAACCTCCTAAATGACTTTATAAAAAATGTACATACCATAGGTTTACTCTGTGCTGTAAAGTTCTCTGGGCTTGGACAAATGCTGAACATCTTGTGTTCACCATTAGAGTATCTTCCAGAATAGGTTCACTGCTCTAAAAAATCCTCTGGGCATCACTTAATCAGTTCTCTGTTCCTTCCCCTTCCTGAGCCCTGACAGTCATTGATCTGATTATTATTTCTGGTTTTGTCTTTTCCAGAATGTTGTATTAGCATTACATAGTTGGTAGGATTTTAAGATTTTTTTTTTCCACATAGCAATGTATATTTAAGGTTTATCCATGTCTTTTCAAAGCTTGAGAGCTCATTACTTTACTGTTGAACAATCTTCCACTGTACAGATATACCAAAGTTTATTCACCTATCAAAGGACATCTTGGCTGCTTCTAGTTTTTAGTGATTATACAGAAAGTCATTATAACCAACATGTAGGTTTTTATGGAGTCATACAATTTCAGTTCAGTTGGGTAAATATTTAGTAGTGTGTCTACTGGATTGTATGGTAAGACTGTATTTTTTAAAAAGATTTTTATGTATTTATTTGAGAGAGAGAAAGAATGAGCAGTGGGAAAGGAAAGAGAGAGAGAGAAAGAGAAAGAAGTAGACTCCCTGCTGAGAAGGAAGCTTGATTCTGGGCTGGATCTCAGGACCAGGAGATCATGACCTGAGCCTAAGGCAAATGCTTAACCAACTGAGCCACCCAGCCACCCCAAGAAAGACTGTATTTTAATATGAAATTGACAAATGATTTTTCAAAGTCGCTGTGCCATTTTACATTCCTCCCAGCATGAAAGAGAATCTCTGTTGTTCTGTATATTTGCCAGTGAATGGAATTGTCAGTTTGGGGATGTTATCCATTCTAATGAGTTTGTAGGGGTATATTGTTTTAATTTGCAATTCCCTAATGACATATGATGTGAAACATCCTTTCGTATGCTTATTTTTTATTTCTATATCATGAACTCATTTTTTGAAAAGAGAACATTTGGAGAGACTGGTATTTTCTGGAACACTCTTTAAAATGCTGCCCTAGTTCATTATGAAAATTTAGAAATATTCTTAGTATAACTTGTTTCTGAAGTAGATCATACAATGCTTTAAAAATAGTTGTACAGCATATTGAAAATAAAAAAAAAAATATTTCAGTGACTAAGTTATTTTATAAGATTTAATTTTGTTGATATTTTATAGTATATCTTTAAAAATAATATATTTAGAATCAATAACTTATAATGTCATATATATATAAGACATTATGACTTAGATAACATATAAGGATGAGTATATATTTTTATTTTTGTGCTCTTAAAATAAAACTGTGTTTTTAAGATTTTTATTGGCTTTTAGAAATATTCTCATTTCCTGTCATAGTCTTTATGTTTATACATGCTTAAATATATAATCCAAAATAACATGTGCCATATGAGTAAATGTAAAATAATAATCGCATAATCGCATATATGTTAGAGACCCAAAATATTTTTATTTGTTATGATAATTTAAATTTTTAAAAAATATTTGTGGATAAATGAGTGTTTAAACTCATTCAACAATGAATCATAATACTTATGAGATGCACTGAAGACAGAATGTTAACAGATATTATAATACAATGAAGTAAGTGTTATTAGAGTTTTTTTTAAAGGCAGAAGGATCTGTGTATTGAGTAAGACAGAGGAAAAGGGTTAAAACAGGCCTGGGGAGTTTCATACTGGGTTTGGTTTTCATTCTATAAAAATAAAGAATGAGACGAGTCCCCCTGCTAAGAAATGCAAAACTGCATTTCTCAAAAATTGGTGAAATGTTAGAGCACCATAACTTACAGACAGTCATTAATGACTCTAATAAATAGGAGACCTTAGTTCAAACAAACACATTATTTCAAATGACAGAAGTGTAAGCATGACTAATTAATGAATTTGCTAATATTTGTTCCCCATTTATGAATATGTAATTATCTGTACATATACCCAGAAAATATGCCCATATCTCTAAAGCCAGGTATTTCATGTCATAGTTAATATAATTGTAGTTTTTCTGTTTGCTTTAAAGCTCTAATACACAAATACTAGTTCAGAATAATAGAATAAATCACAAACATAATAACTTAAAAATTACATTGCAAGGAGGGTTTCTTCTTTCAAATTTGAAATCAGGATGTGAAGAACTCTTCTACTTTATGTACTTGCCACAGTCTGCTAGAGAATGAAGTACAATATGAAAAATAGATGACTTAGCACTTAAAATCTTTACACAAAACTCAAGCCCAGGCCCAGGCATTCTATTATTATGGCTGTCCTAAAAGTGGTGAGCTTTTTGTCCCATGACACTTCATTCTTTGAATTTGTTTGAAAAGAAAAATTGGAAATGACCAAATTATTTCAGATCTCATAACTTTAAATTGATATCCGGGGGGGTGCCTGGGTGTCAGTGGGTTAAGCCTCTGCCTTTGGCTCATGTCATGATCTCAGGGTCCTTGGATCAAGCCCCACATCAGGCTCTCTGCTCAGCAAGGATCCTGCTTCCCCCTCTCCCTCTGCCTGCTGCTCTGCCTGCTTGTGATCTCTCTCTGTGTCAAATAATAAAATAAAAATATTTTAAAAATTTGATATTTGGTGGGAGACGCCTGGGCGGCTCAGTCAGTTAAGCTTCAGACTTTGGGTTTTGGCTTAGGTCATGATCTTGTGGGTCATAAGATTAAGCCCTATGTTGGCCTCTAGGCTCAGCAATGAGTCTGTGTGAAAATTCTCTCCCTCTGCCCTCCCCCCATATGCACATGCTCTCTCTCAAATAAATAAATCTTTTTAAAAAAATAATTTGTTATTAGAAAATAGGATTGACATCAGCAGCAGCAAAAACAAACTAAAAGGTATCAGACAGTGAAGACATAGATTATACTGAACTTCAGTATGATACTACAAATAAAAATTAGTCAACTTCTTTTATATCTTTTTTTCTATTCTCTTTTTCTTAGAAAAATCACCTACACTGCCATCATCATCATCATCATAACCCCCTATTCTGAATGCCTACTATGTACCAGTCACAGCTTTAGGTACTCCCTCTGCATTATCTCTATTCCTCCCAACAGTCTGCTATAAAGGTGGTATTATTTCCATTCACAAATGGAGAAGCTCTGGCTTAGTGAATAGAAGTTAAGTAATTTGCCCAAATTTATATAGCTGGTAAGAAAAAGAGTCAGAATTTTAACCTAGATGTTGACATCATAGCATCTGCTCTCTCCTGCTGTCAGCTATTTTACCACAGTGCAAATATGCCATTGAATCATATGATAATGTTATAAAAGAGTTTCCGTATTCTCTATTTAATCCTTTTCCTATTTCGTAGACCTGGAAACTGAGATCCACAGAAGTTCAACTCTCTCCTCAGTTTCTACAGCTGATTTATGAGAATCTTCGTTTGGGAGGTAGCACTTATGAATACAAAATAGATTCCTTCCCCTTAAAAACCAGTGAAGGTGCAATTATAGGGACAGGCTATGAAGCATAAAAATATCTCTACCAGAGTATGATACCTTTATAACTTTCGACTTTAACTTGTACATGGCTCAGCTTTCTCTTTAACCTTTGGAGGATTTGGTGAATTTTTGAAATATCTAATTTAAGTCTGTTCTTTGGTTTCTCTTTGCTCTATAGCCATAGGATCACATTTTAGTTATCCTTTTCTGCTACAACCATTCCAAATAAATGATACCACTCTGATTTATCAAAATCAACACTGGCATCATCTGTACTATTGTAGAACACCGATCTACTTTTTTTTTAACTTATTTTTCTTCTTCTTCTCATTTTTAGAAAGATTAAAATATAATTTTACTTTTTATCCCCTCAATAACTTACTATTCCCCAAAATGATAGCAAATTGAAAGGATGTTTGCTTTTTTTTATATTAAAAATTTGGCTAAAATGTAATGTAATTTTGCATCCTCAATGACATTTTTCATCTATGTTGTGGAATTGCTTAGTATGGTCTTTGTATGTACTTACAAACACATGCATTTATTTATAATCCCAAGGTAGCTGTTGAGGATGTGAATAGTTTGAACAACTTAATAAGAAAATTGATATATGCAAATAGAGTTGATGGGTGTTTTATTCTGTTTCATGACAAATGTAGAAAACATAACAGCACTCTCATTATTCAAAACTTAAGTAAAAAACAAGTAATATCTAAAAAAAAGTAGGGGCGCCTGGTTGGCTCAGTGGGTTAAGCTTCTGCCTTCGGCTCAGGTCATGATCTCAGGGTCCTGGAATCAAGCCCTGCATGGGGCTCTCTGCTCAGCAAGGAGCCTGCTTCCCCCTTTCTCTCTGCCTGCCTCTCTACCTACTTGTGATCTCTCTCTGTGCCAAATAAATAAATAAATAAAAATCTCTTAAAAAAGTAATGTCTGTCAAAATTCAGGAATCCTAATGAAGCCTAAAACAGTAATGCTCTAGTCTGGACTTTTTTAGGAATCCAGAAGAAATAGCACATGTAAATATGTAATTCATATTAACAAAAAATAATTTATTCACATTCTTTTAATGATCTCCCTCTGTTCTTCCTTTGCCCTAAATACATACATATAAACCTTTCTAGAAGACAGTCTAGCGTCTGAATTGTGACTGAAAAATAAGGGAAGTGATTGGCCTGCTCCAGTTGCCACTTAGAGTAACAAGAAGAGCAAGTATCAAAGTGAGATTGGATGGGGTTGGTTAATGTTGGGCAGTAGCTGAATTACAGAATTGTCATTATAGGTTGTTTTCAGATGTCTTTAAATTTTATGTGCTTTTTAAAAATCCCATATAATCTAACCTGAACCCCACAGTGCCTCTGTTACATGTGTAATATTATTTGTTCCTTGTGTTGTGCTCCAAGGTCTACTGGCAAGATCTTGATCCTAGAGTTCACACTGTGGATGTTTAGAGAGAAACTTGTCTGATGTTGCAGAATCTGTGATGAAATGTGGACTCACATTCCTTTAGGGGGTAAAATCAAACACATATTAAGCCAAAAGTTCTTAAGCTTGGTGCATCAAAATCACCTGCAGGGTTTGTGAAAACAGATTGTTAAACCCTGTTCTCCAGAATTTTTGATTCAGTAAGTTTGGGGAGGGGGCAGACTATTGGTAATTCTAAGAATTTCCCAGATGATGTTGCTGGACTGGTTTTGGGATTATACTTTGAGAAGACCTGAGCTAAGCATTTTAGGGCTGCTCAATCAATACTAGAGTAGGAGTTTCTAGATTATTTTATTTAAACAAAGGAAATACTTTTACTTCTAGGAATATGATAGCTATATTTTTCCTCCATGCTTTCTATTACTCAGTGAGGTTCTTATACTTTTCTTTGTTTTGGTTTGTTCTTTGAAGCAAAGTCTTAATTTTCCCTTTGAATTATATACAGTCTGTTCAATATTTATGTCTTCTTAGAGAGCAGAAAGATAAAGTGACATGTTTTATTCACTGTTGGAATTTTGACCTACATGTTTTGAATCAAATAAGCTGCACTTATTTTGCTACATGTGAAATAAAAAAGTGAGGATATTTTTAGCATTTTTTTAAAATCAATAGTCTATTGTTTAGGGAAGTTTAAGGTTTGCAGAAAAATTGATCAGAAAGTATACAGTCCCCATTATTATGTCTCTCCTTCCCCCCACAGGTTTCCTATTATTAATGCCTTGCATTAGTGTGGTACATTTGTCAAAATTGGTGAACCAATATTGATACATTAAGGAATATGGATTCTAGAGTAGCACAGAGCCAAAGATAAATGCTAGTTCTGAAACTTACTACTTGTTCCAGTTATTTATCCTATATAAAATAGGTATAAATGGACATAGTAACAATGGGCTCACATGGCTGTTAAGAATGTAAAATGTAATATATATATAATTAATTCATGCATATATTTACAAATATATGTTAAGACCCAGAATTGTACACACAAATTATGTCTACTTAGGGCAACTTGTAGGATTTTTAATGGTAATTTTGTTCATGTATAACATTAGAACTTACGGAAGAATTTAGAGTATAATGTATTAAGTATTTTAAAGTAATTTTTCAGTTAATATTTTTATCACATTTGTAGGTTTCTAGTTTTAGGGAAATTTTTACCAAAATCCAGATAAATGTTTATCTTCTTTCCAGGCCACAAATTATTTAATAGATTAATTCTATGCCAATAATTTAAATGTATAGAATTTTAATGGGATGGCATCAATCAAAGAAAATAGTTTACAAAGTTTTTCAATTTTTTTAAACATAATATTTTTCAAGAAATATTACCTATACTAATTTCTCAGTTCTTTAGTGGTGAAGGTTCTATCTCTGAATCATTTCAAAGTCTCAGCAAATCCTCAGACTTCTCTGTCTTAAAAGTGGCAGACAGTATTGTCCATCAATCCAGTTTCATGATAAAAACTCATCAATGTTTCTTGCCCTTAGATTGAACTGCCTCCTTTTTTGTATCCAAAATGATTGTCAGTGAAGAAATAATAATTTTCCCTTTTCCATCTGGAGTGCTGAAAAACAGAACTTCTGTTCTTTAACATGCATATTACAGAACAGTGGGCAAAAGAAATTATTTTGATACAGACAAAGTATAAAGACCAAAGAATATTTTGTATTTGTTTATTTCTTTGTAATAAATCATCTTATGGGAATGGAATAGTTTAAGCCTTGTCATTTTGCCCTTCTAATGAGAGTAACCAAACCCATATGTTCACAGATGAAAGAAACATCAATACATGATAAATGGCCAGAAAGGTCCCTTGGCTTCCATCAACAGAGTGTTGAAGGAACCCTGGAAGAGCACATAAGGTCAGCATCCTAGAGCTAATAAATAGCACAGAAATTATCCTAAACTGACCATGTAAGTACAAACCAGTTTCTTGTTACTCTTCTTGTGTTTCCTCCAGCTTATTTTTTCTAGAGATAGAATTGCAAAATAGCCCATTGGTGAGGATCCCAACAGAGAGTAACTCAGAATGGAAATGATTAATTCTAAATGGTGTGATACTGTGATGGTGTAGACCTAAACTACTTACAGTTTTTGTAAATTTTAACAGCATTTGTTTTTTATTTTAATTTAGTAATGTAATTACTAAACATGTAATGAAATTTATTCTATCTTAAGAATTAAGTCATTGAGTATAAAAATAATTTAAAATACCTACAAAGCAATATTTGTGTAAATTTTTTTGGGTAGAGATACAAATCATGAAGCTCCCAATGATGACTTTTTAAACATGTATATATGCTGTGCCAGGCAATGTTTAAGATTCTATACATTCTATATCACTTTAAGGTACCACAGTATTTCCATGAATTAGATACTTGTTTTTATTTTCCAGATTGGAGATTAAAGAGCAGAGATGTTAAGGAATTTGTCTAAAGTCATTCAGCAAGGAAATTTAAAGCTGAATTTTAAATCCTGTTCTAGAAATCTATAAAGTCATTGCTCTTCTCACTATAGAATGAAGTATAATATTTAAGATACAAAATGAAATGAAGATATTTCATCTTAAATGCTCAAGATTTTCTTACAGTGAAAGGATTTGTATCACTAGCATTTTCAATGCAAATTCAAATATCAGATTTGTTTAGAATACCAACGTTGTTCAAAATAGTCAAAACATGCAAACTTTCTGCCTATGTAAATGTCACCTAAGTGCATATATCTTTGTCTTTAATCCACTGCATTTTAGTTAGGACTGAAAAAGAATGGCAATGTTAGTATTTTACTTGACAGTTTACAAAAGAATCCCATATGTGTATCTGTTTGGTGATCCATGGACCTTGGCATATGTTAAGCCATATGTGCTATGCTCACTTGTGGCCCATTGTCTACTCTCTAGGCCCACCTCATCACTCCCACAAAGGAGTTTTTGCATTTCATTCAGGATTTGAGCTAAAGAAAAATATTAATAGAATGTTAGAATTTCTAGCTAAATTTGAATATTGCTTGAGCAATATCCTCAAAGTGGCCATAGAAAATTGAATTTGGGAGGCATGTCACAAAAGCATAAACATATCTAATGCATAAAACCAATGTTTTCAGTAGTGAAATGAGCTTAATCTCACAAATATTTATTAATAGTTTTCAGATATAATTAATAAAACTGTAAGTTAACTAGAAAGTATTGCAAAAATTCTTCCTGACTTCAAATAGTTGCCCTGGAACAAAGAGAAATATACTTCTTAAAACTAAAATTCACTGATTTCCATCAGGTCCTGCAAACTGAAATTAACATTCAATTGAGAAAGTTGTTGGGTTTCTTTTTCTCTTACATCCTTGTTCTACTTCTCTCCTGCTCAAACTTCCATTTTCTTTTCTTTTCTTTCTTTATTTCTTTTCAGCATAACAGAATTCATTGTTTATGCCCCACACCCAGTGCTCCATGCAATACGTGCCCTCCATAATACCCACCACTAGATTTACCCAACCTCCCACCCCCGCCCCTTCAAAACCCTCAGATTGTTTTTCAGAGTCCAAAGTCTCTCATGGTTCAGATCCCCTTCCAATTTCCCTCAACTCCCTTCTCCTCTCCATCTCCCTATGTCCTCCATGTTATTTGTTATGCTCCACAAATAAGTGAAACCATATGATAATTGACTCTCTCTGCTTGACTTATTTCACTCAGCATAATCTCTTCCAGTCCCATCCATGTTGATACAAAAGTTGGGTATTCATCCTTTCTGATGGAGGCATAATACTCCATAGTGTATATGGACCACATCTTCCTTATCCATTCGTCTGTTGAAGGGCATCTTGGTTCTTTCCACAGTTTGGCGACCATGACATTTTCTTATTGTTCTTTTCCTTCTGAGTTCTGCTAAAGAACCTATTCACACTAGCAAGGTGAAGAAAGAGATATCTGCCTTCCCATGTACTTGTTCTGTTTCAGTTCCACTGTCCTGGGTTGAGGAAATGTCATTTTTCCAAGTTTTTCCATTTGGGAGGGAAACTACACTAATTTCCCAGTATGTTGGAAGAAGCGAAAATTATTGAATACTTACTATCTATAGAATAAGCATATTGTTTTCATAGGACTCTTTACGTTGTTTAGAAATAATCAGTTTGCATATGTGTATTCCACAGTAAACTATGAACAACTTAGGACAGACAACATGGTCATATGTATATACACATTCCCAATATTTTGCACAGGGTTTAGCATGTGTTAGATTTTTAGAAAAAAATACATGGGAAAAAAAAACCTTGTTCCTTCCTGTATTTCTGAGGGGGGTCGATTGGGGCTTAGCACCTACAAATAGAGTAACGTGGATAGAGCAATCGGAAATAGCCATGTCTGTGGTGTGGCTGTCCCCTAAATTACAAACACCAGAACAGCATTAATTGAAAAGTAAGGTGAAGAAAGCTAATACACAGTCTTCTAAATTATATCAGCATAGAGCAGATTAGGGACTATTTCTGAAAGACTAAATTAAAAAAAATGCATTTAAGGCAATGCTTCTATTTCAGTATAAATTTAGAACATTTATTTGTTACTAAATGGAGTGGCAATTCCTTGAGTCTTAGAGAAAATTTAATTCAAGAATTCAAGTAGTATTTGGTGCTTCACAAATGATAAAATATTTTGGTTTTGGTCAATATAGAACATTATAGTTTATGAATTACTTTTCTGTGTTTTGGCCATTTTATTCTTTACAAAAATACTGAACAATATATATGGGGTTATTTTTTCTTTTCTGATGAAGGGAATCAGAGAAATTACCTTGTACTTAGATGGTGCTGATCCTCCCACACTCTGACACTTAAAAATATGTCTCCGTTCTCTAAGCTGTGCAAAAGCAGGACACCTCTGCCTTTCTCATTGCTCTATTTGTTACCACGTTGCACAATCATCAGACCATAGTAGGTGCAAAAAAATTAATAACTCAAAATAAATTGGTGATTGCTGTTTCTGTTGCATACCAAGAGATTGTAATTGGTATTAGGGATATACAAAATGAAGACAAATTTTTGCATTCAAGTTCCTCACAGTATATTAAAAATTTGCAATGGAAAAATAATAACAAAGACAAGAGAGGGAAGGAGGCAGGGAAGGGGAAAGAAGGCTAATAGAAAGTAAGAAATTATATCCTTCCATGGTAGGCAGGATAATGGCTCCCTGAAGATGTTTACTCCCTGGGGCCTGTGAATCTGTTACTTTCCATGACCCACTGGACTTTGCAAAAGTGATTGACATCCTGGATCTTGACAGGGTATTATTTGGGATTCTTACAGTGACTTCGATATAGTCATATGAAGTCTTAAAATTAGAGAAACATTCCCAGCCATGGAAAGAGAAGATGAGAAGATTCACAGAGAGTCAGAATGATGTGAGGTGAAAATGAGTCAGCCTGCAATTGCAGTCTTCAAGGATAAAGCAAAAGGGTCAGGAGCCAGGAAATGAGGGGAAACTAGTAGCTGGGGAAAACAAAAAAACAGATTCTCCCTTAAAAAGGAACACAGCTCTGAGGCCACCTTGACTTTAGCCAGTGAGATTTGTGTTGAATTTCTGAACTACAGAATGGTAAAATAATAAAGTTGTATCACTTAAGCATCTAAATTTGTAGTAATTTGTTACAGGAGCAATAGAAAATTAATGCACTTTCCACATGAATGGCACAGGAAATGTAAAACAGAGAATACCCTGCATGAGAATTGAAAGAGAGAAAAGTGCCATTGTAATTCCAAATTCTACTACATATAGCACAAACAGATTGAAATTACAGAAGAACCTGGCAGTCTACATGTCAGATCTCTCATTTGAAAGAAGAGATTCTGTATCACATGTAATAAAACATATAAACCAGAAGAGATTCGGTATCACATGAATTCCTCAAGGCTTGACAGGAAAATGGCTGAGAAGAGTGTAGGCTGTGAGATCCCAAAGAACCATTTCAACAATAGCACCTTTTTTTTTTTTTTTTTTTTTTCTGCCAAAGGTCAGCAGGTATTATGGTCCAAGAGCTCCTAATAGACATCCTGCTGGCACTTGTGGTCTGGCAGGGAGCAGTTTTTAAGATTCTTTTCTGATGCACAATATGTTTAATGAACAAAATTGGCCCTGAAAACTCAGGTGACTGTCAAGTCATACGTAAGATGGGGAGCTCTTTGTGCAGGCTGTAACAAACTAAGAGACACTGTTCTCATTTAGCAGTAAAGTTGTTTGTTGTCTCAGTGACTATTTAGGAGATAAAAATGGTCTTAAGAATCAAATCTCTTCCTACTCTGGAAAAGACACGGTAACACTGGGTTTAAAAGTTAATTCGATACCTTTGTCCCAAAGAGCATAATCTATGTGAAGGTGAATTTCTATTGGGATCACCGTGGTGCTAGATCATACAAACTCTCCTATGTCAGTTACTTATTGATTGATTATGTCTCTCCACTCCTATCCTGCTAGTCTGTGATCTCTTTTGTATTGCTAAGGGACTGAAATGATACCAATATTTTTGTAAATTCCCAGAGAAAGACTTTAAGTTCAGTGTCCCAGGGTACAGTTCCTATCAAGGGAACACTGGCAAGGGAAAGGGAAAGGCCATTTTCTCTGCTTCTTTTATTGTCTGTATAGCATCTGTAGCAGTGTGGTGGTGGTGTCAATATTACTAGTGTGAGAGAGGTCACCTGAGTTTCCATGAAGCAGCAATGGCAAGAGAGTAAGAGTTAGTGACAACACCCTCAGGAGGCTGAAGCACATGTGAAATATAGGCTAAGACATGGGACTATGATACCCTCTGACTGCTGCTTACCACCCTTCTTCCTCTTCAGTCTCCTTCCCCTGTCCTTTAGCATTCTGTCCTTCCTGTCTGTCATCATCCATTCCTTGCTTTATATTCCTGTCAGCTTGATATCACTAGAATGGTTCCTATTTCCTAACTATACTTAGACTCATTTGGTGTTTGTAAAAGAAATGAACTCAGAAATAGGCTTTCAAGGTTTGGAATCCAGGTGTGTTAACTGGTAGTCATCTGAAAGCTGGGACTTTGTTGCCAGAGAATAATAGGTTACTTTAATGTTAAAAAGGAAAACTGTATGTAAATTGGATGAAATTAAAGGTAGGGTATAGAGGCAGAAAATAGTTATTTTGCTTGGTTTTATGATGGGATGATTATTATGTGGACTAGGGGGTGGATGTGTTCTTTGATTATGGTAGAGAGCACCATAATTGACCAGTCAGGAAAAATGAAACCACCTGAGATATGCTGATTTCCTGCTTCCCTGTCCAGAGGCACCATGTACACAGAAAAAGGTCTTCTTTTTGACTTCCACCTTCCAACCCTCATTCTTATTTTTCCTCTGGCAGAGTCTAAACAATTAAGATGGCAGGGGATTCATGGAAACTAAGTTTGCAAGCTTCCAACTCCCAGCAATATAGGGGATATCACAAAAGGCTGAAACAGATAACCAGCTCACTGATTAAATTATTAATGTGTTTTATAGTTGGTTCTAAAGATGATATGTAAACATATCCCAATTCAAAAATGAAGGAATTTTTAAAAATTATCTTATTTCTGAGTGAAATATCAGACCCAAGAAATCTCTTATTTTTTAAGGATGAAAAGCAAAATATAAGAGAAAAAAATTAAAAGAATGAAAGGACCCAGGAACTTTTATAGCATGTAGAAAGGAAAATATACATGTAAGAGGTGACAAATATAGGTCTAGCAGTTCTATATACTATAGAAAACACAAGTAAATTCCACATAGTATCTATGAAGTCAGAAAGAAGCACATTTCAAATAATGTCTATAAAAGTCAAGGAAACATTCCTCCAATATAAAAGCAAAATAGTAAGATTTTAGATTAGATGAAAATGCAAGAGAAGGAGATTATAAAGTAGCAGTCTAGAAGTCAGTTTAAAAGAAAAGTGGAGCTTTACCTAGAGGATTTACTAGAAATTGTTTGAATACAACATAGATAATGAAACAATTTTTAAATGTTTAAATAGCAGATAACGGGAGCTGTCATGTGAAACACTAAAGTAATATTGTGATGTACAGATCTGAAAAAAAAATAACAGGAAACAGGAAAAACACGAAGGGATTAAGAGGATTAAAACAGAAAAAGTGAGTGCTGCACAATTGAAGTGTCAGAATTAAGTAAAAATAATAATTTGTGGTTAAGAAATACTATGCAAAGTAGTTCTTAAAGAACACTCAAATAAAAAGTGTCAGGAGATAAGATGACTTTTCCTCTGTCTTCATTTCATTTTTACATAAGGCAAACACATATGTTAATATTTTGTAGGCATGAGTAAAGATGGAAAGTACATTATAGATACAGGTGTCTGTTCTATATTTATTTATTTAAAATTTTATTTATTTATGAGAGAGAGAGAGCTCAGGTGAGCTGGGGGAGGAAGAACGGGAGAAGGAAAAGCAGACTTCCTGCTAAGCATGGAGCCCTGAGAAGGCTCAATCTTATGACCCTGAGATCATGACCTGAGCCAAAACCAAGTGGCTATTTAACCAATTGTGCCATCCAGACATCCTTATTCTATATTTAAAATGAAAACGTCATTAAAATATATTATGGCAGCAGTGCCTGGGTGGCTCAGTGGGTTAAGCCTCTGCCTTCGGTTCAGGTCATGATCTCAGGGTCCTGGGATCGAGCCCTGTATCGGACTCTCTGCTGGTTGGGAAGCCTGCTTCCTCCTCTCTCTCTCTGCCTGCCTCTCTGCCTACATGTGCTCTCTCTCTCTTTCTGTCAAATAAATAAGTAAAATCTTTAAATACATAAATAAATAAATAAATAAATAAATATAATGGCAAATTTTACAGTTTTTCATATTTTTAAAAAGAAAAACTTTGTAACAGTTGAATTACATTAAACTTTCCTGAAGAATGGTATGAAAAACATAAATTTACTTGAATCTGTAATATTTATTTTTAGGAAAAATATATTTCTGATGATAAAATATCAGAAAATATAATAACAGTAATAGAGAAAATTTAAATGGAGCTCCTTATGTGCTATTGCCATCTATTATTTTACATATACTTAGTATGTGCTTGCAATAATGCTCTAAGAGGTCTTCTTATCTTCCTTTTTACAGAGGAGGAAACTAAACCACAGAAAGGCTAAGTAACTTTATCATAGACACAGCACAATCAGTTGAGTTGGAATTTAATTGCCGACAACCTATATTAAGAGTCTGTGTACTCAACTAATGTGTAGGACTGTGTCCCACATTTTGACCTTTATAATGCCTGCAATTTCTTAAGTTATCTATACCATATTTATTACTCAAGATATTTGAATTATTCCATAATGTAGTTGTTTATTTCAGTTCAAAATTTAATACTTAGGTTAAGTTTTCTGATTGCCATTGGAAGAAAACAAATTGAACAGACATTTGTTGGATGATTACTCTGTTTTAAATTCAGTGATAAAAGTTTATAATTAAAAAAATATAAAAAGAAAAAAACCCAACTGTTTTATACCTCTATAGCTTCCTGGTCTTAAAGTGGTAATTTGGCAAATGAACAAATGTTGGTTTACAGTTGCAGGTGCTAAAACAAAATTATTGTAGATGGAGTACAGAGGAAGAAATTAAGCAGGACCTCCTTCACTAAAGTACTAGCAATGAGTATTAAGAGATGACTGATATGAGAGATTTTAAAGATAAAAAATAGTAAAAATAGTAACTGACATTTATTGAATATTTTTAATGTACCAGTTACTTTCATAAGTGTCTCACATGGATGTTATTACTTAATTCTGATTGTAAAAACTGTTAGCAGGCTACATTAACTTTATAGATAAGGGGAACTTAGTGGCAGAAAGCTCCATAAGTAACCAATGGAATATGACAAAAGTGACATTATGTGATTTAAGATAAATGGCTACTTCTGCTTCTGTCTTCTTGGAGTGTTGAATTGAAACTGCCAGAGAAGGAAGTCAGGTTAGTCTCTGAAGCATGAGAGGTCATGTGGATCTAAACCAAAATACCTCAGCCAGGAGCCAGCACCAACTGGCAGACATTAAAGGAAGTCTTGAATCCAGTCAGCCAACTCTCTAATGGGTGATATGCTGGTAAATGTTTAACAACCAGCTCTAGGGGAATAAGAAAGCCTGATTTGTAGCATTTGGCACTTTCTGTGTAAAGGCACCACAAGAAAATTTATCTCATATGGTACCCATAACATTTGGTACCTGCCAGATAAATATTGGTGTATACTTTTTATAAGTGAAATAACAGGCATAGATGTATATGTAGTTTTCTTATTTGAGTATGTAAATGGGGAAAAGGAAATTCAGACTTTATTGTGACCCCTCATGCCATTGTAGGCATTGTAAAATGCTACTACTAATCAATGTTTTTAAAAAATTTTAACCAGACACATAAATATGTTTAAAACAAAAATTTTATTTTGACTAAGAACTTATTTATATTTTAACTACTAACATGAGGTGTCCTCTATATTTTTGTTCATAAGAAGTGTTGTGAAATCAGTCCATAGGAGTTACTGATAATTTTTTATTACTTTATTATTAATGAGAATATGTATACTGCACAATTCACAATTGGTTACAGCCTATGGGAGTTTACCAGGCAATTTCATCTATCAGCTATTCATTTCAGAAAGCTCTTTGATAATGACTGCCATAGGCATTTTTTAGAAGTAGAGGATACAGCTCAGGTGATAATGATAGCTATTAGGAATATCCCTCAATAAAGAAGATGGAATACGGTGATTTTTCTCTACTGGTGCTGCTGTTGTGATTAAATCTCTCTGGCAATATGAGAAGTCTGTTTGGATAGCCTTAACTACTCCTTTAGTATGAACTTCTTTCCCTAATGAAGATGAGGAATTTTTAAAAACAATAAGATACTCTTAATTATAGGAAACAGAGGGTTGCTGGAAGGAGGTAAGTGGGAGGATGGGTAATTGGGTGATGGGCATTAAGGAGGGCACTTGATGTAATGAGCGCTGGGTGTTATCTGCAACTGATGAATCACTGAATTCTGTCCCTGAAACTAATAATACACTATATGGTAACTAAATTGAATTTATACAAAAAATTTTTTAAAAAAAGAAAAAACCTGAACACTCAAAAAAGAAATAATCCAATTAAAATTGGGTAGAAGACATAAACATTTTTCTAAAGAAGACATACAGATGTCCAACATACAAATGAAAAAATTAATAAAAATAATGTAAAAAATATATAATACCAGTGTGAACTTAAAAATGAACTTGCTTGTCATATCAAATTAACTATATTAGCTAGCTAATAGCTATGGGTGTTCATGTAGGATTTGAGAAACTATTTGATAGAAATATGGTAGGAAAAAACCCTAAATTGCCTTTCATATCTTTTCCAATCTTTGGAAATATCCAAGGATATTCTTTGCTTCTTTGATTCAGTGATATGACATGGAGTTTATATATATTGCCTTGGAAAAATTATTCCTAATGGCATTTTTTGGTCTCTGGAGTTTGAGTTCATAGGCTAGAAGCTTGGTGTGAAAGGTAAATAACAATTTAAAGTCTGTCTGGACCTTAGAGGAAGAAAGAGCTAAGTGTGCAGACAGGGTTGACAGTGGTGGGAGGTCTTGTCAGAAAAGAAGTGACACTTCAGCAAGATCTCTGGTAGACATACATAGAGAGGGAGGATTATGGACGGGAAGGATCAGGCTTGGCAAGAGAATGTGGAAGGGAATTGAAGAATGAAAAAACATACTGCGGTCCTCAGAAATTTTTAGAACACAGTGGAGATGAGTATGTGTCATGGATGATGAGTCTTAAGGGGGCAACTAGCAGAGACACTTCTGGGACAGGTCCTTCCTTTTGTGGATGAAACTAGAAGTCATATAAATGGCAAAATTCTTGTAGGGACCTTGAATTTTGAAGAAAAAGTAATATTCTCAACTATTAAAATACAGGTTTTTAAAAAAATTATGTAAGAAAGACAAACCAAAGTTGGAGTTCTTTCATTAAAAATAAAGTACTATAAACTTTGATGAGGTCATTCTATAATTTCTACAACCTTGCACAAAATTATATTTACTGTGTTTATTCATAAAACTACTAAGGGAAAAGCTAAGAAGTGAATTGTGGTTAGACAGTAAGATAATCAATGTTCAGAGAACTGGGGCACCTGGGTGGCTTTGTTGGTTAAGGTTATGATTACAGAGTCCTGGGATTGAGCCCCAAGTTGGGTTCCCTGCTCAGTGGGAGTCTGCTTTTCCCTCTCCTTCTGTCCCTCCCCTTACTCCTTCTCTCTCTTTCTTGCTCACTGTCTCAAATAAATAGATAAAAATCTTTAAAAAAGAAGGGCAGAGAGCTGATCTTTCTGAATACACTGTCATGCAGAGATGCTTATAGGTTCGTTATCCAAAATTTAATAAACATACATATGCATTCTATATATTATTTATTACATATTATCTAAATAGTATTGTGCATATAGTATGGTATATAATAAGTAAAAAACAAAATTAGCAGAAAAATTCCCAAAGAAGACACATCAATAGTCTAAAAGCACATGAAAAGATTCTCATCAGTAGTCATTAGAGAAATTGAAGTCAAAACCATAGTGAGATACCATTTATTTCCTAATAGAATGGCTATAGTTTAAAAAATGGAAAATATAAATATTGGTGAGGAAGTAGAGAAATTGGAACCTTTATACATTACTAATGGGAATGTAAAATGGTTAAGTAACTGTGGAAAAGTTTGATGCTTCCTCACAAAGTTAAACATAGAATAGAGTTAGTAAATGATGCTAGAATTCTACTTCTGATTATATAGTCAAAAGATTGAAAACAGGTACTCAAAGAAGTGCATGCATATGGATATCCATAGCAGTACTATTAACAACAGACAAAAAGTAGAAACAGGCTAATGTCCCTCAAAAAATGGATAAATACACTGTGGCATATACATACAATAGAATATTATTCATCCATAAAAGTAATATTATTCACCCATAAGAAATAATAAAGTTCTGATACATGCTATTATATAATAAATATTTAGTCTTTGTTCCCTGTTCCTCACCTAGAGCTAAAATGGTTGAAATTTCATGAGTGCTAGGAGTGTTTTTATTCATAATGACTCCTTTTTAGTCATACATGAGTTTAAGCTAATGACGTGACTTAAGATGGGTCCTGTAGATAGCTTCAGGATGGGGCTGGTTACCAAAAATCAAGTGACTAGAGACTGAGGACTTTCTTTCTATCTGTGGGCCATGGTGGGGGTGGAGGGTTGGAGATTGACCTGCAGAAAAAACTTATCAATACTGAGATTTGGAGAGCCTGTGATTGGAAGAACAGGTTAAATAGGACACCCCCTCTCATTTTGCCTTACGCATCTCTTTCATTTGACTGTTTCTGAGTTATATCCTTTGTAATAAACTCTTAAACATACATAAAGTGGTTCCTGTATTCTGTAAGATGTGTTAGCAAATTATCCCACCTAAGGAGGGGTTTGTAGGAGCCCTGATTTATACCTGGTCCGTCACAAGTATGGGTGGCCCAGGACTTGCAACTGGTATCTAAAGTGGGGGCAGTCTTGTGGGACTTGGTTCTTATGTGGGATCTGATGCTAAATTCAGGTAGATAGCTTCACAATTTAAATTGAATTGTTGCACACACTTGTTGATGTCAGAAAATTGAATTGGTTGTTGGTACTGGAAAACACATGCCACAACATGGATTAACCTCCAAAACATTTAATGATAGAAGCCAGGGACAAAAGCTTGAGTACTATATGATTCTATTTATATCCAGAGTAGATAAGGCAATGAGACCGAAGACTAACTGGTGGTCGAGAAAGAGTTGGGGAGCCGGGGAAATGAGAGTGAATGCTTAATGCGTAAGGAATTTCACTGGGTGATGATAGAAATATTTTGGAACTTGGTAGAAGTAGTGGTTGCACAACATTATGACTGCATTAAAATGCCACTGAATTATTTACTTTAAAATACTTTTTTAGCTTAAATGCATTTAGTGTCATTAATTATCTTTTAAAAAATGATGGTGGTTGTTATCTGGTAAAACAAGCACGAATGTAGCCCACAAAATGTGTTCATACGGAAATAATTTTATTATTTATTTATTTATTTTTTAAAAAAGACTATTTATTTATTTATTTGACAGAGATCACAAGTAGGCAGAGAGGGGAGGGGTAAGCAGGCTCCCTTTTGAGCAGAGAGCCCAATGCGGGGCTTGATTCCAGGACCCTGGGATCATGACCAGAGCCGAAGGCAGAGGCTTTAACCCACTGAGCCACCCAGGTGCCCCAAACTGAAATAATTTCAGAAGAAAAAAATATAGTCCTTGTATTTATTGGTCATAATTTGGATAGTTTTTATTTATTTAAAGAGGATATGGTGTAAACAAATAGATTTCTTTTGAGCTGACACCCAGTTTAATTAACTGATAACTAGAAAACTTCCAACTGCCATTAAATAAAACATTACAGTTCTAAATAATCCATGAGTTAAAGAGGAAATCATGGAAAACATTAGAAATAAATTTTGGAATAAATTATTAGGAAGAAATAACATTCCCAAATTTGGAGAAGTAGATAAAGTGGTGTCTAGCCAGAGATGAAAATGATAATATTAAATTAAAATATTAAAAAAATAAAAGTTATAAAATAAATGTCATAATCTTTTATCTTATGATGGTAGGAAAACTAAAATGAACAATAGGAGAAAAATTAAATTACAAGTAAGGAAGCAGAAAACAATATGTAATAAAAACTTATTTTAAAGAAAGTCCAAACATCCAAAAGTGGTTTCTTCAAGATTTTAAACTGACAAACAAGTAGCAAGACTGAAAAAGAAATAGGAGAGGGATTAAACAACCACCAATATCAGAAAGGAAAAAACAAATAGATATTGCTATATGTTTTACAAACAATAAAGCAATAAGAGGATGTCATGAACATCTTCATACCAAATTTTTGAAAATGTAGAAGAAATAAGCAAATCCCTTAAGGAAAATATCTTAGAAAATAGAGAAGAAGAAATAGAGCATGAAACTATACTAAATTTAGTTAAGCAATTAATTTTGTTCTTAAAAACTTTTTTGACAAAAACTAAAAACAAACAAAATTAGAAATGACTGATTTCAAGAGCGAATTCATTGGAATAATTAAAGAAAAAAAACACACACCAAACTATACAATCTCTTTCAGAGAGAAGTAAAAGACAAAATAAATCTCAACTCATTCATGACTCTAGTACAACAGAATTATATCAAAGGGCAATTATAAACCAAAGGCAATTAAAATATAATAAATATAATCACGTGGTATGGAATATAATGAATAAATGGTATATATTCCAGGAATCAAAAGATGGTTTAACATTCAAAAATCAAACTATGCAGGAAAAGCACTGGGTAAATTTAATAAATATTCATAATAACAACTTCAGGAAGCAAACCAGGAAGGTAACTTATTCTATTAAGTGTATAGAGCAGAAAATCTACAGTCATACTTAATGTTTAAATTTAAAGTTTTCTCCTGCAACTGAGAATATAGAATATATGAATTTAATAAAGTTACTGGATATAAATTACATATATAAAATTACTTTTCATATTAGCAATAAATATATAGAAAATTTAAAAAATAATTAATATTATAAAAATCAAATATCTAAGAGGTATATGAGCTTTATGCTGAAAACAACAAAAAATAAGAGGCATTAAAATACTTAAATAGAGAAATATAAAAAGTTATGGATTGGGACTCTCATTAAGCCTATGGATTAGACATCATTATAATGATGTCAGTTGCCCCTAAATTATTCTATAGGTTCATGCAATTACAAAACAAATCAGCAAGATTTCATAAAAAGTTGGCAACTTTATTTATACTTTTTAGGAAGGAGATGCAAAGGGCTAATCTTGAAAACAACAAACTTCTAAGACTTTCGTAACTAGTTATTTATCAAGACCAATTATAAATATATGATAATTAAGATGATGTGTTATCAGGACAATGAAAGATGAATTGACCAGTGAAAGAGAACAGAGAACTCAAAATAGATCAGCTTGTATAAATCCATGTAGTTTATTAAAAAGATGAACAATAGGGAAAAGATGGTCTTCTAAATGCATTGTGCAGGTTCTACTTTTCATCAATTCGTTAAAAAGAAAAAAGACCCTTGACTCCTAGGTTACCACAGTCAATATATCTATTTGCAGATTTTTTTTGAGCAAATACGAAAGGTAAATAATTTTTTAAAAGAAAATTAAAGAGAAAAAAATCATCTTAATGGCTGTAGGATAAGCAGAAGTTCTTAAACTGAACAGTAAAGGTACTGACCATAACGGAGATAAAAGCATAAATTTGATTATATATAACATACATCATTAAGAGACTGAAAAACAAGTCATGATGTGAGAGAAGATATTTGTAATACATATATTCAATAAATGACATATATCCAGAATATATAATGAGATCCTCCTAGTAAATATTTGTAAGATGACTCCATAGAAATTTTGGTATTTCACCAAACAAGATATCCAAATGATTAGTAAACATATAAAATTACTTAGCTTCGTTAGTCATTAGAAAATATATTTTTTAAGCTTTTATTTAATTTTCATTTAGTTAACATTCTGTATAATATTAGTTTCAGGTGATGAACACTTTCATACAATACCTGGTGTTCATTACAGGTGCACAGCTTAATCCTCATCACCTATCTAACCCCTCTTACCACCTCCTCCTCTCTAGAAACCATAAAAAGAGAACCAATTTGTTCTCCATAGTTGAGTGTTTTTCGGTTTGTCTGTCTACTTTTCCCTTTGTTCATTTTTTTTCTTAAATTCTACATATGAGTGAAATCATATGGTATTTGTCTCTCTATAACCGACTTATTTTGCTTAGCATGATAGTCTCTAGCTTCATCCACATCATTGCAAATGGCTAATTTCATTCCTTTTTATGGATGGTAATATTCCTTTGTCATTAGAAAATCTAAATTAAATCCATAGTCTGAAATCTCCAAACACCCAAAATAATAGTAAAAATATCCTTAAAGACAAATATCTAGTTTTGGTAAAATATAGAATAACTAGAATTCTTATGTTGTAGTGGTTGGAATGCAAGTTGACATTGACAGTTTGGTAAATTATTTGATAGTATCTCATAAAACTAAAAATATTTATTTATAACCCTGCAGTTCTATTCTTAAGTATATATCTAGCATATACTTATATATTTACATCACAAAACATGTACAAAAACATTTATAACAACCCTATTCAAACAAACTCCCCTCCTGACACAAAACAAAGGTCTTGGTCCTCAGCTTAAAAAAATGTAAGTTGTAGCATACATTGAATAGAATGCCAATGTGCAATGAGAATGAACAAGCCAATATAGAAAACCCAAACATACTGTTTAGTGAAAGAAGACAAACAATAGGTACATAATATAGTATTTGATTTATATCAAGTTCAAAACCAGAAGAATCCAATCTGTGGTGTTAGGAATTATTATAGTGGTTAAACTTAGATGGGGTTTAGAGACTAAAGGATACCATAGCAGAGATTTCTCAGATGCTTGCAATGTTCTATTTTAGAATGTGTCCAGTGTACATCTATTGTTTAGTTGGTGAAATTGTGTCACACTGTTTAAGATTTATAAACTCTTCTCTGTGTGTGTGTGTGTACACATATATATGTATACATATATATTTAAATAAAAGACATATATTATACTTTGATAAAAATCGTAACAAACAAGAAAAATCAAACCAAATAAAAAAAGTGATAAAGGACTTGGTGACAGATTAGAAGGTGCTAGAGGGGCGCCTGGGTGGCTTAGTGGGTTAAAGCCTCTACCTTTGGCTCTGGTCATGATCCCAGGGTCCTGGGATAGAGCCCCACATCAGGCTCTCTGTTCAGTGGGGAGACTGCTTCCCCCCCACCCACCTGCCTCTCTGTCTACTTGTGATCTCTGTCTGTCAAATAAATAAATAAAATCTTAAAAAAAAAAAAAAAGAAGAAGAAGGTGCTAGAGAGTGAGTAAGAAGCCATGAATGACTCTCAGAATTCTCATTTGAATGGCTGGATGATTGATACTACCATTTACTGTGATAGAAAAATTAGGAATTGAAACAAATGTAAAGGAAAAGAATATTTTTAAATTTTGGTATATATAATCGCAAGGAGTCTGTGAGACAGCTGAGGGGGAAAAAACAAACAAACAAACAAAAACCAAAACCAAAACAAAAAAAACCCAGAAGTCTGAATAGCAAGAGAAAGCCTTGTGTAAGCTTAAGAAAATAGAAGAATATTAAGAAGAACATCTTAAAAGTGATGGGAAGGTTGGAAAGAGTATGTGCTGGCAGAGAATATAATTTATGTGGTTTTCAAATTTTACATCTGAGATGTCAGTAAGATTCAAGTAGAGATATTTTAGACAACATAAAAGAATGTGGAAAATCAATGTTAGGATGACAAGTATGGGTGTCCTTTGCTTGTGTTACATTAAATAACTGTTTTTGAGGAGTGATAATACAACACAGAAATAGTTCAATAGGTTAAAAGTATTTTTTGTTTTGGGGGAAGTAATACGATTAATGAGACAGGAAAAAAGAAGACACAGAGAAAAGTTGTGAACCATGAGGAAAAAAGTATAAAGATTTTAAGGTGTAAGAAATAATCATCATGGGGCACCTGGGTGGCTCAGTGGGTTAAGCCTCTGCCTTTGGCTCGGGTCATGATCTCAGGGTCCTGGGATCGAGCCCCAAATTGGGCTCTCTGCTCAGCGGGGAGCCTGCTTCTCCCTGTCTCTCTCTGCCTGCATCTCTGCCTACTTGTGATCTCGGTCTGTCAAATAAATAAAAAAAATCTTAAAAAAATAATCATCATGATTTCATACATTGTACAGTAATTAAGTACAAAAATTGAGGGAAGACTGCAGGGCTTGGTAAAGAATCAAATGTTACATTAACGTCCTTATCTTTTAAATAAATATAATAAAACCAAAGAAAATAACAATATACTTAATAATTCAAGAATATTAATAAGCTAAGATTCAAATTAAATAATTTTAATTAACACAAGTAATAAAATATTGAATTTAAGGAAATAAGAATAGCAAGGCAATGATATGAAAAAGGAAAAAACATTGTAATTATTAGGGAGCTCTAACATGGAACACTTATACCTTAAATTATTAATAAAAAGACATAAGAAACAAGTTATACTATGTCCACTAGATGGGGTATGACACAACCATTTTAAAATAGTAATGAATGCATATGGAGAATGCTTATTGTATAATATTAGCTGAATAAATTTGTATAAATTTAGGTTAAAAATTCACATATGAAAGGAATGAAATGTGCCAAAATTCTAGTGTTGAAATTATGATAAATGTTTTAGTCCTCTGAATTTTTATTTATTTTTCCAATATATTTTTAATGTGAAAATTTATATTGCAAGTATAATTTTATATATATATATATCTAAAAACCAATCTATTTTTCCCCCAAAAAATCTGTTCATAAATAAAATGATTCTGAAACTAGTCATTAGCTGAAGAAATGTCAAAGATTGCATTTAACGGCATTATCATTGGCATATTAATTAGTATAGACTTACATAGAACTCAAAATGTGTAATGAGTAAATACACTTGAGGTTTATTTCTAGATCAAGTATCTGCATTTGCTTGGTGAGTATGTCAACAGCTAGTTTTTCAGAGGGGCTTTACCATCTTCAGTGTATCGCTTCTAACATCTTATTGGGAGTTAACCTCTACTCCAGTTACTGAGACAAGAAAAGCAGCATGGAGGAGTGCTCAAAGAGGGTTTTTTTAATGGATTAGGCCTAAAAATTATAAAATCACTTTTGTGAATATGATTTTTTTTTGTATTTGTTATCTATTTTTGTGTAAAAAATCACCCCCAAACTCCATGTCCCAAATGACACAGTTCTATGGGTTGATTAAGCAGGTCTTCTGCTGGTCTTGTTTAGGCTTACTCATATGGCTATTTTCAGCTGAGAATACATTGGAAGCTGGGGTGAACTAGATCAGCTGGACCTCTTGTCTCCAGATAGTCTTTCATTCCAGTCTTCTTCAAACCGTGGGCAGATCAGGGTAGTGTTTCAAAAGTATGGCAACAGAAGTTTCAAGATCCCTAACCTTTATCTTAGAGGTCATATGACATTACTTCTGCCACATTCTAGGGTGAAAAGAAGCCACAAGGCCAGCCCAAATTTAAAGAGGTCAAGAATGAACTTCATCTCTTGATCAGAAGAATAGCAAATTCACATTGCAAAAGAATGGAAATAAAGGAAGGTATGATTCACTAGAGGCATTATTAGAACAATTAGTTATAACTTAGATATGTGGCTACAGCCATAGAGAAATAAGAGTGAGAAAAGTTTATACTGTGCCCAAGAAGAGAAGAAATTATTTATTCTAATGAGCTAGAGACAGACATTTTCTGCCATAGGAGGTAGCTTTTTTTTTTTTTTTTTTGCTTGTGAACTGTGTTATGACTTTGATGGAAATCGAATAACATTAAAGATTAAGTTCTTTTTTTAAATTAACATATAATGTATTATTAGCCCCAGGGGTACAGGTCTGTGAATTGCCAGGTTTACACACTTCACAGCACTTACCATAGCACACAGCCTCCCCAATGTCCATAACCCAACCACCCTCTCCCTACCTCCCTCCCCCGGCAAACCTCAGTTTGTTTTGTGAGATTAAGAGTCTCTTATGGTTTGTCTACCATTAAATTCTACTATTGCATTCAAAGTCTCTTGATATAATTCTATCCAGAAGACTATACTGTGTTGGCCATTTTGTTTGCCAATGCAGTTTTGAGCTTTAAGCTTCTGGTTTCCAGATACACCTGGGATGCCATGGCAGTGGACAGAAATTCTAAAACACCAATAAGATAGGAGGTTCCAAAAACTGACTGATAGTAATGGCATACTGTGGATGAAAAAATAGAAACCAAAGAGAGTGCAGTCAGCCCAAAGTTCACTTTGGGTGGTACTTTTAGATCTTTTCCATGCCATGCATGCTAAGTGTTTCACAGCTTACTGTCCACACAAGAGTGTGGACTCTTGGCACATTTTTAAGAAGAAAAATGAGTTACATTTCAGAAAGGTAAATATGGTTGCAATAAAGAAAATACTTTTCTTAGATAAGTGGCTGAGGTAAGGTGGCTGATTAGATTATAGATGGTTAATGTCTGAGAACATATACTAGAGAGAGGAAATAATATATGTATTATATTATTATATATAATTTTATATTAATTATAATATATAATATAATTTCATATATATATGATATCTGAATTAGAATTGACATGTCTTCATAGCTAATGGTGAGCAGGAAGGTAGAGAAATCACTTTATGCTGTTTGTGCCGTTTAAAGGCACCTGGCTGCAGAGAGAGTGGGAGTGGGAAGTGTAGCTCCTACCTAATTTACCAATCCTTGAGTTTTGTTAGAACTATATATTCCTACAGAAGGCCCATTGTCTCCTAAAATATCTGTCTAAGTGGGGCATCTATTCTAATTCATCCGCCCATGGGCTGCCTTTTTTAAGTTCCAATATCTAGAGAGAGTAACCTTTTTTTTTTTTTTTTTTCCCTGTGCACAAAAAGTGCTGCTTAGGCTGCAAGCATTCTTTGGTAGAGAAGTTGAGGATAATATCTAGGTTTGTGACTTGAGTCACTGGATCAAGTTTTAGAGCTTTACTTCTCAAAATGTGGTCCTCAGAATGAAAGCATCAACATTGCTAGGGAGATTATTAGAAATGTGGAATATTCATTCTGATTATTTAATCAGAAAACACATTTAACAAGATCACCAGGGCATTCCAACACGAGTTTGGTAAGAACTGCTTCTGAGTAAAGACATTGAATAGATACTTCAGACTGGTTTTTAGGACGTTTTCTCCATGTGCCTAGTCAGAAAGTTCTTTGGTCGTAAGTAAAGCAACGGACCACTTCATACAATAACTTCTTGCTGCATCTGAGAAACAGGACTCAGGGGAAGTAGGCATGTCTCCAAAGCTGTGAATCAGGTAAGGTAAGAGGAGAAAGCAGAAGATGGGAAGAAGATGGGGAGAAGATATTTTTAAATTTGCATTTTTCTATTTTTATGGTAGCATAACTCACTGAGGAGGAGAGAAAATGCAAGACACGTAAAAAGTTGTGTTAGTTTCCGAGGGGTACTGTAACAAAACACCAAGAACCGGGTGGCTTAAAACAACAGAAATTTATTCTCTCACATTTCTGGAAGCTAGAAGTCCATAATCAAAGTGTTGGCAGGGCTGTGCTTTCTCTAACACCTCTGAGGACAGTATTTCCTTGACTTTTCTAGCTTCTGATGATTACCAGCAATCCTTAACATTCCTTGGCTCGTATATGCATCACTCTGGTCACATGGCTGTCTTCTCCCTTTGTGTCTTCACATTGTCTTTCCACTGTGTGTCTGTCTTTGTATCCTGAATTTACCCTTTTAATAAAGACAACAGTCATGTAGAATTAGGGCCAACCTTATGACCTCCTCTGAACTATTACATTAGCCATAGCCCTATTTCTAAATAAGGTCCTAACGGTTTCTTTGTGAAGGACACAATTTAACCCATAACAGATAGCAAAAATAATTACCACGTGTTATAGTGGCATGTGATCAGAGAGTTTCCATAATCAATTTCATAGTAAGTTTCTGTAACTGAAAATGAAATATAAATATGTTAATTATTTTACATTTTTTTACTAAGTTCTAGAATCCAGCTTGTGCTTTCCATATACAGTACAATCTCAACCTGTAAGTGAAATTTTATCAGCTATACATTGTCTATATTTAGATATTATAAGATTCACTGCTGTAAAATAAGATTAACACATCTGAGTTTTTCCAAATACGCTTTAAGTTTTTCACTTAAAGATCAAATCTGATGAGTAACCAAAACTTCCCACTGGGTTTAGTTAACAAAAGAGCCATTGTGACCTTACCAAGGAACTCACATGGAATGGGGAGGGCAGGTGGAAATGTAGGGTAGACTGAGGAAGTAGTTGGAGGTGAGGCCACAGGCACACATGATTTTGATGACTTTTTCACAGTAGTTCACAGCTAAGGGGAAGAAGTAGAAGGAGCAATGGTTAAGGAAGTGTCCCAGAAAGATTAGGAATAACAATTCTGTGTAGTTAGGAGAGATTTGCACATATTTAAATGCTGAGGGATTGATTCAGTATAAACGGAGAAGATAAAGGTACTGGGGCAATTGTGACTCTTGGGGGCGTGGGGTTAATAAGATGGGATCCGGGGCACCTGGGTGGCTCCGTGGGTTAAGGCCTTTGCTTTCAGCTCAGGTCATGATCCCAGGGTCCTGGGATTGAGCCGCACATGGAGCTCTCTGCTCAGCAGGGAGCCTGCTTCCTCCTCTCTCTTTGCTTTCCTCTCTGCCTACTTGTGATCTCTGTCAAATAAATAAAATCTTAAAAAAAAAAAAAGAAAAAAAAAGATGGGATGAGGTCCAGATCACTATTGGAGGATAAAAGAAATATCTTCAAATATAATTAGAGGAAATTTGGAAACAGTGGAAGCTTATCAGAAGTATTTGAAGATTGGGCAACTGAACCAGCAAAATTTCAGTCTCATAGTTAGGGCTTCTCTGTGAAATACTGGACAAAGTTAAGATATTGTATATTTAAGAAGGAAAAAGAAAAGTGGCAACAATTTGAAACAAGTTTTGGGAAGGCCAAGGAGTAAATATGCCAATGTATTAAAAAAAGTAAAAAGTCCAGGCAACATGGATGCTGCCCAGATGATGCAGATGATTTTGGGTTTATAGTGGTACCAAAATTTCAGGATGTGTGCTTTTTCTTTAGCATTATCATAAAACCAGTAATAGCTCTGGCATGGCAGATAATCAAGATCTTCTGGGTTTGAAGTTTTCCAAGGCAGATATGATGAGTGATAAGGAATTTTGGAATATTCAAGATAATTATTGATAACATAATCTATGGAATCCAGGGTTGATAGGTATAGGAGAGAAAATAGGGTGAGGATATGATTTGGCAGTACTTCCAGTTTTTCTTTTTTCTTTTTCTTTTTTTTTTTTTTTTCCAGTACTTACAATCTTGAGGAACAGGCACATATAGTATAGGTTTTTATTTTGTTTTGTTTTGTTTTGTGAGTTATAATTGACTTATAACATGATGTTAGGTTTAGCTATACAATATAATGATTCAGTTTATTTGATCACCAAAACAGGTCTAGTTAACATCTGTCACCATACATAGCTACACATTTTCTTTTTGGTATGAGAACTTTTAAGATCTATTCTCTTAGTGGCTTCAAATATGTAATATGGTATTATTAACTACAGCTACAATATTATACATTACATTTCCATGACTTATTTAGTTTGTAACTAGAAATTTGAATCTTTTGAATTTCTTCATCCATTTTACCCATTTATGTGGGTGTTTAAATGATAGTATTGGAAATCATAAGTAAGTGTTGTTTGAATACATTTTCCAGATTATTATTTTTGTTAGTATTTTTCTATTGAATTATAATTAATATATAGTGCTATACTCTACATTAGTCGGTGTATACCATGATAAATAGTTATCATCTGTGACCAAACTTTGTTATTACAATATTATTGACTATATTTCCTGTTTTACTTTTGAACTTTGTGACTTATTTATTTTATAACTGTAAGTCTATAGCTTTTAATCCACTTTATCAACTTTACCCATTCACCCTACCCACCTCCCCTTCCATAATCACCAGTATTTTCTCTGTATTTAAGATCTGGGTTTTTTAATTTTGTTTGTCTCTTTGTTTTGTTTTTTAGATATCACATAAAAGTGAAATCATATAGTATTTGTCTTTCTCTGTCTGGCTTATTTCCTGTAGTATCATACCCCCCTAGATTATATATAGTATATATATCTATATATAATCTATGTATCTTTCTGTATATATGACAATATTCTATTGTATTATATGGAATAGATGGAATGGTTGGAATCTGTGGATGAAATGGATGAAAAACAATATTTTATTATTGTGTGTGTATATATGTAATATATATTATATATAGTATATGTGTATTATATATATATTTAGTATTTGTATCGTACATATATTAGTATATATATAATAAATGAAATATTACTTTGTATAGTATTTTCATTATCCATTCATTTATGGATGGACACTTGGATTGGTTCCATATCTTACCTATTGTAAATAATATTGCACTAAGCATGGGGTACATACATTTTTTCAAATTAGTGTTTTAATTAATTTAGACAAATAGTAGTAGAATTACTGGATCATATGTTATTTCTATTTTTAATTTTCTGAGGAACTACCATACTGTTTTTTACAGTGCTGCACTGGTATACATTCCCACTCAGGGAATGAAGATTCCTTTTTCCCCATATCCTTGCCAACACTTACTATTTCTTGTCTTGCTAATTCTAGCCATTCTAATGGGTGTAAGGTGATATCTCATTGCTGCTTTGATTCACATTTCCCTGATGTTTAGTAATGTTGAGCATCTTTTCATTTTTCTGTTGGTCATCTGCATGTCTTCTTTGGAAAAAAAACAGTTTTCTAATTGAATTGTTCTTTTGCTGTTGAATTGTATAAGTTCTTTATGTATTTTGGATATTAACCACTTAATGGGCTTTTCATTTGCAAATATCTTCTCCTTTTTAGTAGGTCACCTTTTGTTTTGTTGATGGTTCCCTTCATTGTGCAAGAACTTTTTATTTTGAGATAGTCCCAATCATTTATTTTTGCTTTTGTTTTCCTTGCCTGAGGAGACCTATCTAGAAAAATGCTGCTTTGGCCAGTGCCAAAGAAATTACTATATATGTTTTCTTCTAGGTGTTTTATGATTTCAGGTCTCATGTTTAGGTCTTCAATCCATTTTGAGTTGTGTATGGTGTAAGAAAGTGGTCCAGTTTCATTCTTTTGCATGTTGCTGTGCAGTTCCAGCCCCATTTGTTAAGGAAACAGTATTTCCCCCATTGTATATTCTTTCCTGCTTTGTCAAAGATTAATTGACCTTATAAGTAGGGCTTTATGTCTGAGCTCTTTTTCAATATGGTAGTAACTTAAAATAATATAAAGGTAGAAAAATATGAAAGCTATAAAGAGAGGGTCAATTAAACCAGAAAGTCAAATAAGGCTAAGACTACCAAGATGATAAATTTTATGATCAGGGCACCAATAAACATGCTTTGAAAGTAGAGGAGAGTAAAAATGTTGAGTTCCATATGCGTTTAGACTCCGAGTTTGTAGGCCCTCACCAGTCGTTTATGTGGTTTATGCCCTATGTCTTCCAAGTCTCTGCCCAAGTTTTGATCTATGACTGAGGTTTTTCTTGCCCAACTGGTGTAAAGGAGTAATCTTCTGCTTTCCAGATTTCCTTATTATGCTTACTATGCTTTTTTTCTTAGTACAACTTAGTACAACTCAGTTACCTATTTATTTCTTTATATATCTCTACTTACTATAATATAAAATTTTTGAATACTAAGACACTTTCTGTGCTTTCCACCATGGTATCCAATATTATTCTTTTACCCCTTGGTGAAAAATAAGCATTCAATAAATGTTTGTTTGGCTGGCACACACCCCTCTTAAACATGTAGGTTACAACATAATAGCCAAAATATTCTCATTTAATATGGCACCAGATAAACTATTTTTTTTATCCATTCTGAGCACAGAAAAGAGAAATATTTGCAATTGGTCTAAAGACATGAAAAAAAAAAGAACTTCTTGCAAATTCTAGAAATTTAATTAAGTTGTACTGAAAAGTACAGCCCGCATGTATGAGATCTGTCCTTTTCCACTGGCAGTGTATGACATAAGAAGAGAGGCAGTGACAAAATAGCCAATGAGAATGGTATTGCTTTGAAAGGGAGCCAGAGTCTTAGCAATTGGAAAAATATACCTTCTTTAAGAAAAATGGCTGGATCTACAAACATATTATCAGAAGAAAGAAAAGTCAAATAATAAATAGTATTCATTAGAAAGGTTTTGCTAACTCTTTGGAAAAGAAAAAAAAAATGCCAAGGAGAAAATGGAAACCAAAACCAAATATTTTTCCATACATTAAAAAAAATGAATGGCATAATTGTAGCTGAGAAATAATTCAATAATGTTTAAGTGCATGAAGTCAGAAAAGAGGATGACAGGGGAAGATGTGGTACCTAGGTGGCTCAGTCGGTTAAGTGTCTGCCTTCAGCTCAGGTCATGATCCCGGGGTCCTTGGATTGAGCCCCACATTGGGCTCCTTACTTAATGGGGAGCCTATTTCCTCCTCTGCCTCTCCCCTTGGTTTGTGCTCTCTCTCTCTCACTCATTCATTCTCTCTCTCTCCAGTAAATAAATAAAATATTAAAAAAAAAACTTGGGGAGATACTAAAATCAGAGGTAGGAGACCACAGAAAAATGTTTAAGAAATTAAATCATCACAGAATTAGGCAAATTGTAAATAATGCAACAGAAGAATGCTTCAAATATTAATTAAGAAGCTTATTGGGACCATCTGAGAACAGAAAAGTTAACAGAGAAGAGAATCTGTGCTCCAGTTTTCGGATGAATTCCAGGTGTCCCAGGCAACATCTGCAGATTTGGGAGTAACTAGGCCTCATGAACATTGAAAAGTAAACTGACAACCCAGTAGATAACTCATACTAAGGAGAAACTGCTGGGATTATTGTCCTAATTAAGCAGGATGGGTACAACAGCAGCAAACAAAATTCATATAAAAGTGGTGATAGGAAACAGAGCCAGGAGATATAAGGGATTAGGAAACCGCATTTCTGATCACTTCACAAAAAGAACAGAAGAGGGTTTCTAGAGAAGTGAAACAGTTCAGGAAGACAAATCTAACCTAGCAAAAAACAATAGAAAGTGATTATGATCACAAATTTCATTCAGAAATATTTGAAGAAAAAGAGAGAGTAAGAAGCACAATAACAATCTTACAGATAATGAAAAGGTATCAGAAAGGCATGGTTGCAGAGTAGATTAAAATTATATTCAAACAAGAGTAAGATAGGAAGTATAAAAACACAACAAAATTGGAAACATAAAATCAGAAAATAGAAAATTCAATAAATATTTTGAAAAAATAAAAAAAAAATCAGGAAAGAAAAAATGAGAAAAAAAGGATTTTAAGTAAAAAATGACTAGAAAGACTATAAAGTGAGAAGGGAAAGATTGAAGATGAAAAAATTAAAAAGATTTGAAAGTATTATAAAAAATGTGACAGAGGTTCGGTAAGGAAGATCCAATACATGTATACAAAGAGTCCTGAATGAGAAAATAACAGATAGCTCAAAGACTAAAAACTATATTTCAAGACAAATTCTTAATTTTTAAAAGAAGAATTGGATAACAATATTTGAAAATTTGTATTGAAAGAGCATCCTATACTGGGAAGGTCAAATTGGAGCAAATGAAACGGAGATTTATTCTAGTAAAAATACTAGAAATTTTTATTTTTTTTAATGAGCAAGCAGACAACAAAGGCCAAGTCATTCATAAGGGAAACAACAGTCGATTATCATCAGTCTTTTTGACAATGCCTTATTCAGGAGTTAGTTGAATAGCATATTTAAAAATGCAAGGAAAGAAAAGTGAGCTAACAATTTTTTGTCCAGTTTTTAATTAAAAAATGTTCAGTCTCATTCAGTGTAATAAAAATATAAATCAAAATCAAAATATAAGTCAAAACCATACTAAACTATTACATTTCACATATTATATTTTCAAAGTCCCAGAAGTTTGGCAACTGTGTGTGTGTGTGTGTGTGTGTGTGTGCATGTGCACATGTCTGGGATAGTGTGAGATTACAGGAATTCTCATAAATTTCTGGAAAAGTATAAATTTGTATCATTCCATATGGAAGAATATTTGGCAAGATCTATCTATAAAATGAGAGCTAAAGCCCTTTAACGCAGTGATTTCTCTTTCAAGAATTTATTATGCAGATATACTTCAAAGTAGAAAATAGCACATATAAAAGCTATACAGTATAACGAATTTTTAGTAGCAAAATACTGGAAATCAAATTTATCTTTTACAAAATGGATAAATTTTGATGTATTTGTATGCAATTTAAAAGTCATTGGTAAAACTATTTGCTGTTATGAAAGGTGGATAATCTATATAGTTACTTCTGGAAGCCATTCCCAGTGTCTGCGTTGGGGGATTGCCTGTACCACCAAACAATGGTCTAATAATTCTCTGGACACCAAGTGGATGTCCTACAATTCAACTCAATTCTGACATTATTTACTGGGAGATACCCTTAGGTCCCATAGGTTAAGGACTCAGTCGTACACGACTACCCCCTCTCCAACTTGAGAGGCTCTAATGTCACAAGGTCAGGTGGGCTATAAAGCAAAGGCGATAGATTCAACCTTCAGCTCTTCCTCTTCCCTGGAGATCAGGGATGGGACTGAAAATTCCACTTCTATTCATGGCTAGTTTCCCTGGCAACAAGCCCTATCCTCAGTTGCTTTCTGAAAGTTACTTCATTCATATAACTTAGGTGTGGTGGAAAGGGGCTTGTTGATAACATGATATCCACTTTACTTAATGGCTCTGAAGTATTTTCAGAAATTAAGGGCAAGAGACCAAATATTAGGACAAAGATGCTCCCATTGCTTTTATCACTCGGGAAGTTCTAAGGGTTTTGGGAACTCTGAGTCAGGAACTATGGACAAAGACTAAATATATATTTCTTACAAATCATAATAACACAACAGTATAATAAAAAATAATGCGTAACAGTTTATATAGTATTTTGTCATTTATGAAAAAAAGATGAGAAGAACTGGATGTGTATACACAGGTGTTTTTTTCTTGTATATGCAACAAATATGCCTGAAGAGATTTAAAAATTGATAAGTTTTTGTCTCTGTGTAACTGTATTAAAGGACCAGAAATTAGAGTGTAAAGAATTTCACTGTATACTATATTAGTCTGACTGGACTACCCCAGAATAAAATACCACAGACCGGGTGGCTTAAAAAACAGAAATTTATTTTCTCACAGTTCTGGAGGCTGACATCCAAGTAAGATGCCAACAGGGTTGGGTTCTGTTGAGACTTGTCTCCAGGCTAGAGATGGCTCCCTTTTCACTGTCCTTGGGTGACCTATCTTTGTGTGTGTGTGTGTATGTGTGTGTGTATCTATGTGTGTATGTGTGTGCAGTAGAGAGTAAGAATGAGAGAGATTTGGTATCTTCTTCTTACAAGGACATTAGTCCTATTGGATTAGGGCTTCACCATATGACCTCATTTATCTCAGCTACCTCCTTAAAGGCCATATCTCCAAATACAATCAATGAAATAATAGAGATTAAAAATGCTGAAGAAAATTGTTAGTTATAAAGTAGAGAGGAAAGAACTCAAAATAAGAGAACTGTAGTTCCTGAAAAATACATACAAATCTATAACAAAGTAATGAATACATCAGTCAGGTAACTAAAAATTAGCCAAAAGTAGTATGAATCATTGATGGGGAAAGTGTAATGCATGGAGTTGCTCTCGTCCTATATTGCTGGGGTTACATTTGTATAGACCTATAAAAGGTCTATATATATCTGTATAAAGCCTATCTGTAAAGACATTTGACAATTTATTCTTGAATCTTAATATAGTCATAAATTTCATATTTTCAGGAATTCGGTCCAGAAGAAATAATGTACAGTATGGAAAAAAACATTATAAATCATGGCATTATAAGCAGTGACGCATATATATGCATAAACTTTAATAGCTACATTTTTTTAAAATTTTATTTTTTATAAACATATATTTTTATCCCCAGGGGTACAGGACTGTGAATCGCCAGGTTTACACTCTTCACAGTACACACCATAGCACATACCCTCCCCAATGTCCATAACCCCACCCCCCCTCTCCCAACCCGCCTCCCCCCATCAACCCTCAGTTTGTTTTGTGAGATTAAGAGTCACTTATGGTTTATCCCCTCCCAATCCCATCTTGTTTCATGTACTCTTCTCCTACCCCCTTAACCCCCCATGTTGCATCTCCTCTCCCTCATATCAGGGAGATCATATGATAGTCGTCTTTCTCTGATTGATTTATTTCGCTAAGCATGATACCCTCTAGTTCCATCCACGTCGTCGCAAATGGCAAGATTTCATTTCTTTTGATGGCTGCATAGTACTCCATTGTGTATATATACCACATCTTCTTTATCCATTCGTCTGTTGATGGACATCTAGGTTCTTTCCATAGTTTAGCTATTGTAGACATTGCTGCTATAAACATTCGGGTGCAGGTGCCCCTTCGGATCACTACGTTTGTATCTTTAGGGTAAATACCCAGCAGTGCAATTGCTGGGTCATAGGGTAGTTCTATTTTCAACATTTTGAGGAACCTCCATGCTGTTTTCCAGAGTGGTTGCACCAGCTTGCATTCCCACCAACAGTGTAGGAGGGCACCCCTTTCTCCGCATCCTCGCCAGCATCTGTCATTTCCTGACTTGTTAATTTTAGCCATTCTGACTGGTGTGAGGTGGTATCTCATTATGATTTTGATTTGTATTTCCCTGATGCTGAGTGATATGGAGCCCTTTTTCATGTGTCTGTTGGCCATCTGGATGTCTTCTTTGCTGAAATGTCTGTTCATGTCTTCTGCCCATTTCTTGATTGGATTCTTTGTTCTTTGGGTGTTGAGTTTGATAAGTTCTTTATAGATTTTGGACACTAGCCCTTTATATGATATGTCATTTGCAAATATCTTCTCCCATTCTGTCAGTTGTCTTTTGGTTTTGTTAACTGTTTCCTTTGCTGTGCAAAAGCTTTTGATCTTGATAAAATCCCAATAGTTCATTTTTGCCCCTGCTTCCCTTGCCTTTGGTGATGTTCCTAGGAAGATGTTGCTGCGGCTGAGGTCGAAGAGGTTGCTGCCTGCATTCTCCTCAAGGATTTTGATGGATTCCTTTCTCACATTGAGGTCCTTCATCCATTTTGAGTCTGTTTTCGTGTGTGGTGTAAGGAAATGATCCAATTTCATTTTTCTGCATGTAGCTGTCCAATTTTCCCAACACCATTTATTGAAGAGGCTGTCTTTTTTCCATTGGATATTCTTTCCTGCTTTGTCGAAGATTAGTTGACCATAGAGTTGAGGGTCTATTTCTGGGCTCTCTATTCTGTTCCATTGATCTATGTGTCTGTTTTTGTGCCAGTACCATGCTGTCTTGATGATGACAGCTTTGTAATAGAGCTTGAAGTCCGGAATTGTGATGCCACCAACTTTGGCTTTCTTTTTCAATATTCTTTTGGTTAATCGAGGTCTTTTCTGGTTCTATATAAATTTTAGGATTATTTGTTCCATTTCTTTGAAAAAAATGGATGGTACTTTGATAGGAATTGCATTAAATGTGTAGATTGCTTTAGGTAGCCTAGACATTTTCACAATATTTATTTTTCCAATCCAGGAGCATGGAACATTTTTCCATTTCTTTGTGTCTTCCTCAATTTCTTTCATGAGTACTTTATAGTTTCTGTGTATAGATTCTTAGTCTCTTTGGTTAGGTTTATTCCTAGGTATCTTATAGTTTTGGGTGCAATTATAAATGGGATGGACTCCTTAATGTCTCTTTCTTCTGTCTTGTTGTTGGTGTAGAGAAATGCAACTGATTTCTGTGCATTGATTTTATATCCTGACACTTTAGTGAATTCTTGTACAAGTTCTAGCAGTTTTGGAGTGGAGTCTTTTGGGTTTTCCACATATAGTATCATATCATCTGCGAAGAGTGATAGTTTGACTTCTTCTTTGCCGATTTGGATGCCTTTAATTTCCTTTTGTTGTCTGATTGCTGAGGCTAGGACTACTAGTACTATGTTGAATAGCAGTGGTGATAACGGACATCCCTGCCATGTTCCTGACATTAGCGGAAAAGCTTTCAGTTTTTCTCCATTGAGAATGATATTTGCAGTGGGTTTTTCATAGATGGCTTTGATAATATTGAGGTATGTGCCCTCTATCCCTACACTTTGAAGAGTTTTGATCAGGAAGGGATGCTGTACTTTGTCAAATGCTTTTTCAGCATCTATGGAGAGTATCCTATGGTTCTTGTTCTTTTATTAATGTGTTGTATCACATTGATTGGTTTGCGGATGTTGAACCAAACTTGCAGCCCTGAAATAAATCCCACTTGGTTGTGGTGAATAATCCTTTTAATATACTGTTGAATCCTATTGGCTAGTATTTTGGCAAGAATTTTTGCATCTGTGTTCATCAAGGATATTGGTCTGTAGTTCTCTTTTTTGATGGGATCCTTGTCTGGTTTTGGGATCAAGGTGATGCTGGCCTCATAAAATGAGTTTGGAAGTTTTCCTTCCATTTCTATTTTTTGGAACAGTTTCAGGAGAATAGGAATTAGTTCTTCTTTAAATGTTTGGTAGAATTCCCCCGGGAAGCCGTCTGGCCCTGGGCTTTTGTTTGTTTGGAGATTTTTGATGACTGTTTCAATCTCCTTATTGGTTATGGGTCTGTTCAGGCCTTCTATTTCTTCCTGGTTCAGTTGTGGTAGTTTATATGTCTCTAGGAATGCATCTATTTCTCCCAGATTGTCACATTTGTTGGCGTAGAGTTGCTCATAGTATGTTCTTATAATTATCTGTATTTCTTTGGTGTTAGTTGTGATCTCTCCTCTTTCATTCATGATTTTATTTATTTGGGTCCTTTCCCTTTTCTTTTTGATAAGTCTGGCCTGGGGTTTATCAATCTTATTAATTCTTTCAAAGAACCAGCTCCTAGTTTCATTGATTTGTTCTATTGTTTTTTTTTTTGTTTGTTTGTTTGTTTGTTTCTATTTCATTGATTTCTGCCCTGATCTTTATGATTTCTCTTCTCCTGCTGGGTTTAGAGTTTCTTTCTTGTTCTTTCTCCAGCTCATTTAGGTGTAAGGTTAGGTTGTGTACCTGAGACCTTTCTTGTTTTTTGAGAAAGGCTTGTACCGCTATATATTTTCCTCTCAGGACTGCCTTTGTTGTGTCCCAAAGATTTGAATCGTTGTGTTTTCATTATCATTTGTTTCCATGAATTTTTTCAATTCTTCTTTAATTTCCTAGTTGACCCATTCATTCTTTAGAAGGATGCTGTTTAGTTTCCATGTATTTGGGTTCTTTCCAAATTTCCTCTTGTGATTGAGTTCTAGCTTCAGAGCATTGTGGTCTGAAAATATTCAGGGAATGATCCCAATGTTTTGATACCGGTTGAGACCTGATTTGTGATCCAGGATGTGATCTATTCTGGAGAATGTTCCATGTGCACTAGAGAAGAATGTGTATTCTGTTGCTTTGGGATGAAATGTTCTGAATATATCTGTGATATCCATCTGGTCTAGTGTATCATTTAAGGCCTTTAATTCCTTGTTGATCTTTTGCTTGGATGATCTGTCCATTTCAGTGAGGGGAGTGTTAAAGTCCCCTACTATTATTGTATGATTGTTGATGTGTTTCTTTGATTTTGTTATTAATTGGTTTATATAGTTGGCTGCTCCCACGTTAGGGACATAGATATTTACAATTGTTAGATCTTCTTGTTGGACAGATCCTTTGAGTATGATATAGTGTCCTTCCTCATCTCTTATTATAGTCTTTGGCTTAAAATCTAATTGATCTGATATAAGGATTGCCACCCCTGCTTTCTTCTGATGTCCATTAGCATGGTAAATTCTTTTCCACCCCCCCACTTTAAATCTGGAGGTGTTCTCGGGTTTAAAATGAGTTTCTTGTAGGCAACATATAGATGGGTTTTGTTTTTTTATCCATTCTGATACCCTGTGTCTTTTGATTGGGGCATTTAGCCCATTAACATTCAGGGTAACTATTGAGAGATATGGAGTTAGTGCCATTGTATTGCCTGTAAGGGGACTGTTATTGTATATTGTCTCTGTTCCTTTCTGATCTACTAGTTTTAGGATCTCTCTTTGCTTAGAGGACCCCTTTCAATATTTCCTGTAGAGCTGGTTTGGTGTTTGCAAATTTTTTCAGTTTTTGTTTGACCTGGAAGCTTTTAATCTCTCCTATTTTCATTGATAGCCTAGCTGGATATAGTATTCTTGGCTGCATGTTTTTCTTGTTTAGTGCTCTGAATATATCATGCCAGCTCTTTCTGGCCTGCCAGGTCTCTGTGGATAAGTCTGCTGCCAATATAGTATTTTTACCATTGTATGTTACAGACTTCTTTTCCCGGGCTGCTTTCAGGATTTTCTCTTTGTCTCTAAGACTTGTAAATTTTACTATTAGGTGACGTGGTGTGGACCTATTCTTATTGATTTTGAGGGGGGTTCTCTGCACCTCCTGGATTTTGATGCTTGTTCCCTTTGCCATATTGGCGAAATTCTCTCCAATAATTCTCTCCAGTATACCTTCTGCTCCCCTCTCTCTTTCTTCTTCTTCTGGAATCCCAATTATTCTAATGTTTCGTCTTATGGTGTCACTTATCTCTCAAATTCTCTCCTCATGGTCCAGTAGCTGTTTGTCCCTCTTTTGCTCAGCTTCTTTATTCTCTATCATATCTATCTATATCGCTAATTCTTTCTTCTGCTTCATTTATCCTAGCAGTGAGAGCCTCCATTTTTGATTGCACCTCATTAATAGCTTTATTGATTTCAACTTGGTTAGATTTTAGTTCTTTTATTTCTCCAGAAAGGGCTTTTATATCTCCCGAGAGGGTTTCTCTAATATCTTCCATGCCTTTATCGAGCCCTGCTAGAACCTTGAGAATCATCATTCTGAACTTTAGATCTGACATATTACATTGTCTGTATTGATTAGGTCCCTAGCCTTTGGTACTGCCTCTTGTTCTTTTTTTTGTGGTGAATTTTTCTGCCTTGTCATTTTGTCCAGATAAGAGTATATGAAGGAGCAAGTAAAATACTAAAAGGGTGGCAACAACCCCAGGAAAACATGCTTTAGCCAAATCAGAAGAGATCCCAAATTGTGAGGGGGGAGAAAGGGGATAAAAAGGTTCAGAAAAAAAAAAAAAAGAAACAATTTAAAAAAGAAAACCAATAAAGAAAAATTATAAAAAGGAAAAATACATATATATTAGATAAACTAGTTAAAAAACTTTAAAAAAGAAAAGGGTAGAAGTTAAAAAAATTTAGCAGCAGAAGAGAAAAAAAATTGAAAAAGAAAAAAAATTAAATTAACTGCAAGGCTAAAGAATCATGGGGAGAAAGCCATGAGTTCCGTGCTTTGCTTTCTCCTCCTCTGGAATTCCGCTGCTCTCCTTGGTATTGAAACTGCACTCCTTGGTAGGTGAACTTGGTCCTGGCTGGGTTTCTTATTGATCTTCTGGGGGAGGGGCCTGTTGTAGTGATTCTCAAGTGTCTTTGCCCCAGGCGGAATTGCACCGTCCTTACCAGGGGCCGGGCTGAGTAATCCAATCGGGTTTGCTTTTGGGGAGCTTTTGTTCCCTGAGCGCTTTCTGTAGAGTTCGGAGGACGGGAATGAAGATGGCAGCCTGCCATTCTCCAGCCCTCAGGAGCCGAGAGCTCAGGGCCCCACTCCTCAGTGTGCCCTCAGAGATCAGCGCCCAATTACTCCCGTCACCCTGCCTCCGGCCGTGCTCCGAGCTGACCGAGCCTGCGACCAGTTCAAGGTAACCTCGAGCTTAGAGCTCACTCCTCGGCTCTGTCTCTGTAGCTGGCTTCCCCGTTCTGATACCTGTAAGCTCTGCGACACTCAGACACCCCCGATCCTTCTCTGACCCTGCGGGACCTGAGGCCACGCTGACCCCGCGTGGGCTTCACCCCAGTTAAGCTTCTGGAGCAATGTCTCTCAGTGGAACAGACTTTTAAAAGTCCTGATTTTGTGCTCTGTTGCTCCGCCGCTTGCCGGGAACCGGTCCCTCCCCCCGCAGTCTATCTTCCCGTTGCTTTGGATTCACTTTTCCACCAGTCCTACCTTTCAGAAAGTGGTTGATTTTCTGTTTCTAGAACTGTTGTTCTTCTTCTCTTTGATCTCCCGTTGGATTTGTAGGTGTTTGCAATCTTTAGATAAGCTATCTAGCTGATCTCCTGCTACCTGAAGTAGTCTCAGCCTGCTACTTCTCCGCCATCTTGACCTCTTCCTCCAATAGCTACTTTTATATACGTGTATATACATATATAAATATAAAACAATGGTGTAATTTATAAATGTGGGGCTTGTAAATGAGGTAAATATTAATAGAATAACTTATAATACACATGTAAATTTATAGTATATATGCATTCATTAATATTAATAATGGAAATTTTAACTATATGTTATTTTATAAAATTGCATTTTACAGATTTATATCTATTACATTCACTGAAGTGTGTCTATTTACATAACTAGAGAATTGCCTCCATTCTGCTTAAGTTAACTACTCTGATGGATCTGTTTTGAATTTACCATCATCTGAAATTTATCAACTTTGGAAATCTCTTAAAAAATTACTCTTTCTCACTTATTCCAACAATTTAGTCATAATATCTTATATTATTTCATCCATTCCCCTTATTTCTTAAATCTTAAATTTCCAAATTTAAGATAAAATTTCCTGTGTCACTGCCCTTTAATGGTTAGATGATAGAATCCCACCCTTTTAAAATCAAAATATTTTCTATTTTCAGACCCTAAAATAGTCTCTCCCTCTCTCTATGTCTGTTTCTATCTCTACACACATGTATAATCTGAAGTATATACATACATATATATGGAAATACATTTATGAATTAGTAAATAAATCATTGTCAAAATTTCATTTTATTGAAGAAAACTTTAGCCCTCATTTTATGGAAACAAAACTAAAATTAATTAACTTGCTTAACAGAACACGCTCATGAGTAAAATAGAATAAAAGTTAGCATGAACCTAAAGATTAGGCTCTTTCAAATATATATTCTCTATGCCTCCATTACTTATGCATTATCAACTGCCACCCAGTGTAGTTGTTAATATGGAGAAAAGTAAAGATATGATGTTATCATGGAAACGCATTGGAAGAGCATCTAACCTACAGTGTCACAGGGAAAAGAACGATATTTCAGAAATGATAATGGCTGAGGTAAGTTTTGAAGGATGACTAGAAGTTAGCCAAATGTATATGCTTGCAAATGCTTTCCAGGAAGATGAAGAAAGTCACAGAAGTAAGAGAAAACATGACCTTTGTGGACCAGACATGCTGGAGTAGCCTGTGTTTAGGGTTTCTGTACGGGAATAGTCAGAGGCGAGTTTGGAAAATTGGACCAATAACTTAATCATTAAGATTCATAAATGATACTCTAAGAATTGTTCATTTCATCCTCAATAACTGACCGTAAGGCCTCTTAACATTCTTGGTGCAAGCAATAGTTGTAGTGAAAGAGCAAGATTAATCTAAACATTGCTGCAATTTCTTCAAGTCCAGAGTATCCCAACTAAGACTTCAAAAGGAGTTTCCATCTTCTCCTGTCCTGAGCTCCTGAGAGGTAGGGAAGGAAGTAGGAAAGGTTGCTGAAGGGAGACTAGATCAGACAAGGTGGATATGTGCCTTTGTGTTGATTGATGACACTGTTTTAATCAGATGGCACTGAAGGAGTAACATGAGTGAGCACTCTAAACCTCTTACCTTCTGTCTGGTGACATAAAATTTGGATCTATTTATTCAGTGCTGGGCTAACAGTCTGCAAGGATTTATGAAGAGCCTTTATTACTATGAGGATTGTCATCTTTCCTGAAATATCTCTGTGAAACTTAATACTCAAGGTACTTAAATATAAGAACTACTTAAAGAATAGTTACTTCTGTTTTGGCTGACCTGCTGCATTACATGGTTTCAATCTAAAAGAAGTGGCAGTCACAACACTCTAAATATCTATTTAATGCCAATTTTTTGCAATGCAACAATAAAGCTTGAGTCAAAATCTGAAATTTCAATTGAATTGTTAGTATATCTAAGTCAAAGTAAATAAAAATTGTGAATGAGCTTCTGACTCATCCTGAAAACTCTGTATTTCTTTAGGAAATAAAGGCCTGACAGGAAAAATTGGTTCACAATAGACATTGTGTCATTTCAAATCTATTCTCAGTGTCATCTGTCACCACTTTATCCATTATTTTCACTCTAGATTTTATTTTCTCATTGAAGATCTCAGTGTAGGAATTCTCTTAAAGGGGTCACATGAAGGTTAACTAAATCTTCAGAGATAGAAACTCTATAAAGGAATTTGTTCTCACAAATTGTCAATTGGTGATTTTTAACTGGCAATAATTTGACAGGCTGAAAATTAAAAGAAAATGTGAGAGGATTAAAACTTTTAGCTACATATATAATTTTGAATAGTGACTTGCTGCAAATAAAAGATTACTCTTAAGTTTCAAATACTAAGAGGGGGAAAATAAAATATTTTGCTATATACATATTTATAACATATTATTATAATTAATAATAATAATTTATATGTAATATAGATATTTAAGTGAAAATATTTTTCAGAAAAGAATGTATTTGTAGCATATATTTTGAATAATTGAAGCCTTTGGACTTCAGTAACTTGAATAAGAAGTCCTCTGAGGAGGCATTAATTTTGTCCAGTTGAAAAACTAGATTTACTAAACCTGATGTCATTTTGCCCATTTTTTATTGGTAATCAATCACATATGTAATCATTTACATTTAAGAATTAGACAGAATGTCTAGTGTTTAGAATCTGTTCCTCGGAATAGAATTCTTAGGATGTTACTGAGGACTCTTCAGGACTTGCCCCCATTTTACCCACTGATCCACTGTGTTACTTTCTACTCTCATTTTATAGTTTACTTTTTTTTTCCTTTAGCATTTATCATTTTTTTTAACTATGCATTTTGCTCTATCTTGTTCATTGTCTCACCTAAGAGTATATGGTCTGTGCAAGCAGGTTTCTGTCATTTCTTCGAACCTTAGAACCTAAAAAAATATTTGGAACATAATGGGTATTTAATACATATTTACTGAATAAATGTGTGCTGTCATTTACCTTTTTTTGGAAGAAACTGTGATCCAGAGGAATTGAATTGTTCAAGGTTAAACAGTCTGTGGAAGTTTAAGAAACACAACTATGTTTTCTAATACCTAGAACAGTACATTTCCTATATTGTAAATTCTTCCGTATGTAATCCTTGGACAGTACATATGTACAGGCACACACATATGCACATACACAATATATATTATACACATGTAAAAATTTTGAACAAAAACTTCTCTCCTGAATTTACTACAAATATTTTTCAAAAAATATTTTCTAATGGCACCACAAAGAGTAATAAAATGGATTTGATATAACAAAAATAAAATTCATTTGTTTAAAAAACTTATGATGAATCCAAGTTACCACCATATATTATGCATATGTTAGAAGTTTAGGAGATTATTGGATCAAAATAGCTCTAATAATCAGTGACTTTTGTATCTACATTTAGATGTATTATACATATGCACTATATATTTATATATATGCATACACACTACACATACAATATGTATACATATATATACTATTTATACATATATAGAACCATACATAATATGTAGGCATACACTATACTTATAAACAAAGTTACTCTGTTAATCTGAGTAGTGAATGAATAAGTTTTTTAAATATAAAAGAATTTATTTTTAAGTAACTTTTTGGTATATATTTTTCATTTCCGATTAGCATTTGTTGTCACTAAGAAAAAGTAAAACCGCTATACAGATAAAAACCCTCAATATCTAAGTGGAATATCCATTAAATTTCTGTTTTTTGCCATGAATGTGCTTTTTTGTGTGTGCTTTTCCTTAGTTCAAACTTAATCAAGATGAGAGGAAAAAACAATTCTCTTTGGAGGTAAACTGCGTAGCAAGTCGCTGTCTTTTGCCTGTACACAGGACTACAGTCCAGGCCACAAAGTTCCCATTTACTGCTTGACATTGTTCTTCTTGCCTCCAGCAGCTTTTGATTCTTCTTTGGAGATTCTCACATAGTCTCAGTTTAGGTTGTGCTATTGAATTTCCACCCCCATGACCACAAGGGTTACATCACATCTTCCAGGCCATTGTTTTCTTTACAATTGGCAACTCATCTAGGTTTCTCACCAAAAAATACATTGGACCATTGAAGTGCTGGAAAAGAAGCTTCTTTTATGTTTGCTGGAAATGTGGAAAGAAAAATCTCTAGGACCATCCGGCAGCCATCATTCAACCATGAGGATAGAAGACCATCAGGAGAAGTGAGCTAAGTGGAACAAAGGAAAGCAACACATCTGGATCCTGTTAATATCTTTTGAATCCCTGTATTTACACTCCAGATCTATTCTTGAATCTGTCAATAAACTGAATAATTCCATTTAGTTAACCTTAACTTTGATGGGATTTTCTGTCACTTACAATTAAAAATATATTTAGAATCCAGTATTATTTTTTAAAAAAGATTTTATTTATTTGAGAGAGATAGAGTGAGAGAGCACAAACAGGAGGAGAAACAAAAGGAAAGGGAGAAAGGGACTCCCCGCTAAGCAAGGAACCCAATGGGGGACTCAACCCAGGACCCTGGGATCATGACATGAGCTGAAGGTAGATGCTTAATTAACTGAATAAGCCCCCCAGGCACCCTAGAATCTAGTATTCTTGATATTAAGTTATATTCACAAAGTTAAAGAACAAGTACTACATTTACTTTTAGAATAACATTAATGGAGTACATTTTTTCAGATAATGTGTTCTTGCTCTAACTTAGGGTGGCTATTATTTTCAAACTAGTGTTCTTTATGAGTAGATTTGTAAATTCTCTCTTGTAACACTAAACATGTGTCCAAGAAGTTGGTGAATGTGGTGGTGGCATTGTTATCTCCCTGTGCCACGGGGCATTTAAACCATTATTTCTTATTGACATATAATGTATTATTTGACCCAGGGGTACAGGTCTGTGAATCATCAGGCTTACACATTTCACAAGCACTCACCATAGCACATACCCTCCCCAATGTCCATAATCCAGCCACCCTATCCCTACCTCCCCACCCCACAGAAACCATCAGTTTGTTTCATGAGACGAAGAGTCTCTTATGGTTTGTCTTCCTCCAGATCCCATCTTGTTTCATTTTTTCCTTCCCTACTCCCCACAATCCACCTGCCCTGCCTCTCATATTCCTCATATCAGAGAGATCATATGATAATTGTCTTTCTCTGACTAATTTTGCTCAACAAAATACCCTCTAGTTCCATCCACATGGTTGCAAATGGCAAGATTTTATTTCTTTTGACAGCTGCATAGTATTCTATTGTGTATGTACATACACAATAGAATATATATATATATTCCAGTATGTGTGTGTGTGTGTATATACATATATATATATCTGTGTGTGTGTGAGTGTATGTATATATATATATATATATATATATATATATATATATATCAATCACTATGTATACCATATAAATATATATATATGCTACTTCTTTATCCATTCATCTGTTGATGGACATCTAGGTTCTTTCCATAGTTTGGCTATTGTGGACATTGCTGCTATAAATATTAGGGTGCACGTGCCCCTTCGGATCACTGTATTTTTATCTTTAGGGTAAATACCCAGGAGTGCAATGGCTAGGTTGTAGGGTAGCTCTATTTCCAAATTTTTGAGGAAGCTCCATACTGTTTTCCAGAGTGGCAGCACCGGCTTGCATTCCCACCAACAGAGTAGGAGGGTTCCCCTTGCTCCATCCTCACCAGTATCTGTCATTCCCTGACTTGTTAATTTTAGCCTTTCTGACTTGTGTGAGGTGGTATCTCATTGTGGTTTTGATTTGTATTTCCCTGATACCAAGTGATGTGGAGCACTTTTTCATGTGTCTGTTGGCCATCTGGATGTCTTCTTTGCTGAAATGTCTGTTCATGTCTTCTGCCCATTTCTTGATTGGATTATTTGTTCTTTGGCTGGTGAGTTTGATAAGTTCTTTATAGATTTTAGATACTAGCCCTTTATTTGATATGTCGTTTGCAAATATCTTCTCCCATTCTGTCAGTTGGCTTTTGGTTTTGTTGACTGTTTCCTTTGATGTGCAAAAGCTTTTGATCTTGATGAAGACCCAATAGTTCATTTTTGCCCTTGCTTCCCTTGCCTTTGGAGAAGTTCCTACGAAGAAGTTGCTGCAGCGGAGGTCGAAGAGGTTGCTGCCTGTGTTCTCCTCAAGGATTTTGATGGATTCCTGTATCACACTGAGGTTATTCATCCATTTACACCACACACAACATCTATTGTTGTGTGTGGTGTAAGGAAATGGTCCAGTTTCATTCTTCTGGATGTGGCTGTCCAATTTTCCCAACACCATTTGTTGAAGAGACTGTCTTTTTTCCATTGGATATTCTTTCCTGCTTTGTCAAACATTAGTTGACCATAGAGTTGAAGGTCCATTTCTGGGTTTTCTGTTCTGTTCCATTGATCTAGTGTCTGTTTTTGTGCCAGTACCATACTGTCTTGAGGATTACAGCTTTGTAATAGAGCTTGAAGTCTGGAATTGTGATGCCACCAACTTTGGCTTTCTTTTCCAACATTCTTCTGGGTATTTGAGGTCTTTTCTGGTTCCATATAAATTTTAGGATTATTTATCACATTTCTTTTAAAAAATTGATGATATTTTGATAAGGATTGCCTTAAATGTGTAGATTGCTTTAGGTATCATAAACATTTTCATAATATTTGTTCTTCCAATCCATGAGCATGGAACATTTTTCCATTTCTTTGTGCCTTCCTCAATTTCTTTCATTTTTATAGTTTTCTGAGTACAGATTATAGTTTTCTGAGTACAGATTATAGTTTTCTGAGTACAAATTCTTTGCCTCTTTGGTTAGGTTTATTCCTAGATATCTTATGGTTTTGGGTCCAATGATAAATGAGATCAACTCCTTAATTTCTCTTTCTTCTGTCTTGCTGTTGGTATATAGAAATGCAACTGATTTCTTTGCACTGATTTTATATCCTGACACTTTACTGGTTTCCTTTATGAGTACTAGCAGTTTTGGAGTGGAGCTTTCTGGGTTTTCTACATAAAGTCTCCTATCATCTGCAAAGAGTGAGAGTTTAACTTCTTTACCTATTCAGATGCCTTTTGTTTCTTTTGTTGTCTGATTGCTGAGGCTAAGAATTTTAGTACTATTTTGAATAGCAGTGGTGATAGTGGACATCCCTACCATGTTCCTGACCTTAGGGGAGTAGCTCTCAATTTTTCCCCATTGTAGATGATATTCACTGTGGGTTTCAAATAGATGGCTTTATTGACATTGGGGTAGGTATCCTCTATCCCTACACTGTGAAGAGTTTTGATCAAGAAAGGATGCTATAGGTGAGGATGCAGAGAAAGGGGAACTCTCCTACACTGTTGATGGGAATGCAAGCTGGTGCAACCACTCTGGAAAACAGCATGGAGGTTCTTCAAAATGTTGAAAATAGAACTACCCTATGACCCAGCAATTGCACTGCTGGGTATTTACCCTAAAGATACAAATGTAGTGATCCGAAGGGGCATGTGCACCCGAATGTTTATAGCAGCATTGTCTACAATAGCCAAACTATGGAAAGAACCTAGATGTCCATCAACAGATGAATGGATAAAGAAGATGTAGTATATATACAAAATGGAATACTATGCAGCCATCAAAAGAAATGAAATCTTGCCATTTGCGATGACGTGGATGGAACTAGAGGGTATCATGCTTAGTGAAATAAGTCAATCAGAGAAAGACGACTATCATATGATCTCCCTGATATGAGGGAGAGGAGATGCAACATGGGGGGGTTAAGGGGGTAGGAGAAGAGTAAATGAAACAAGATGGGATTGGGAGGGAGACAAACCGTAAGTGACTCTTAATCTCACAAAACAAACTGAGGGTTGCTTGGGAGGAGGGGGGTTGGAAGAAGGAGGTTGGGGTTATGGACATTGGGGAGGGTATGTGCTATGGTGAGTGCTGTGAAGTGTGTAAACCTGGAGATTCACAGACCTGTACCCCTGGGGATAAAAATATATTATATGTTTATAAAAAATAAATAAATAAATAAAAAATAAGTAAAAATAAAGAAAGGATGCTATACTTTGTCAAATGCTTTTTTAGCATCTACTGAGAGTATCCATATGGTTTTTGTTCTTTCTTTTATTAATGTATTGTATCACATTGATTGATTTGCAGATGTTGAACCACCTTGTAGCCCAGGAATAAATCCCACTTCATCATTGTGAACAATCCTTTTAATGTACTGCTGGATCCTATTGGCTAGTATTTTGGTAAGAATTTTTGCATCCGTGTTCATCAGGGATATTGGTCTGTAATTCTCCTTTTTGATGGGGTCTTTGACTGGTTTGGGGATCAACATAATGCTGACCTCATAAAATGACTTTGGAAGTTTCATTTCTATTTTTTGGAACAGTTTCAAGAGAATAGATGTTAATTCTTCTTTAAAATTTGGTAGAATTCCCCTGGGAAGCTGTCTGGCCTGGGCTCTTGTTGGTTGGGAGATTTTTGATGACTGCTTCAATCACCTTACTGGATATGGGTCTGTTCAGGTTTTCTATTTCTTTCTGGTTCAGTTTTAGTAGTTTATACATCTCTAGGAATGCATCCATATCTTCCAGATTGTCAAATTTGCTGGTTTATATTTGCTCATAGTATGTTCTTATAATTGTTTTTATTTCTTTGGTGTTGGTTGTGATCGCTCCTCTTTCATTCATGAATTTTATTAATTTGGGTCTGTTCTCTTTTCTTTTTGATAAGTTTGGCCAGGGATTTATCAATCTTACTAATTCTTTCAAAGAACCAGCTCCTTGTTTCGTTGGTCTGTTCTACTGTTCTTTTGGTTTCTATTTCATTGACTTCTCCTCTGAACTTTATTATTTCTCTTCTCCTGCTGGGTTTATGCTTTCTTTGGTGTTCTTTCTCCAGCTCCTTTCAGTGTAGGGTCAGGTTATATACTTGAGACCTTTCTTGTTTCTTGAGAAAGATTTGTATTGCTATGTACTTTCTACTCAGGACCACCTTTGCTGTGTCCCAAAGATTTTGAACAGTTGTGTTTTCATTTTCATTTGTTTCCATGAATTTTTTCAATTCTTCTTTAATTTCCTGGTTGAGCCATTCATTCTTTAATAGGATGTTCTTTAGCTCTTTCCAACTTTCCTCTTGTGACTGAGTTCTAGTTTCAGAGCATTGTGGTCTGAAAATATGCAGGGAATGATCCCAATCTTTTGGTACCAGTTGAGAACTGATTTGTAACCCAAGATGTTATCTATTCTGGAGGTTGTTCCATGTGCACTAGAGAAGAATGTGTATTCTGTTGCTTTGGGATGGAATGTTCTGAATATATCTGTGATGTCTATCTGGTCCAGTGTGTCATTTAAGTCCTTTATTTCCTTGTTGATATTTTGCTTAGATGATCTGTCCATTTCAGTAAGGGTAGTGTTACAGTATCCTATTATTATTGTATTATTGTCGATGTGTTTCTTTGATTTTTTAATTAACTGGTTTATATAGTTGGCTCCTCCCATGTTAGGGGCATAGATATTTAAAATTGTTAGATCTTCTTGTTGGGCAGACAGTTTAAGTATGATATCATGTCCTTCCTCATCTCTTATTTTAGTCTTTGCCTTAAAATCTAATTTATCTGATGTAAGGATCGTCACCCCAGCTTTCTTTTGATGTCCATTAGCATGGTAAATTTTTTTCCACACCCTCACTTTAAATCTGGAGGTGTCTTTGGGTCTAAAGTAAATTTCTTGTAGACAGCATATCGATGGGTCCTGTTTTTTGATACTCTTTGTCTTTTGATTGGGACATTTAGCCCATTTACATTCAGGGTAACTATTGAAAGATGTGAATTTATCATGACAGATGAACCAGAATAGATTTTTTTTTTTTAAGATTTTTATTTATTTATTTGACAGAGAGAGATCACAAGTAGACGGAGAGGCAGGCAGAGAGAGAGAGAGGGAAGTAGGCTCCCTGCAGAGCAGAGAGCCCAATGTGGGACTCGATCCCAGGACCCTGAGATCATGACCTGAGCCGAAGGCAGCGGCTTAACCCACTGAGCCACCCAGGCGCCCAGAATAGATTTTTTTTTTAAAGGTACTAGATAACTGCCACATCACAGAAAGGGAAGGGAGTTGTCTTTAATGAGAAGAGTAATGGACCTTCTAAAAATTATTGCTATAAGTTGGATAGAAAAGGCCATCTCTGGTTTCTTAAATTTAAGAACAGCTTAACACCTTCCTTATCATCCAAAAAATTTAAAATAGGTAATATGTGTGTTTTCCTTCATTAAAAATTGTGAAGACAGAAATGATGATAGATACAGAGATTGTATATGTGTTCTCATGGCACACAGAAAGTCTGGTTTTCAGACTGCATGGATGCTCCCTGTTTACTTTAATTTTAAAGTGTTATAAAGTGTGTAAAATACTTCTAAGTGTTATAAAATGTTTTAAAATATAAAGTGAGGTTTGAAAAAGCTTGTTTTTGTTGTTGCTGCCTGTTTGTTTTTAATCACTGCAAATATGATTAAGGATGTTAAATTTGTGTCTCTTGTAAAGACTAAGGTCACTGGATTCTTCTATGTGATTTTTTCCAGAGCAAATTTAAAAATATACTTGCTCTGCTATATTCTCAAATGCTCAGAGTGAGAAATAAAAATATACTCAGAATATTCTGAATTAGACTTAACCACACTTGCTTAGACTATACTAACAAGACACTGAATTTGTGCCTTCCTTATTCTAAGAAATTATACTGAGAAAAAACTGAGAGGAATTATCCAATATTAGTAACTTGTTATAGTCATATAATTAAAGAAATTTAAGCTTTGAAGCATACAGTTTTGAAAAAAAAAGTGACAACTAAAAAAATTCTTTTAAATTTTGTGAACAGAGAGAAAATAAATAGGAAAATTAACAAATGCCCCCCATAATTAAGACTAAATATCTCTTAGGTGGCTAAATATTGATGGTTTAATATGATCTGAAATGTAGTGAATTTCAAAGTATTCTGTGGTTAGAGAACTTTGGTTTCATTAACATAGAAATCAAACAAAACCAAATAGAATTGAGAAGCTATACTGAAATTCCCCATTAACATCCCAGTCAATGTTGCCTAGATGTTTCTTGGTAGTTCTTATGGAGACTCTATTCTTATAAAACATAAACTCATATAAGATTTGTATGTTAGAATGTCCATTTTTTGCTAGCCTTCAAGTATAGCCTTCAGGTGTGACTCTGTTACTCAAGAGCATCTCTGGAGTCTAGACTGAGGGAAGTTACCATAAAGTTCTACAGACAATTCTATATAATAACCACTCCCCAACCACACAGTTTTCCCTATTATTAACATCTTGCATTTGTAGGGTACATTTGTTAAAAATGATAAACCAGTATTAACAAATTATTATTAACTAAATTCCATAGTTTATGTGATATTATATTACATTAGAATTTACTCTTTATGTTATACAGTTCTGTGGCCTTTGACAAATATATAATGTCATATATGTGTCAGTACAGTAACATATACAATACTTTTACTCCCCTAAAATGCTGTATGCTTCACCTATTCATTTCTCCCTCTGAAACTCCCTACCCATTGAACCCCTATCAGTCACTGATCTTTTTCCTGTTCCTATAGTTTTCCCTTTTCCAGAATATCATATAGTTCAAAACATACAATTTGTAGCCTTTCCAGACTGGCTTCCTTCACTTACTAATATTGGTTTGTCTTGATAGCTTATTTCTTTTTCTTGTGAAATACTAATTTATTGTATGACTATACCATAGTTTGCCCATTTATCTATTGAAGGTGATCTTGGTTTCTTCCATGTTTTGGGGATTATGAATAAAGTCATTATAAACACGCATAGGACAGTTTTTGTGTCAATTTTCACTTCATTTTGGTAAATATTTAGAACCATAATTACTGGATCATATGGTGAGCTTTATAAGAAACTTCCAAAAGAAAACAAACAGACAAACAAAAAGGAATAATATGATAGTCCTCAAAGATGAGAAAGGTATAATTATGTTTTTTTTTTTGTGTGTGTCTGGCTCTATTGTTATGTCTAATACCATCCAAATCTATCTCTCTTTTCTGGAAGGCAGCTTACTGAAGATAATCAATTTAAAAATCAATACTTATAATTTGTTTTGATTCAAGGGGCATTATTTCCCATGTCTGAAAGATTTTCTCTTTGCTTACTAGAAAGCCAGGGCTCATCTATCAGTGACGTAAATCATTGTTTTCTTTCTGCTTTGTCAAAATTTGCCATTCCTCACACTTGGCTAAATATGCCCATTTCCATTATCATATCTGTGGTGATCACTAAGGTGCTATCCTGCTTTCCCAAGATTTCCTGGTCCCAACATTAACATTAAGAAAATTCACAGTGGAAAAAAAAGAAAAGAAGAAAAAGAAAATTCACAGTGAGAGGTGCCTGGATGGCTCAGTAAAGTGTCTGCCTTTGGCTCAGGCCATGATCTCCAGCATCTGGGCTCTTTGCTCAGCAGGGTTTCTGATTCTCCTTCCCGCTGCCCTCCCTCACCTGCTCATGCTTGCTCTCTCTGTCTCTGTCTCTGTCTGTATCTCTCTATTTCTGTCTGTATCTCTCTCTCTCTCAAATAAATAAATAAAATCTTAAAAAAAAGAAAATTCATTGTGAACTGGCAAAGTTAGTTTTATGTTGGTAGTTTCTGCATCAGACTTAATCAAATTCCTTGAATTTCTTTAAAAAAGTTAAATAGATAATGGAAGTATAGAGGGGCTATTTTTTTCTCATAAATTCATCAGAATCTATCTAGGTTTTGAATAGCAAATTTATTCATAGAAAATTAATAATCAATGAAACACAAAAATATCAACTGTGACTTATAGTTTTAAATTAGAATTTAAATTAAATTAGAGCACTAATTTACTCAAAGAGGGGAAAAACAAAGTGTAGGAATGAACATGTTGTACTTGAAAAGTATTAAAAGGTCTAGCTTCATTAGAATGGAAGGGAGTTCTATTTTTAACTTCAGTGGAAAAGAAGGTAATTTACACCATCAGAGCCAGATAATGGAAAACTTGACATGCCAGGCTAAGATGTTTTGAGCTTCACCCTCTAAGCAATAATGTTTGTTAGCATGATCATGTTTTATGAAATTGATCTGGATATAGAATGTGTCATATATTAGAGGGGAGAGAACCTCTAGGAAAAGAAGTAAAAAATGAGGTGAAGAGAGTCTAAGGTGGGATCATAGAAGGAGAATTGAAATTAATCTGAGTCAATGGGATTTTGAAAGAGGATGGATTAAGGAATGATGGTGGTCATAAAGTAGTACACTTGTATTGCAGAAGAATAAAAGGATAAAAGTAATTAAACATTACATAAATATTAGGCATATTACTTTATGACCACCATCATTCCTTAGTCCATCCTCTTTCAAAATCATATATATATATATTCATATATATATATATATTTATATATATAATTGTTAATAAACTCTTTCGCTTTTTTTTTTTAAAGATCATTTATTTATTTATTTATTTGACAGGCAAAGATCACAAGTAGGCAGAAAGGCAGGCAGAGAGAGAAAGGGAAGAAGGCTTTCTGCTGAGCAGAGAGCGCGATGTGTGGCTCGATCCCAGGATCCTGGGATCATGACCTGAGCTGAAGGCAGAGGCTTTAACCCACTGAGCCACCCAGGCACCCCTCACTTTTCAGTTAAACCTCATAATAAACTTATATACTTACAAACTTATATACTTACAAACTTATATACTTATATACTTACAAACTTATATACTTACAAATCTTATATACTTACGAAAGCTTTCATTATCTACATTTTCTTAGATATGTAACTGAGCATCACAAGAGTCAAAAGATATTTGCAGAGAGGATGAATGAACCTAGACATTTCGCTCTAAATCCAGAAAGTTTTTCTCAATGTAAGACAGCTCTTTTTATATTAAAATGAAATAAAAAAAGTGATCAAAACCAGGCATAATATTTATGAATTTGGTAAGAAATGAAATTTTAAGATTAAAAATAAATGCATTATTTGTTTTTTTCTTCAATTTGTATTTCTTCTGTTACTAGACAAACCAAACATGGTTTTGATCCATTTTTAATTTTTTTTAATCTTTTGCATTTGAGTGTCTATATCTGTATGTGCATAATTAATATATCTATTTCTTTTACTTATTTTGTTATTTTTACTCATTTGTAAAAGAGAATTTAAAAATATAAATTCTGAATATCTAATTTACTGTAAATATTTCTTGTTCTTAATTTACTTTCAGTTTATAGTATTTGGGATGATTATGATACACATTTTTCTTTGTTTTCAAAATATTGTTTCTTGGTGAATTCTTCATACCTTTTTGTCTTCAAAGAAATAGTACAGTGCAGTTTTTCTTAATTTTATTCAGTCATTGAATACCTTATAAAATGAGAGATGTTGCTTGTACACAGAAACTCTTTTGAATATGAGTTTTGAATATAGCTTGCTCATTTTGGTATCCCTCCTCATTTGAATCCTCTTTTTCCCAGGATGAAGCTCAAAACTACATTTTCCAGCATCCTTTGCAACTGGGGTTATAGATAAATTTAAACAATTATACTTTGTCAGAATTAAGAAAGATGATGTGAAACTTGAGTGAAGCTGAATGGCTCTTCTGGCAAGGATAGTCATTTGTTTTACTCTGTAGCAGCTTGGCAAAAGTTCTAGTATCTATAGCTCTAAGGGTGTCAAGAGGGATATCTACTGGAACAGTCAGTAAGGTGATTGGACATTTCTCCTGACCACATCTCTTCTGATTGATTACATGTTTTGCTGTGCATTAAGAAATTATAGTTGGCTAACTAATACTTGAACTGAATTTGTTTTTGTTTTAACTGTCTAAATCTATCCACAAGTAAATTCGAAACAATACAAAAAGATCTTATTAAATGTGATTCTCTTTTCAAAAAAGATACAAATGTGTGTTTTGTAGCAGAGACTACTGCTTTTCTCCTAATATTCATTCCCTATGTTTTCTTAAGTAATAAAAGCTTGAGTTTTTAACTACCTAAAGTTCTTTCTAGAGTAAAAAATTCTGCAGTTCCCTTGCAGTTAGAAATGGCTATTTATACGTAAGTGAATGTCCCATTAGAAATTTTAGTAACAAGTGGATTCTGGGTGGCTCGGTTTCATTAAGCATCTGAGTCTTGGTTTCAGCTCAGTCATGATTTCAGGGTCCTGAGATTGAGCCCTGGGTCATGCTTGCCTACGATTATCTCTCTCTCTCTCTGCACTACCCCTGCTCATACTCTCTCTTCTTAAAAAAAGAAAAGAAAAGAAATTTTAGTAACTAATTAAAGGGATGGTACACACTCCTTATCCTTTGTTCATCCAGCTGACCTTCTTGAACCACAAGAAGGAAACTATGTGTTGAGGATGAGGGAGCAGGAAAATAGAAGGAATCTTGGTCACTGATAACTGTAGATTTACCTTAATGGCCATAAATTGCTTCCTTCTGGATATCACAAATGTTGAAGAGAAATAAACATCAATTAGGAAAGACTAAAAGTCATTTCCATTCTTTAAAACTTTTTCCATTGAAAGGGAAGGTTACCTTCCTTTTCCTTGAGGAGAACACAGGCAGCAACCTTTTTGACCTCAGCTGCAGCAACTTCTTCCTAGGCATATCTCCAAAGGCAAGGGAAACAAAGGCAAAAATGAAGTATTGGGACTTCATCAAAATAAAAAGCTTTTGCACAGTGAAGGAAACAGTCAACAAAACCAAAAACTGACATAATGGGAGAATATATTTGCAAATGACATATCAGATAAAGGGCTAGTATTCAAAACCTGTAAGAACTTATCAAACTCAACACCCAAAGAACAAATAATCCAATCAAGAAATGGGCAGAAGACATGAACAGACATTTCTTCAATGAAGACATCTAGATGGCCAATAGACACATGAAAAAGTGCTCAATATCACTCAGCATCAGGGAAATACAAACCAAAACCTCAGTGAGATACCACCTCACACCAGTCAGAATGGCTAAAATTAACAAGTCAGGAAGTGACAGAAATTGGCGAGGATGCAGAGAAAGGGGAACCCTGCTACACTGTTGGTGGGAATGCAAGCTGGTACAGCCACTCTGGAAAACAGTATAGAGGTTCTTCAAAAAGTTGAAAATAGAGTTACCCTATGACCCAGCGATTGCTGGGTATTTACCCCAAAGATATAAATGTAATCTGAAGGGTCACCTGCACCCTGATGTTTATAGCAGCAATGTCCACAATAGCCAAACTATGGAAAAAGCCCAGATGTTCATTGACAGATGAATGGATAAAGAAGATGTGGGAAAAAAAAAAATATATATATATATATTAGACAGCCATCAAAAAATGAAATCTTGCCATTTTCAATGGCATGGATGGAAATAAAGGGTATTATGCTAAGCAAAATAAGTCAATCAGAGAAAGACGATTATCATATGATTTCACTGATATGCAGAAATTAAGAAACAAGAAGAGGATTGTAGGGAAAGAGAGGGAAAAAAATGAAACAAGATGAAACCAGAGAGGGAGACAAATCGTAAGAGACTCTTAATCTTAGGAAACAAACTGAGGGTTGCTGGAAGGGAGGGTGGTAGTGGGATGGAGTGATTGGGTGAGGGGCATTGGTGTGGTATGGAGCACTGGGTGTTGTGTAAGGCTGATGAATCACAGACCTATACCCCTGAAAGAAATAATGTATTATATGTTGATTTAAAAAGAAAAGAAAGCTTCATGATTGATTTGGCTAACAGAATATGGTGGAAATGATTGTGTTCTGGTTAGCAGACTTAGGTCTAAGGGACAGGTAGCATATACTTTTTGTCTTTTGGTAAAACTTATTCTTGAAACATAGCTTCCATGATATGAGGAAGCCCAAACAACTCCATGAATGATCATACTGAAAGGGCCCAAGACTCCTGAAAGACTTAGCTGAGTTTCCAATTTACAGTCATTTTCAGAATATTTGTTGAAGAAAAAAATCTTGGAAGTAGATCCTGTAGCGCCAGTGAGTTGTCTCAGATAACCCCGCTGGTAGCCTAAACATTATATCCCAGCTGTTCCTTGCGCAAATTGAGGAAGAAAGTATATGTAGCAACCAGAGGAAAATACCACCTTGTTCAGGCAAAATGTCAATAAACTATCCACATTGACTTTGTCTAACAATCCCATAAAAGTGCCCAACATCTGTTCCCAAGTATTATGCCACCATGTAAGGACTCAAGTTATAAAATTTCTGTAACCATAGCTTCTTTTCCCTTCTCCATTTTTTTTTTTTTTTTTTTTTTTTTTTTTTTTTTGCTAGAGTGGGGATGAAGTGTCAAAATGCATTAAGAAACTTAGAAGTACTTCTGGAGAGGAAAGAAGGTCAGCCTTGTCTATTTCCCCAAATATAAGTTTCCTTTCTAACTAAGGAAAAAGAGAAGCATGAGTATTAAAACATAGTAAAAACTTTTAGTATTACTTTTATTTAGAATCCATCAATATATTGACATTTATATATATAAATATATATATATATATATAATTCTTAGGGTAAAACTCATTTTGCCAAGATGTTAAATTTTAACATAGATGTAGAATAACTATTCTAAAAATGATCTCATTTACTTAATGAACTATGCTAATTGGCTGTTTATTTTATTTTTTATTTTTTAATTTAATTTTATTTCTATTTTTTGCTAATATCTGTTTAAATAGATGTTTCAATAAACAACTTAAGGAAATTTGAAGCATGAAAAAATTTTCAAAAAACCTTTAAATATACTTACTTTTTCTAATTTAATATAAGTTAAATAGTGATTATTTGATTTAGATTTTTGTTCTTTGCCTGGGTTCATAAGCCAGAAAACAATTTAATCTCTGTTGAAATTTAAAAAAAAAGAAAAAAATTGAGTCATTGAGTTTTTCCTCTGATGATAAATTTGAATAAATCCTGTAAGTTATATCTTTTAAGTGACTGTTACCATTTTCCACACAGTTGGAAAACATTTAATTTTCTGTTTCTTCTAATGGTGATTAAAGCGACAGCTCATTTTCATTCCAAACTATTGTTGGGTTTAGCATAAAATGTTTTAGTTCCATTATACTGCACCTATATGATTACTACTTTATGGAGGTTCTTTTTTTTTTTTAAGATTTTATTTATTTATTTGACAGACAGAGATCACAAGTAGGCAGAGAGGCAGGCAGAGAGAGAAAGGGGGAAGGAGGATCCCTGCCAAGCAGGAAGCCCGATGTGGGGCTTGATCCCAGGACCCTGAGATCATGACCTGAGCCGAAGGCAGAGGCCTTAACCCACTGAACCACCCAGGTGCCCCTGGAGGTTCTTTTGTTTGCTTTTTGTTTTATGCTTTTTCCCCCCATTTTCCACTTACAGTCACATTTTGTGACTGCCCCAGTATTTATTTGGGATACTAGATTTTTTTTCTTATTGATTTAGGGATACCAATGAGCATAGGCCCCTCTTAGTCTCATTAGCTTGGATCATGGGTGGTCACCAATAAGACAGTCAATTTAGGGATGATTCCACCCCCGAGTCATTATAAAGAGAAGGCAATGGATTTAAGGCCCTTTACTTTTATAGACCTCTTCTGTGCCCCTATTTACATGGACCACTGCTTTTGTAAAATTTTCAAGAAGAAAAAAATAAATTATTTCCAGAAACAAGTAAGAAATTACAGAATCCTTGTTTGGGGACATTTCTTTTCTTTTCTTTTCTTTTCTTTTCTTTTCTTTTCTTTTCTTTTCTTTTCTCTTTCTTTTTATTTATTAACATACAATGTATTATTTGTTTCAGGGGTACAGGTCTGTGATTCATCAGTCTTAAAGAATTCATAGCACTCACCATAGTACATACCCTTCCCAGTGTCCACTAGCCAGCCAACACATTCCTCCAACCCCCCTTCACTCCAGCAACCCTCAGTCTGTTTCCTGAGATTAAGAGTCTCTTATGGTTTGTCTCCCTCTCTGCTTTCATCTTGAAGGTCTTATATTTTCTAATATTTAAGTTTATTTGATAAATAACTGAAAGAAATACAGCTATAAAATTGATATAATATTAAACAAGATGGCAAAGACAAATTAATAAAAACAGTTTGTTACTGCAAAGAATATAACAGAAAAAGAAGAAAATCAGAAATTCATAAAAAGGAAGAAATTTTAAAGAGCAAATTCATTAAAGTATAATGCATTGACTAGATAATTAAAAATATAATTTTTGAAAAATTAATTAAAAGAGAAACATTTTGAATAGACAATTGTTTTAAAAATTTTATTAATGAAAAGGAATAACCTATATGAATACTATGGACAAATGTATTTCTTTTTAATTTGACACAAAGTACATCAACTTGGATAACATAAAGTATATAGTAATAAGCCAAGGCAGTCAGGACTACACCAACAAATTGGTAGATGATTATTGTCAACTCAGAGTATTTCACATTATTCACTGTACCAGTAAACTTGAGACACTGCACAATCTAATAGCAGACACAGAAAGTAACCTAGTTGCAGTTTAAATTTGATACTAAAACTTTACAGAACATCACCTATAACAAGTTATTAAGCCAACATGAACATTTTATATTAGCAATGATATAAAAAATTTGATCAAAAATAGCAGAAGTTTAAATTATCTTTCTTCTCAGTGTGTAAAAAATTAATACTATCAAACATGAAATAGTTATAAGAAATTATGGCTAAAATGTAGAAGGAGGAGATGGTTTTTTTGTTTATTTTAATTCCAGTATAATTGATGTACATTGCTATATTAGTTTTAGGTCTACAATATAGTGATTCAATTCTATACTTTACTCAGTGCTGATCATGGTAAGTGTACTCTTAATCCCCTTCACCTACCTCACCCATCCTCCTTACTCACCCATCTTACTCTCCCTTCAGTAAACACCAGTTTGTTCTCTGTAGTTAATCATGTAGAGGGAAGAATTTCAATAGCTGTGCCACTAATTAATTTATAAAATAATTATGCTATTTGTCTGTATAATGAGGTATTTGTGGTATTTGTAAACATTTTAAAATTAGAAATTTGTATTTTTTCTAATTCTAAATGGTGGTAAATAATTTTAATCTAATTTTTTATTTTAAATTCCGTATTATTTTCTTAAAAATGGCTCTGGAATTAGCTATTATTGCAAAACAGATTGTAACTGTGTCAGTTTAGAATGCACACATTTATTATCTCATATTTCTTTGTCAGAATTCAGGGCATGGCTTAGTTAGGTCTTCTGGCCAGAGTCTGGTGGAGTGTTAACTGGACTACATTCCCGTCTAGAGGCTAGGATGGTGAAGAATCTCCCCTTCCAAGTTCACTCAAATTCTATCTCATTGAATTTGGCCTAAGAAGCAGGAAAAAAAAAATAACTACTGTCAACCTGAAGGTAAACAGACATAGTTTAGCATCATAGAGGACTGCCTTCATCCTTTTATTGTTTTTAAGATTTTTATTTATTTATTTGAAAGAGAGAGAGAGAGAGCAAGCACAAGTGGTGTGAAGGTGGAGGGAGAAGCAGGCTCCCCACTGAGCAGCGAGTCCAATGTAGGATGGGATCATGACCTGAGCTGAAGGGAGACGCTTAACCTACAGAGTAGGTGCCCTGACTTCATTCTTGATACCTGTCAGCTAAGGTTTTGGCAATATCTTTTTTGTAATTATTCTGTATGGCAGATCATTGTACAGAGTGTCATTCTTTTTCATCACTGAGAAGATCTTTATGTCATCTCTTCTACTCCCTCAATCTGTTTTTCAAATCTCTGAGTAATCTAAAAGATTACTTTTAGAGCATGTATTCTTTCTAGCATTCTTTCTAGTCTACTGCAACTTGTTTAAGATTGGTTTTGAGCATTACAGTGTCAGTAAGCAATATCATCTCCTATCACCCCTTGGTAGTTTTTCTGATATAACTAGGAAATTTCTAAATGGATTTAGGTAATAGGTGCTGAGAGCAAATCAGGTATAATGCTTGTGCAGGGGTAGGGTTCGTAAGAAGCTGGTGGGCACTGGGTAATAAAGAAATTGTCCGTGGCCATGATTGTTCAAGCCAGTGATAGCCAACAAGGGTGGGAAAGATGCATTTTTCTAGTGTCTTACTGACCTCATAGTATGCTCTCTTCCTGGGATTACAGTGCTTCAGGCCACTAGTAGCTTTTCTTGACAGTTTTGTTAGCTTTATGGTTAGTGGAAATGTCACTCACATAAATATCTGAATAGAACCATACTTTTGGCTTGACCTTTTTTTTTTTTTTTAAGATTTTATTTATTTATTTGACAGACTGAGATCACAAGTAGGCAGAGAGGCAGGGAGAGAGAGAGAGGTGGAAGCAGACTCCCTCCTGAACAGAGAGCCCAATGTGGGGTTCGATCTCAGGACCGTGGGATCATGATCTGAGCCGCAGGCAGAGGTTTTAACCCACTAAGCCACCCAGGTGCCCCAGCTTGAACTTTTGAATAGTTTGGTTTAATTTAGAGCAAGCTGTAAGTAAGACTACTTCACAACTATAAACCAGTTCCAGAACAATGTTGGAATCTTTCTGATTACATGCGTATAATATATACAATTGTATATATATACATTATATACTATATATATACATTGTATGATTATATATACATTGTATGATTATGTATATATACATTATATGAATATATATGCATGCATATGCATATATATATTTATATATATAATTGATTTAAGTTGGAATAACTTTGGAATTTAAGTTTGGAATAACTCATCTGACAGAGGCTAAGAATATTAGTCATTGTCTGGGAAAACAATGAAATTGCTTGGTGGAATCAACTTGATTCCAAAGGATTAGAGAGAAGTAGGAGAAAAAAACTGGTTGGATAGTGAAATATTGAACAACTATTCTTACAAAAATTGTAGGAAGAGTATTTTTACTATATAATAAACACAAAATAATCAAAAGTTTAGAAGTTATTCCATTTATAGTTCCTTATTTTGCTACCAGATCATGTTTGTCATATTTGACCCATTAGTATCCTGTGTTACAGAATTCTGAATACAAAATTAGCATAATCTCATATTCAGTAAAATGTACCTATTTAACTATCATTAAGAACAAAGCTGTGCTTTAGAGTTGTCACTTAATTGCTGCTTTTTTCTTTTTTCAACATTCTTTCTCCTGCATACTCCAAAAGACACATCTTTAACTATTAACAGATTCTTAAAATAAATAGCAACTTGTCATTATTTAAAGGCATATTCTTTATCCCCCAAATAATTAGAAATATTTGAAAAACACTGGAAAATACACTTAAATATAAAAAATAACATACACAATTTGAGCAAACTCAGAAATCATAAATATATAATATTGTTTGCAAGGTTCTTTCTGAAAACATAAAGTCTAACTTACAAAACCAGTGTACATAAAATCTATAACTTAATTTGGAAAAAATCATAAAGATCAATGAAATAATATTTTAAATATAATCTACGAAAATGATTAATTTCTAACATAGTTTTATTATGCTTTCCAATCTTGAGAAATACCAGCCATTTATACTTCAGCTTATTTTAAAATTTAGACATAAAAGTGTTGATACATTAACTCTATAGATGTTGGGAATTAAACGTTAACCTAGGACAATAACATGTTATTTTTATTTCAGTAAGAGTGAGAATTATGGAGTAATTGCTCTGTGGCCTTTTCACTATAATTAACATTGCCAGATTACATCCATTACACCACTAAAGCACACTTAAGAAATGAATACTTCAGAAATCAAAACAAAGATAAAACATTCCTATAACTCTTGGAGGAATTTGTGCATGTGCCAGCCTTCCTCCTCTCTTACTTATTTCTTCATAGTTAAAAATACTGTTTTACACAGTGCATCTCAGTGTAGATACCTGGGCTCTGTATCCAGGTGAATCACAGATACACATCTAAACTTTTGACTTTTTGCTTTTTCACTCCGATTCAGTCATGGCACCATCTACTCCAAGTCTTCAGTATTTTTCTCTGTAAAGGTCGAATAAAGATATCTAACTCATATGTTACTGTCAGTGTTAAATTGTGACAGGTAATTACTATAGAGGGCTTAGTGGACAGTAAAAGATAAAAAGTACCTTAATAGTTATTGTTGATGTTCATGTTATTTCTTCTGCTCCTCCCCTCTCTCCCCCTCCTTCTTCCTCTTCTTTTATTTTTAAACAATTTTTAAAATTTATTACATATGTATATATATATCCAGTCCATGTTATTTCACTGTATCCATTTCTTACAAATTCAGAAGGGTCTTTCTAAAGTGAAATGTTACAAATTAGAGGGAAAAATTATTTGACCATCAGGGAAAAGATTTAAATATATCTGATTGGGTCATAAACTAATTGAGGCATGAAGCCACATGTGATTCATATCCATATCCATATATATATATTTTAAACTATACCTATATATATTTTAAACTATACCTATATATTTTTTATACTATATATATATACTATATATATATATATATACACACACACACAGTAGGTACTCTTGTATGAATTTGGTCTATAATCTATAACCATTAATAAGACTAAGTAATTCACAAAAGTACTGTGAGAGTGAGTGAGTGAATGAAACAATGAGAGAGATGAATAAAAATTATGATAAAAAATGATGTTAGGACATTAAGAAAAAAGCAAAAACAATGAAAAGGATCAGAAGAAGAATATAGGTGCATCTGGGGGGAAATACTAAGAATAACTGCTTTCCAGTAATACATGTTTAAGTGGCTATCACAGAATTCTTTGTGGTCTTAGAATGCAAAAGTATAATTTTTTTAGTAGCAAAAATAATTCTGGACTTTGAAGTCAAAGAATATTTGTATAGTTTAAAATGTCACTAATTAATGTGAATATCTGATTACACCTGGTATTGATCTTTTGTTTGTTTGTGCTTGGTATCAGTGCTACTACTGAATAATTCTGGCCATATCCTTTCATTAAAAATATGTGTATTTATCTTTATGAAAACTACTCAATTTAATTGCAATGAAAATACTTTTTATAATATGCCTTCTGCTACATGTACAGATTTATTCTGAAGTAATTAATACTATTGCCCTCTTTCTTTTCTTCCTGTCTTAATCTTTTAAGAGACAATTCTATGTCAATGAAAATACCTTGACCTTGAAATATAGTAGTAATTAAAATAATGAAGAAAATAATAATAACTAATAGAGAACTCTCTACTATTTATTGAGCTTTATTGTAGGACAGATACCATGCTAAGCATCATTCTCATATTTCATGAATTAGATATAATTTTCTTTTAGTAAGGAGAAAATTTTATAAAATAATAGCTGTGAAAGAATAGTCCAATATAGTATAAAAATAATGTTTACTCATCTGTTCTACAAAACCTCAGGAGGGTTTAGTTCTTGCTGTTTCTTCTGCCTGAGAAGTTTCTTGGTCTGTTTTTCAAAGTCTTGCCACATATCTTTCAAGCACCATCTTGAATTTCGATGTCTTTATGTCACTAAATATTGCCTCACATGATATTACTTCTTTATTTTTTAGTTTGTTCAGTGGTTTTTCCCTCAATAGAGTGTGTTTCAGTGAGAGAAGGCATGTGGTGTGTTTGTTTGCCACTATGTCTCTAGCATGCAAGAGTGCCAGGGTTATTGTTGGCATTCAATACATAACTGTTGAATGAAAAGACTGTCTGTTCTATAATTCATGTAAGGGTGTAATATAAAATTTGATATATTGGCTGGTTATTTTGTGTTGCTTTTGCAGATCTACCTTCTACCCTTCTCTGTGCCTCAGGAGGCTACTTAAAATAAGTTCCTTATCATTTTCAGTTCCTTTATGGGTCCTAAGATGAGAAATACTTCCAGGAAATCAGCAAACTGGTGGAGAAGGATGGTGGACTATTTATTGTTCTTGTTCACTGTACCATGCCACAGGTTGCCAGTGAGGTAATTATGTTCCTCTAAAAAGAACCTCTGCTCTTTCCAGCAGCCTCCTCTCAGTGTTCCTGCTCTCCTCAGGCATTTTTCATAAATACTTTGCCCCCTTTAAGTCTAGGGTGATAGCTGATTCCAGCATTTTTTTAGCCTCTGCCTACTTCAGTATGCCTCAGTGGTTCTTGTTACCTCTGCCCATACTTTTAAAATTGATGAAGCAGTGAGTGAGAGATGAGGCTTGATAGATGGACAACTGGTCACACTCTTAGCTGCGTAAATTGGTAGGAATCTTAATGTTTTGAAAGTAGAGTATACCAAACTTGTTAATGGATTAGAGGTGGGGTATAAAGTAAAGAGAAGTATAAAAAGCAATTTTTAAAAATTTCAATCTGAAAAATAGAGGGACCAGAGGTGCTATTTATTATTTTGGGGAAACTTGTGCTTGGTCAGGTTACTGGGAGGAAAATGAAGAATTCTAAGACTTACTGATTTTTAAAAGCCTATAAAATATATAAGCCTGTAAAAATTCATTTTGGCCATGCAATGGGATTTTTAAAATATTTTATTTATTTATTTGACAGAAAGAGAGAGTACAAGCAGAGGAATTGGCAGAGGGAGATAGAGAGAAGCAGACTCCCTGCTGAGCAGGGATTTTCAATGCGGGGCTCGATTTCAGGACCCCAGGTTCATGACCTGAGCTGAAGTCAGATGCCTAACCTACTGAGCCATCCAGGTATCCCAAGAAATGGGAGTTTTTAACTTTTTTTTTTTTTTTTAACAGAAGGTGGTGGGAGGAGGGAGAGAGAGAGAATCTTAAGCAGGCCCCAAGCCTTGCACAAAGCCAAACACAGGGCTTGATTTAATGACCCTGACACCTGACCTGACCTGAAATCAAGAGTTGCTGACTGAGCTACCCAGGCACCCCCATGCATTATGATTTTTATATGTGAAGCTTAAAATAGGAAATATGAACTGGACAGAAACAGAATTTATATACCTTGCCCTAGATGAGAGTGAATATAGGAGAGAAGCTGACTAAGGGTGGAATCATTTGCTCCAAGATTACTGAAAATGTGGCTTATTCTCACAATATGAACAAATCGATGACCAGAAAACCCTCTGTAAAGACTACTTATCATTTTTAGTTTATAAATTATTTTAAAATGTATAGCTGATTGGGCAACCAATGATCTTTTTATTGCCTCCATATTTTTGTCCTTTTCCAGAATGTTACATAGTTGGAATCATATGATATGTAGACTTTTTAGGCTGGCTTCCTTAACTTAGCGGTATGTATTTAAGGACTTCTATGTCCTTTCCTGGCTTGATAACTCATTTTTTTTAATTGCTGAATAATATTTCATCATCTGGATATAGCACAGTTTTTCCATCCATTCATTTCCTGAAGGACATTTTAGATGCTTCCAAGTTTTGGCAATTATGAATAAAGCTGCTATAAACATCCCTGTGCAGGTGTGTGTGTAGACATAATTTTTCAACTCATTTGGATGAATACCAAGTGCTGGATTGTATGGGAAGAGTACATTTAATTTTTTTGAAACTTCCAAACTGCTTTCCAAAGTGGCTATGTCATTTGCATTCCTACCAGCCATGAATCAGAGCTTCTGTTGTTCCATATCCTTGCCAACACTTGGTGTTGTCAGTATTCTGGATTTTGATTATTCTAAGATACATATAATAGTATCTCTTTACTGTTTTAATTTGCATTTCCCTAATGCCATATGATATGCTTCATCTTTCCATATGTGTATTTGCTATCTATATGTCTTCTTTGGTGAGATGTCTGTTCAGGTTGTTTGCACATTTTTTACCAAATTCTTTTTTAATTGTTGAATCTCAAGTTATTTGTGTATTTTGAATAACACTTCTTTATTAGATGTGTCTTTTGCAAATATATTTTCCCCTCCTGTGGCTTGTTTTCTCATTTCTTGACATCTTTCACAGAATAGAAATTTTTAATTTTAATGAGTCCACTTATCAGTTACTTTTTTCATGAATGGTAACTTGGTGTTGTACCTAATGAAGAGTCAACCATAGTCAGTGTCATCTAGATTTTATTCTATCTCATCTTCTAGGAGTCTTGTAGTTTTATATTTTACATCTATATCCAAGATCCATTTTAAGTTAATTTTTGTGAAAAGTTTTAGATCTGTGACTAAATTTACTTATTTTTTTGCATGTAAATGTCCAGTGTATCCAGCACTATTTGTTGAAAAGACCATCTTTTTACAGTTGTGTAGTCCTTGCTCCATTGTCAAAGATGAGTTGACTATATTTATGTATGTCTCTTTCTGGCAAAATACATTTTTCTTGGAATTTATTAATTTCATTTAAAGTGTCAAATTCATTGTCATAAAGCTTTAGATAATATTTTATAATTATTTTTTCTAATATCTAAAGAGTATATCATCATATCTTTTAGTGGTTCCTCCCTTATTTCCTTGATTGGTCTTATTAGAGATTTAACAACTTGATTAATCTTTCAAAGAGCCAACTTTTGAATTTTTTGATTTTCCATACTGAAGGATGGCTTTCTACATAGTTTGGCTTCTGTTCTACTCATTTCTTTATTTCAGCTTGCATTATTCTTTAAATGAAATTAATAAATTAATAAATTAATAATTAATAATTAATAAATTCCAAGATCTTTGTTATCTAAATGATTGTGGTTATTCCATTTTTCCCCACTATTAGGTGATCAATGGCATCTATTTTTTTTCCTTCTAGTGGCTACATGAGACTGCATGTTTTACCTTTGACTTTTCATAGTCCAACTACCTTTAAATGTTTTCACTTTCTGAACAATGAAATAACATTACACCATTTGACCTCTCCTGCATTTTGTGCTATATTTGCCATATATTATGTCTCTCGCTATATTTTCATCTTCTCAAGATATTTATTTATTGTTTTAATATGAAATATTAATTTATGTTTACCATACATTTAGTTGGAATTCTTCATATCTTTCTGCATTTTGTTTCCATTTAGGATCATATTCTTTTTGACAGAAAAAAAAAATCACCAGTATTTTTAAGTGGTAAAACAAGTGGTAAAAAAGTGAAAAAAATGAGAACTATCAGTAATTGCTTGTGGGTGTACTGTTTGACACAACATTTTGGAAAAATTTGGTATAATCAAAGTTAACAAAATGCATATCTTACAATTTAACAATTCACTTTCAGGTACATAATCAAGGAGATATTCTCACTTGTATGCACTAAGAGACATGTACAATAATGTTTACAAAAGAATTAATTGTAATAATAAAGCCTGGAGACAACTTCCATGTCCTTTTTTTTTTTTTAAAGAATATTGATTACCTTGGTATAATGACTACTTTTTTTTTTTTTTAAAGATTTTATTTATTTATTTGACAGACAGCGATCACAAGCAGGCAGAGAGGCAGGCAGGTCTCTCTGAGCAAAGACCCCGATGCGGGGCTCGATCCCAGGACCCTGAGATCATGACCTGAGCTGAAGGCAGAGGCTTTAACCCACTGAGCCACCCAGGCACCCCAACTTCCATGTCCTTTAGTGGGTAAATGAATGAACATATTTTCATGTACTTGTACTAAGGAATACTATATAAAATTAAAATAAATAAAGTGTAACTACAAATATCTACACTGATCAACAACTAAACCAAATCATGTTATTGAGAAAAAAAGTCACAGAAGAGTACCAAATAAAAGTGACAAAGCCAGGCAAACATAAACTACACATTACTGAAGAATATATGGTAAAACAGGATTTTGCTTGGAAATACACAGATATAAAAATGAAAGAAATATTAATATTAGGTTTAGGAGGACATATATTTCTTGGGAGGGGATAAGAGGTATGATAAGGGCATAAAAAGGCTTCAAAGTTCATAGTAATATATATTTAAGCTGTATAATAGACTCTCTTTTTTCATGATTAAAGTAACACATTAAAATTTTATATGTTTTTTAATAAGTTTGACATATTTTAGAGTGAAATTGTCTTTAAAAATTATACCATAAACATCTTCTATGTTGCTATCCTGACCTAATAGTTACCTGGCAAATAATTGTCCAGAATTGATTGTACAATGACTTCTTTCACCTAGTTATTCAGTCATTTAGATGGCTTCCTATTTTCCAATAGTAAGAAAAATAATGAGAAGAGATTCTTCATTCATACAGCAGGTAGTTATTTAGGATGTAATCAATATGGGTGTAATACTGTTGAATCAAATTCCATTAAGTATAACATTTGACTTTAACTTGGATTCATGGGGTTGCCTATAATTTTCTTCAAATTGACAAAGTATGTCATTGGTTTATGTGTTCTCAATGGCAGAAGGTTCACAGTGAAAATAACTAGAAAAATTGAAAGCATTAGAAAGAAGTAATAGGAACAGAAGCCCTCTCCAAGTATGTGAGACCTCAGACAAATTTTTTTTCAGGGCCCCATCTATATAGATAATTTGATTTAAAAATTTGTTTCAAATTCATGGTTACATGTTGGGTGTAGTGATTTTTATATAAGGATAGAATAAATGGTAGGGAAGAACTACTTGCACACTATTTACTGTGCAGTCAGACATGGTCTCTCTTTCTGCCAGTCCATGAACTAGTTCTTTCTTTAGGGACCATCAAATGTGCCATTCCTAACTAATTCTATATTTTCCACTGTAAAACATAAAAGGTTAAATGCCATTATTATGATAATGTCATGGCTCTTTGGACCCTGCTTATATAGGAATAATACAAAATGTCTTGCCTCTGAAGTTTCCTAATACCATTTATTGAAAGCATTATTATTCTTGATACTGACTTATTCTTGGTATTACCTGTGAATATTGGCCTCCAATTACTCTTTTCACAGTTACAGCTGTACTTTGTGATGATGATGACACTAAATGCAACTTACTCAGCATCTGCAGGATGCAGTGAACAAAAATTCATTTTCTGGTCATGGTAAATGTATACAGTTAGGACTTTACAGCATACACCATATCTTATTTTGAACACTTTAGAGCTAAATATTGCATTCCTAGAATGTAATCTTTCAGTATTCATCTGCCTTCTATATGGTAACACCAGTGGGGGGATAATGAGGTGCACAGAATTGAGTGTAAAGAGTGACCCCACTTGGGCAAAGAGTGTCTCTCTTCCAGCATAGCTTTAAACATGGATTCATGACATCAGCATGCTATCAAAGCAAGAGAAGACGTTGATCAGAAAGAGCTATTGGGCTTGAGGAGCAACTGTCCTAAAAACCCTCAGAGGAAGTAATCATGACCACAAGGATTGCTGCCACATCATGTGGAGGAAACAAAAGTGGTGGAGTGACTGCTCTGACTGCAGTTGCAAGGACTACAAGAGAAAGGATACTTGGTACTACCTTCACCATCCTGGGTACTGTAGACTGGATGTAGCAACACTGTTTCTATATGGATGGGCAAGTATCAAAGATGAGCCCAGACACAGCTTAAGAGTAATATAGGGTGCTGAAACATTGATTACTCAGAGCTCTAAACTTTTCCTGTGAATGATGTGAGAGAAAGCCACCCAAAACCATATCATCTGCACCATTCTGGTGACCCAACCTCACATAGTTCTGTAAAAGCAATACCAATCTGCCTGATGGAAGCAATCTGCTTACCAGACGACTCACCTAAAACTTGTGCCAGACCAAGTTTAGGACAACCCAATAGTTATGATTACCAGAGATTGGGGATATCTGGTCAACTTAATGCATGGTCAGAAAGTGTCCCAAAGGAAATAAATTGGGATAGGGCCATGCCAATTCCAGTTTTTGTACAGGGTAACCTGCCCAGATGACTCACAGTACAGCTAGCCCTGGGCAGAGAAAGTGATTAAGAAAATTTTAATAGGCAATTCTTGGCCACTAGGATCCATGTGGGACCAAGTTTGGTCTTGAACTGCCCTGCATGGGAGGCTCTACTGGCCTTTTTCAGTCCTAGACACTAGAAATGAACTAGAAAAAATTGAAGGGAGTACTGCAAAACAATGATACCCACAGAAATGTAGATTTCAGGGCATATTTGACCAAATATAATAAAATTAATCACTCAGATACCTTTTGCATTGAAAAATCTAAAACATCAATTAATATTAATATGAAATATTCATTAGCATGTGTCTACAGAAAAAATTTAGATAGCATTCACTATTTGATAGATTACTTATACCTTCATTATATGTTTACCATATGCCAGATATTGTCCTAGGGATGCAACAAGTTTTATGGTGTTTTCTATACCTGCTATAATACTGAGTCATAAGATACTAAAAGTCATAAAAATGCCTACGATCTTTCATTGATTAATGCAATTTTAGAATCTAATATTAGGAGATAAGGTAGACTAAAAAGCTGTAAAGAAGGAAGATATATACTTAAGTGTCACTCAATGTATTGAATATTACTTATAGCCAGAATATCTACCAATAGTAGATAACCTGATACAACTATTGAATATTGCACATCTATTTGTATTGAAAATATAAAAGTATCTAAATTATATCTTAGATTTAATATATTTTAAGCTATAAAATAATGCAAAGCTATATATTTCTCCTTTTAATGACTATGATCACAACTATATAAATGTTTATTTTCATAAAGATGAAAATCAACAGGGAACATGAAATATGATATGAGGAGCTGATATAGGGACTTTTCTTACTATTTTGATATGTGTATAGGATTTTAGAGTTAAGAAAAATTAAATAAAATTAATGATTGCCTGAATGACTAAAGTCTCAAATGATTCTTTGACTAAGTTGTATTCACCTGTACAATAGTAAAACCTATATGCTGAGTGTTGTCATTCATTTATTCATTTAATCATTTGTTCAATGATTTTATTCCCAAATAGGACACCTCTGTTCCAGACACTTTTTTCTAAACACTAAGTATGTGTGGAAAATAGAAAGGAGGAGAATGTATCAGGGGTTCTATTTTGCATATATTAAGATAAAAAACCCTATTTTCCATCCTAGTGAATTTAAATTCATGGCACTAAGTAAGTGAAGGGTAAATAGTAGATAGCTAACCAATGAGCCAAAGTAATATGCTCATTAATGTCCCAAGTACCATGAATAATAAATTAGAGCAGATGATAATTATACAGAAAACTAAGATCACATCAGATTCGAAAAGTCTTATGAAAATAAAAATAAAACAAGATAATAGAATAGAAAGTCATAGCATAAGATGGAGATTAAGGCAAAAGGACCTTCTCTTTGAGAAAGTTAACAGGCCTGATTCCAGAATGATGAAAAAAAACCAGACATGAGAAGATCTCAAGGAAGAAACATCCAGATAGAAGGAAAATATCTTAAAAATTTCCTGAGATAGGTCTAGTCAGATAATACTATAATTGGGGGTGGTAATAACTTCAACATTATCTAAATGTGATAGGTAGCCATTGGATATTTTAAGCAAGGGTAGTATTTCAAACAGACCTTTGACTGCTTTGGGTATATGTTTGTGGAATGGCTGGGAATTAAAAAGTAGAAAGAAGAAGATAAGATTGTTGGCTGTTAGAACCTCAAGGTTGTATCTGGTGGTGGCTTGAACTAAGTGTCAGGTAGAGAACATGAAAAGAAATTTAAGGAAACATATTTTAGAGGTAGAACCAATTAGAGATAATATGAATCTGATGAATCTGATTGTTTCTTCTGAATAAATGAAATCAGTGACAATTCCCATGTTTGTTAGCAATTTATGAGTTGAGGAAAACTGAGATGGGGAGGGCAGGGTTTCTGACATTTCCAGGTTAATTTCAAGGAACCTACTAAATATCCGATGGAAGATTAGATATTGGATATGACATAAGTGTGCAAAAGTAGTTGGTAGCTGTTAAGCTAAAACAACCATATTCACTAGTATGCCACATATTGTAAAGCATAGAGAGGAGGTATAAGTTTCTTATAAGTTTCTAGGGCATTGTATTCATATCTCTTATATATCATTTATTCCTCTGTATCACATTTTATCTATTTACTTGAATTCTTCTACCATTAACTATATTACTTTGAGGTTTGGTGATCTTCATTTCAATAGCAACTAGTTCAAAACCTGACCTACAGTAAAAGTTCAGTAAATGTTTACAAATGAATAAATCTAGTTTGGGGTGAAAAATTAAATGGTAAAATAACTCCACATAAAATATAAGAAAATGTGTCATTATTATTATTTAGTTTTGTGATTTAGTCCCTAAACTGTGTAGAATAAACTTGGTGTATTTAGAGACAGGTAAGGACTAGAAGTTACTACGGAAGCATGGGGGCATGTTTTCGGAGTTTATTTGAATGTAATTAATATTCACCATAATGTATAGCAAGTCACAGAGGACAAAAACTATTCACAGTTGAAAATAACATTGGAAGACTCCTTTTTCCTGAATATCAAATCAAGACCTTTTGCTCTGATCTTATTTTTATTGGTCCATGTAGTTTACAGAGATGGGTAAAGTCTGGTGTAAGATCACACATTTAGTCATCAAATGCAAAAGTGATTTAAGTGCGAAAGGGAAGAAACTACTGATATCTAAAACATAGATATCAGTAGCGTAAATATTTAGTGTTGCATATTGGATAGAATGTTCTTTAATAAACCTCTGATGATACCAGCAATTAGGATTCTTTAATAGAATGGTCTAAGATCTCCCTGTTAAGGATGATACATATCGTTATTTTTTAATAGATGCCTTTGATCAATTAGGAAAGTGTTATTGTATTCCTGCATTGCTTTTTTTTTTTAACAGAATTCCTTTTTTTTTTTTTTTTTTTTTTTTTTGGTTTTTATAGAGAGTTAAATTTTTTTTTAAATTTCTTTTCAGTGTAACAGAATTCATTGTTTATGTACCACATCCAGTGTTCCATGCAATATGTGCCCTCCATAATACCGACCACTAGGTTTATCCAAACTCCCACCCCCGCCCCTTCAAAACCCTCAGATTGTTTTTCAGAGTCCATAGTCTCTCATGGTTCCCTCCCCCTCCAATTTCCCTCAACTCCCTTCTCCTCTCCATCTCCCCATGTCCTCCGGTTTATTCCTTATGCTCCACAAATAAGTGAAACCATATGATAATTGACTCTCTCTGCTTGACTTATTTCACTCAGCATAATTTCTTCTAGTCCCATCCATGTTGATACAAAAGTTGGGTATTCATCCTTTCTGATGGAGGCGTAATACTCCATAGTGTATATGGACCACATCTTCCTTATCCAGAATTCCCTTTTTTTAAATTGTGTTATTTTAGCCACCATAAAATACATCATTAATTTTTGATGCAGTGTTCCAAGATTCCTTGTTTATGTACAACACCCAGTGTTCCATGCAATACGTGCCCTCTTCAATACCCACCACCAGGCTCACCCATCCCCCCGCTCCAAATCAGAGGGGGACACAAACCATGAGAGACTGTGGATTCTGAGAAACAAACAAACAAACAAACAAACTTATTACAGAATTTCTAACCATCCAGTGAAGGAACCTCCATTAAACCTTCTAGCATGTCTTTTAACTTGATAGAACCTCAAGGATGGGACCTATGTCTCCTTCATCCTTTTATCTTCAATGATAAGCAGAACACGTTAGACACAATTTATTTTATTAAATTGGGTATTAGTAGGGAACCATATTGTATCCTTTGCATCATTTACAAAGCTAAATAATTTGGGTTTTATCATTTAGTCTTTTAAGAAGTACATCATAGCATTATTATATATCCAAATGTTGTCTCAATTTTGCCTTGCTAGGTTAAACTCTATTTACTCAAGATAGATTAATGCTTTGATATATTGCTGTGTTTGATTTGCTAATATTTTATTTGGAGTCCTTGCATGTACATTCATGAATAATGTTGAACCGTAGATAAGGTTTTCGTTTTTGCTTTTTCTGTATGATCTTGGTATGGGATTAAGCTAACTTCATACAATTAATTTGGAAGTTTTCTAATTTTTTAGTATACTGGACTAATTTAAATATTGATATTATTTAAATTTTTGATAAAAATTGCTGTAAAGTTATCCATGCATGATGGTTTTGTCAGTGATAAACTGATTCTTCAATTTCTTCTTTTTTTGTCTGATCAGGGTTTTGATTCTTCTTGAGCTAAACTTTATCTTTTGATAAAATCGCATGATTTAGTGCGTTAAACTTATATGTGGAACATCTTGTAACATTTTAATGTCTCCTCAGTCACTTATAGATTTTCTTATATCTAGTGTTATTTTTACTTTTTTTTTTTAAAGATTTTATTTATTTATTTGACAGAGAGAGAGATCACAAGTAGGTAGAGAGGTAGGGAGAGAGAAGGGGAAGCAGGGTCCCTACTGAGCAGGGAACTCAATACAGGACTTGATCCCAGAACCCTGAGATCATGACCTGAGCTGAAGGCAGAGGCTTAACACACTGAGCCACCCAGGTGCCCCTATTTTTATGTTTGTTCTCTGTTTATCTCTTGGTCAAAATTTTTAGAAGTATGCTAATTTCAAAATTCCTTTTTTTTAAAAAGTAGTTTCCACACCCAGCATGGAGCCCAGCATAGGGCTTGAACTCAAAGCCCTAAGATCAGTATCTGAGCTGAGACCAACAGTCAGACACTTAACCAACTAAGTCATCCAGGCACCCTTAAAAATTATTTTCAAAGATCTTATTCTATATTTGATTTATTTATCTAGTATAGTTGGTTCATTATTGAATTCTGAATCTTCTCTTTACTTACTCGTCTTTTTCCATGCATTATTTTTTTGCTAGCTTCTTGACTTATATGACTGATTTATTTTTCAATTTTGATGTCTTCTGATACTATCTTCCTTAGAAACAGCTCTATTTCAAAACACCTCCAATTCCTATTACTAGCTGCTCCATCTGGAGCAAATACACTTTTCTGATGTTAATCATACCACTTAGAAATATGTTTTACTTAATTTCTATGACTGGGCAAAAATTGTCAGCACACAGTATTTCTTCATTATTCCTTCATGTGTCTGTTAAGGGAGTTTTTCTTAGTCTATATTGTCTAATTTCCTTAGTCACCATGAGGAGTTCTTTTATTTTCTATACCATTTTTTGAGCTATTTTGTTTTGAATTTATATAGATTGAATTATATAGATAGTGTTAAAAAGGACAAGACATCAAGGATAGATTAGAAATAATACATTAGAAAGAGTGATATACAGGAAAGAAAAGAAGAGAAAAGAAAAGAAAAGAATAGAAAAGAAAACCTACCACCACCACCAACAACAACACAACCTGAAATGATTCTCACAAGTTGTCATAGCACAATGTAGTCCACGTACACCATACCCTGTAAAGATAAAGGTAAAAAGAAAGGGAAAAAAGGCTGAGGGAGTGGACACTATATGTTAGTAAGGGAAAATTTCATTAGAGAATTCCACCTTTTTCTGTCTCCTTTTCCATTTTTATATCTTTTTTTAGAGAGTTCATTATTTTTTCAAGTTATTTGCTCATTTTTTTTTCAGTGCTTTGGTATTAGTGATTTGTGTTTGTATTTTTTTTTTCCTGGATATAATTCTTTGATTTATATATGTATTTCAGGTATTGGCCAGTCTCTACCCAATCTGTTAATTTTCTTAATGATGTTTTTGGTGAGTTTTTTTTATATCTTTTAATGAAATCCATTACATTCTTGAAATTTCAAAATTTCAAAAGAACATGTCAAATTATGATTCCCTCTTTTTAAAAATATTAACATCATTTGATGTTGTCTTTAAAATTGAAGACTTCTCTCTATGTTTACTTTTGGCAAGTTTGTTAAAGTTCCTTTAGAAATTTTATTCAATTTTTTCCATTAATCTTTCTGAGCATTTTATTGATGGCATGTAGAAACATTAAGTATTCTTTATCTCTTATGCTTTCTCTTATAATTTACTGATTATTGGACTATGCTCTGCATTTCTTTTACTTTCTTTTATAATTCCTTCATTGTTTGGAATTTATATAAGATTATATAATTTATATAAGATTTATATATATTTATATAAGATTATGCAATACAGAGTCACCTGGGTGGCTCAGGGACACAATCTCTGGGTACAGAGATACAGCCCTGCATGGGGCTCTGCTCATTGGAGAATCTGATTCTTCCTCTCCTTAAACCCTTCTCCCACTCTTACCCTCATGCTGTCTCTCTCTCTCTCTTTCTCTGTCAAATAAATAAATAAAATATTTTAAAAGAATATACAATACACTATAAAATAAATACTCAAAAATATTTTTAACTCTTAAAACTTTATTCAATTATTTCATTTTTATACTTTTTTTCTTATTTTATATATATATTCTCAGCATTGTATCTGAATACATTAGAGATTTTTAAAATAATCTCTCTGCTGTCACATTTTCTTTTAGTTCATCTTGGTCTTTCTCTGTCAAGAGACTGGCATTTCTCATATGTTGAAGACCTTGGTTATCTATTCATATTTTTAGAAAAGAGACTAGGTAATTAGTTTCAGTTCCTTTACAGTTGTGCAGATACTTCTTCTTACTTATCTTCTTGTTTGAATAAGAAACCTGATTAGAAACATAATTACAGCTACCTGAACCCATTTGCATGCTTTATTTTATGGTGAGCAGGAAGAATGCAAGTATGCAGGAAGAATGTGGCTACCAGACTGTATTCTCTGTCAGAACTAGCAGATACCATAGATTTTCTATATGTAATTGTTTTATGTCTACATGTGTTACAGAATTCTCAGTCTTGCAACAATTTTTTAGAAACTGAGATTACAGTATTATAGTTTGTATAACTGTTATGCAGACCAGAATGATCCTGTTGACTGAGCAAAATTCTCTGTTGGACAACTAGTTGCTTAATGATTATGTTATTAGTGCAAGAAGACTTATTAGATTATATATCAATTACTGGGGCTTCCTGCTATGATTGCCTGAGGCTTCCATACCCATTATAGGATTGTACTTGACTGAAATTTAAATGCTCATATCCCTGAGATGACCCTTCTCTGCACCAAAGAGTGCCAGAGAAACAATTTCCTGAAGAAATGTTTAATAGAATCATTTCATGTGCGTGTGCAGACAAGTTAATTAGCAGAAATTTGCATTCCTGAGTCCCTAGTACTTGAGGAACTATAAGATCTAGATCAGTGTTGTGCAATAAAAGTTTCTGTGATAGGCAGAATTACTATATCTACTGATCAATATGGCAGCCACTAGCCACAGGTGGCAGCTGGACACTTGAAACATGGCTAGTGAGATGCAATAATTGACATTTTAATTGTTTCTAATTTAGTTAATTAACATATAAATTCATATAGCCACATTTAACTAGTAGCCCTCCCCACCCCCCGCTGGACAGCTCCTATTTAGAAACTTAATATCAGCTCATCTTTCACAAATGAAACCTATGGAACCATGAGGGTAGCATGATAAAATATTCAGGATGTAATAAGCACTCCACAAATTTTTGTGAAATTATCCAAGTTAATTTTTTCAGTATACATACCCGAGGTTAAAGAAACATCTGCTGAGAACATCATCTTAATAGGTAATGTCAATTTTCAGTCAAAATGAATTATCAATTGACCTATGATTATTGTTTTTTCTATATTTTGACATCTTATGTGGAAAGCATAGTTTATCTCTTTATTTTCATTCTGAAAAACAATCTTTTTTTTGCAGAATTGCACACTTTGGTAACTTACACTTTAAATTCAGCAATTTGGTTCAATTCAATTTAGTTAAAATCAGTAAATTTTTCAGTAAAGTATACCACATACTCATTTCTTGGTGTTTTTTCTCTCTTATAATTGACTTGTCTTAAGTGCTGCTGTTTATTTATTTATTCAGAAATAAATAGAAATCTTTGTAAAATAACAAGAGCCTCTTTATCTACTTACACATTTATACACCTCTATTTATAGATATATAGAGTAAATAAAAGGTACTTTCACATTAAGTTAAAATTATGCATAGCCTATAGCATATGTACTATGTGTATACATTCAATATAAGGAGGGACTTACTGATAATTACATTCATTCCCTACCAAAATGCATTAGAGCAAAGGAAACAGTGAGAAGAACTGAATTTTAGTAGTGACTCTCTAACCTTGGCATTATAACCTTGGAGCTAGTCATGTAATCTAAGCATCAGTGTTTGCATCTATAAAATAGGAATGGCAGTTCTAAAGTCTAAAAATTTTTTGTGGTAATTAATAAAAACAAGAAAACTTAATAAGCAGTTAAAATTAAGAAAGTGTTCATTCTTAAAAATCCCAACTGGGGATTCCAAAGTTCAGTAGAAATTTAAGAATTAATAGTATTGAATTTTTGTAACACAATGGAAAATAATTCTGGATTTTAGAATTGCCTTGGACACTTAAAAAGCCATTGAACTTGAACAAGTATGTGAACTATTTTCTTGTCCTCACAGTGGATAACAATACTTAATTTCTCTAAACATGGAGTTTTGCAAAGGCTCTTGTAAAGATCCAGGTGCATTCATGTGAAATAATTGTGTGAACTAATATGATTTTATTATTAAAACATCATAATGCAAACAAAAAATAATGAATAAGAATGAATAAAAAATGACATCAAGTGATTTAGGAGGACAGAGGACTGACAAATCTCCAGCCTGGGCCAAGGAAGGCTTTCTAAAGGGGAGATTGAAAGCAAACAGGAATGCATTATATTCAGCCCCATATTTCAACATCTTTTTTATTTGCATTCCTTTCATTTCAAAATCTAAAGCAAATTAAGATAAACTTGAAGGTCAGGGAAAGGCCAGTAGAAGATAATAATTCAGTTTAATGAAATAGTATTGTGTCAACACAGAGGGACAGAGTGCTCAAATAAATTGTAAGTGTTTCATTTTATATTCTGTGAAGCCTATATCAGGAGAATTTAAGAATCAGTGAAGACAGCAAATTCATAATGTGTCAGAATTATTCTATTTTATTTTAAATATTACTTAATATCAGTAAAAATAAAAACAAAGATAACGACAAAATATAACTTGATTTCCTTGCATCTTACCCTTGTCCCTTCAGTTCAATTTAACAATTTCAGTGGAACTGACATTTCTACTCTTGATGACTGTCAGTTATTTAAAGTATGTATTCTCTAAATATGCTATTACTTTATGTATTTAACAAGTTACTGAAATTTTTTGAAATGGCTTTTGAAATGCTTTTTCTTTACTTTGTGTCACATTCAAATTTTGCAAAATGATTTTTGCTACTAACAATGCTATAAATAAAACACTTTTAAAGAGGATCATTGCATTTGGAATATTAGTTAAAATAGTTTGTTATATAGTATCATGATCATATTTGTTAAAAAAATTCTTTCTTTTGTGTTTCTTGTTTCTAAGACAATCCAATTTTTAATTTTGCAGTTTTTGTTAAACTTCTTCTTGTGTTGGAAAAATATTCTGATGCTTTTCAAAGGTATTTTATTTCAGACTAATACTGTAAAGAACTATCCTTACAACAGTGATCACTTGCAAATATTCTACTAAGATTGGGGAGACTTTAGACAAAAGTCTCATATGACAAACAATTATATGTCCAAAAGAAAAAACAGTTTGTGAAAATGTTGCTCTTATTTGGAAACAGTTTTAGTTTACGAGAGTAATTTGTGTGATACTTGGAAAAATGTTTCCAAAAATTATGTTATAATTTGAATAATGTAGTTGTACATTAAATACTATACAACTGATATACTATTAAGTGCTGATGACTATGATCTCTATGAAAAAATGTACTTGTGTTCTCATCAAGCGCATTACAGTTAACAATTCCTGTCCTTCAATAGAAACAAATTGGGATAATTCTCCAAATGTTACTTTGTAAATGTTTGACTTTACATGTTTTGAATGTTTACATGGTCACTTTTAAATATAAATAGTTTCTTCTACATAAACTTATGGTTAATCATTAAAGTATTTGGAAAAGTTATCCATTCAAAGAAGAGATTTAATGTTTATTGAAAATGAATGCATTTTATATCATAAAGGGCTCAGTTCCATCTCATAGCATAGTAGGTTAAAAAATTTGAAAGTGAAAATAAATTTTTTGTTATTATCATTCATCCTTTCTATGATTTCTAATTGAGAAATGAATGTTTCTCAGGTAGTTTCCTAGTTATTAAATGTATAGCAGAGAAGGAAATAGTCAACATCCATGCCATGTGCAATTGATGTTATAATATGAAGGAGACATGGCAGAAACACATGAAAAATAGTAAATAACATGTCAGATGGAGATAAGTCCTACAAAAATACTAACAGAGAGAAGAAGAGAGGACAAGGTGCAAATGTATTTTTAGGTATTATTTGATTTAGTAGAGTCAGGGAAGTCTTGCTATCTGGGAAGCCATGTAGAGAAGAGTACAATATAGTATGTGAAGTTGGGGAAGGTCAAACTCCACATAAAGAAACCTGCCTGTGCAATGCCCTGAGTTTGGAATATTCTTGCTGTGTCCTTTGTACAGAAGTGAGACTTGTGTGGCTGAAGAGGAGGAAGCAAGTACAGAGGACCAAAAGATGAAGCCAGCAAGAATACAGAGGTAGATCACCGAGGACCTTGCAGGTATGCTATTGCCTATTACTCTGAGCGAGATGGGAAGCCACTAGGGGGATTCTTGTTGTTTTCTTTTGTTTTGATTTGTAAGGCAAAATGAAATAGCCAAATTTGGAATGAAAAATGAAAGTGTTAGATTAACAGGAAACCCATTCAGTGTGGCTGAGAGTGTTAATGGGTTCAGTAACATTTAGATCTATAGTCACTATAAATCAAACATGCCACTATACTTTGAGCTGGACATTTGTGTATAGTATAACTCACCACTTCTGTTCATAGGTATGCACCTCAAAAACTCTTGCTTCTATGTATCAGGACACAGGTACCCACATTTTCTTATCACCACTGTTCATAATGGCAAAGATCTATAAAGAATTGAAAAGTTCATTAACAGGAAAAAAGAAAAATTATAGTGCATTGATTATTATATAGAAGTGAAAGTAAGTGAGCTAGATGAACATGCAGCATAGATGGATCTTAGAATCAATGTAGGAAAAAAACAGCAAGTCCCAGATCATGTACGGTGTGACACGATTTGAGTAAGTATCTAGAAAAATAAAAAGCAAATCATGTATTAATAGAGATAACTATATATGTAACCAAGATAAATGAGAATATTAAATATAATGATGAACAAAACACAAAATTAAGAGGGCAAGATTAGAGAGGAATACATAGATGCAATGGTATCAAAAATTTTCCACTTCATAAAATTAAGGGTGTTTTACAGGTGTTTATTTTTATATATATGCTCAAATATATATAAAATATCTACATTAAATAATTCATAACATATTTAAAAAATCCTATAATATCACCTTTGAAATGTTAATAGAAAAATAATTAACTGATGAAAATAACTTTAGTAAAATAAAAATTAGGACTAGAGAGTGACATCAGCAGAATGGCATAACAGAAATTTCTACCACTGGTCCCTTCCACTGAAAAACATCAATTTGAAAAATGATGCACTTGTAAGTTGCCTTCAGAGCAGTCAGGAATTCCAGCTGAAGGTCTGTGGCACCTGAGTGAAGCAGAAAAACAAGAAAGAACAAATGGTTATGGTAGGAGAGTTATATTCACACTTCCCTCATCACTATTCCCCCAAGCACATGAGCCCAGCTAGCAGAAAGGAGACACCTCGAAGGTGGGAGGAGAGTATTTTGAGAGCCGGACTTCACCATGGACTTTGAATTGGCTCATCCTGGTATGAGGCTGACTTTCACAGCCCTAGATGGCTCCTGCTAGCACCTGTAGCCCCAGAACCTCCCAGAAACCCAGATGCATCCCTGGAAATCTCTCAGTGGGCTCCCACAAACCCAAGCCCCATTTACCTAGTGACTGTTACTCAAGCAACACAGGCAGGTCTCTAGGCTCTAGGTGGATTGCAAGTCAGGATTCTTAGCAGGCTCCTGGCTATATAAGCCCCCTTCTCATTCCTTCACCTGCTGGCTCTAGCTGCCCCAGGAGTCTCCAGTGACATCAGCCCCACAGTGGTTTCTTATGAATCAAGAAGCCAGCTCATCCTGGTGCCTTTGTTTCCAACTGTCCTAGGGACCCCAAGTAAGAGTGAAATGATATATTAAAAACGTTAAAAGAAAAAAACCCTGCCAACTAACAATACTTTACCCCCAAAAATTGTCTTTGAAGAATGAAAGGTAAGTACTCTCCTAAGGGAATTTATTAATACTAAACCTGCTGAGAGAATTTATCAACACTAATTATGTAAGGGATGGAAGTATTAAGTAACCTTATTGTAGTAATCATTTTGCAAAACACATGTTTCAAATCATCACATAGTATACCTTGACCTTACAGATGTTTATTCCAAATCTCAGTAAAACTGGGAAAAAAATATAACAATAAAAATAATTTAGCTGAACAGGAGAGGAAAAAAAAACTATTAATAGTAAACAAACAGGGAACTCAGTGGCATCATCAAGTGTAGTATTTTCATAATATGGATCCCAGAAGAAGAAGAGAGAGAAAAGGGTGCAGAAAACTTATTTGGAGAAATAGTAGCTAAAAACTGCCCAACTCTGAGGAAAGAAACAGAAATCCAGATCCAAGCGGCACAGAGAACCCCTCACAAAATCAACCCAAGAAGGTCCACACTAAAACACATTGTAACTAATATGGCAAAAAGTAGTGATAAAGAGAATTTTAAGAGCAGCAAAAGAAAAGACAGTTACATACAGAGGAAACACCACAAGGCTGTCAGCTGATGTTTCCACAGAAACTTTGCAGGCTGGAAGAAAGTGGCATGATGTATTCAAAATGATGAAAGAAAAAACCCTGTAACCAAAAATGTTTTTCCAGCAAGGCTATTATTCAGAAAAGAAGGAGGGATAAAGAGTTTTCAAACAAACAAAAGTTAAAGGAATTCATGACCACTAAACCACCCCTACAAGAAATGTTAAAGGAAACTTTTTGAGTGGAAAGAAAAGACCATACACAGGAGTAAAAAGAGTAGGAAAGCACAAAAACAGGGGAAAAAAAGGTATATCTGCAAAAATCAGTCAAGGGACTTTTAAGACAAAAGGATGTAAATTATGACACCATATATCTAAAACATGGGGGCAAGAAAGGAGTAAAGAATGGTTTCAAACTTAAGTGCCCATCAACTTAATATAGACTGCAATATGCAGGTGCTATATACAAATGTAATGGTAACTATAAGTCAAAAACCAGTAATAGATATGCAAAAAATAAAAGGAAAGGAATCCATGTATATCACTAAAGAAAGTTAGCAAACTATAAGAGAAGACAGCAAGAGAAGAAAGGAACAGAGAACTACAAAAACATCCACAAAACAAGTAACAAAATGGCAATAAATATATGCCTATCAAAAATTACCTTGAACATAAATGGACTGAATGCTTCCACCAAAATGCATAGAGTGACAGAATGAATAAAAAAGCATGTCCTGGGGTGCCTGAGTGGCTCAGTGGGTTAAGCCTCTGCCTTCAGCTCAGGTCATGATCTCGGGTCCTGGGATCAAGCCCTGCATCTGGCTCTCTGCTCAGCAGGGAGCCCATTTCTCCCTCTCTGCCTGCCTGCCTGCCTACTTGTGATCTCTCTCTCTCTCTCTGTCAAATAAATAAAAAAATAAAATCTTAAAAAAAAAAAAAATGACCCAACTATATACTGCCTACAGGAGACTCATTTCAGACCTAAAGACACCTTCAGATTAAAAATGAGGAGATAGAGAAGCATTTATTATGCAAATGGAAGTGAAAAGAAAGCTGGAGTGGTGATACTTACTTTAGACAACAGACTTTAATACAAAGACCATTGGGGCATCTGGATAGCTAAGTCAATTGAGTGTCTGACTCTTGATTTTGGCTCAGATCATGATCTCGGGGTTGTGGGACTGAACCCAACATCACACTGTGGAGCTTTCTTGAGATTCTCTCTCCCCCTCTTCCCTTCCCCCCTCTATCAAGATAAAATAATAAAACAAAGCCTGTAATAAAATCTGAAGAGGGACATTATATAGTCATATGGGGAATAATCCAACAAGAAGATATAACAACTGTGAATGTTTATGCACTCAACGTGGGAGCACTCAAGTACAGAAAGCAACTACTAACAAACTTAGAGGAAGTGATCCATAGTAATAAAATAATAGTAGGGGACTTTAACCACTTACATCAATGGATGAATCATTGAAACAGTAAATCAACAAGGAAACAGTAGCTTTGAATGACTTTGGATTAGATGAATCTAACAAATACATTCTAAACATTCCATTCTAAAATGGCAGAATACACATTCTTTTCAAGTAAACATGGAACATTCTTCGAAAGAAATTACCTACTGGGTAACAAAACAAGTCTCAACAAATTAAAAAAGATAAAGATCATACCATGCACTATGAAACTAGATGTCAACCATAGGAAAAATATGGAAAGACCACAAATACATGAAGGTTAAATAACATACTACCAAAAATGAATGGGTCAACCAAGAAATCAAAGAGGATATCTAAGAATACATGTATACAAATGAAAATGAAAATAAAATGGTCCAAAATCTTTGGGATACAGTAAAAGCTATTCTAGGGGGAAGGTTATAACGATGCAGACCTACCTCAAGAAGCAAGAAAAATCTCAAGTAAACAACTTAAACTTACATCTAAACAAGCTAGCAACAGAAGAACAAATAGAACCCAAAACAGTAGAAGGAAGAAAATAATAAAGAGTAGAGCAGAAATTAATGAAATAGAAACTAAAAAACAACAACACAAAATGCCAACAGAACAGAGCGAGGAAACCAGGATCTGTTTTGGTTTTTTTTTTTTTTTTTTTTAAAGATCAACAAAATTTTTAAAGCCAGACTCAAAAAAGAGAAAGAGAGAAAGAAAGAGAGAGGACTCAAATACACAAAGCAGAAGTGAAAAAGGAGGAATAACAAACAACACCACAGAAATACAAAAGTTTAAGGAGAATATTATAAAAAATCATGTGCTAACAAATTGGACAACCTATAAGAAATGAGTAAATTCCTAGAAACATATAACCTCCCAGAACTGAATCAGGAAAAAATAGAAAATTGGAACAGACTGATTACCAGCTATGAAATTGAACCAGTAATCAAAAAACTCTGAACAAAAGTTCAGAACCAGAGAGCTTTACAAATGAACTTTATCAAACATCTAAAAATGTTCTTCTCAATTTACTCCAAAAAAATAGAAGGGGAAACTTTCAAATATTTTCTATGAGGCCAATATTATCATGAAACCAAAACCAGATCAAGACACAGGAAGAAGAAAGAAAGAAAGAAAGAAAGAAAGAAAGAAAGAAAGAAAGAAAGAAAGAAGAAAGAAGGAAAAAAAGAAAAGGAAGGAAGGAAGAAAAAAAAAGAAAAGAAAAACTACAGGTCAGTATCTCTGATGAACATAGATATGAAAATCCTCAAAAAATATTAGTAAACCAAATCCAACCATACTTTAAAAAAAATCAACCACCATGACCAAGTGGGATTTATTCCTAGGATGCAAATGTGGTTCAACATTTGCAAATCAATCAATGTGTGATACATTACATCAACAAGAAAAGGAATACAAATCATATCATTTCAATAGATGTAGCAAAAGCATTTAACAAAGTACAGCATCCATTCATGATAAAAACCCTCAGCAAAGTAGGTTTAGAGGGAACATAACTAAATATATTAAAGGCCATCTATGAAAAACCCACAGTTAATATCATATTCAATGGTGAAAAACTGAGAGCTTTACTCCTAAGGTTAAGGACAAGACAAAGATGACCATTCTCACCACTTTTAGTGAACACTGTGGAAGTCCCAGTAATAGCAATTAGAAAACATAAAGAAATAAAATGAATCCAAATTGGAAAGGAAGAAGAAAACTTTCACTATTGTAAATGACATGATACTATATATAGATATATAGAAAACCTAAAAGTTTCACCAAAAATCTAATAAAACTGATAAATAGATTCTGTCAGTTTGCAGGATAAAAAAAAAAAATCAATGTACAGAAGTCCATTGCATTTCTATACACTAATAATGAAGTAAAGAAGCAGAAATTAAGAAAACAATACTTTTTACAATTGCACCTAAAATAATAAAATACCTAGGAATAAACTTCACCAATGTGGTGAAAAACCTGTACTCTGAAAACTATGAAACACTGATGAAAGAAATTGAAGATGACACAAACAAATTGAAAGATATACCATACTCATGGATTGAAAGAAAAATACTATTAAAATGTTCATATTATTCAAAGCAACCTACAGATTTAATGCAATCCCTATCAAAATACTAATAACCATTTCACAGAACTAGAACAGATAATCCTAAAATTTTTATGGAACCACAAAAGACCCTGGAGAGCCAAAGTAACCTTGAAAAAGAAAACAAAAACAAAAACAAAAACAAAAACTGGAGATATCCTAATCCCAGATTTCAAGATATACTACAAAGCTGTAGTAATCACAAAAGTATGGTCCTGGTACAAAAATAGACACATAGATCAATAGAATACAATAGAGACCCCAGAAATAAACATGTTATATCATTAATCTTCAGAAGCAAGAATTTGCAATGGGAAAGACAGTCTTTTCAACAGATGGTGTTGGGAAAATGAGACAGCTACATGTAAAAGAATGAAACTGGACCACTTTCTTGTCCCATATATGAAAATAAGGTCAAAATGGTTTAAGGACCTAAATTTGAGACCTGAAACCATAAAAATCCTAGAGAGCACAAGCAGTAATTTCTCTGACCTAAGTCATAGTGACATTTTTCTAGAAATGTATCTGGAGGCAAAGGACACAAAAGAAAAATGAACTTTTGAATTACATCAAAATAAAGAAAAAAATTTGCACAATCAACAAACATAAAGACAACCTACTGAATAGAAGATACTTGCAAATGATATCCAAGAAAGGGTTAGTATCCAAGATATATAAAGAACTTGTACAACTCAACATCAAAAGACAATTCAATAAAAATGAGCAGAAGACGTGAACAGACATTTCTCTAAAGAATACATACATATGGCCAACAGATACATGAGAAGATGCTCAACATCATCATTTGTGAAATGCAAATCAAAGCTACAATGACATATCACCTCATGCCTGTCACCATAACTAAATGAGAAACACAAGTAACAGTAACATTCATGAGCATGTGGAGAAAAAGGAATCCTGATGCACTGTTGGTGGGAATGCAAACTGGTGCAGATTCAGTGGAAAACAGTATGAGTTTCTTTCAAAAAGTAAATAGAATTACCATATGATCCAGTAATTCTGCTACTGGGTATTTACTCAAAGGATACTAAAACACTAATTCAAAAAAAATTATGCAACCGTATTTTATTGCAACATTATTTACAATAGCAAAATTATGGGAGCAGGAAGCAGCTCAAGTGTCCATGATAGATGAATGGACAAAGAAGTTGTGGTACAGAGAACAAACAGATGGTTACCGGGGAGGGCGGGGAGGATGGCTGAAATAGGTGAAAGGGATTAAGAGTATACTTATTAAGATGAGCGAGCACTGAGTAATACAGAATTATTAAATCACTGTATTGTACACATGAAAATGATATAACACTGTACAATAACTATACTGGAATTAAAATATGAAATAAAATTTAAAAAGTAAAATAAAGTATTTTCAGTAAAGAAAATGTAAAAATAAGCTAACAGTATTATAGAGAAAACTGCATGTTTTTGCTCTGGAAAAAAATTCAATAGGAAAATGCACAAAAGTCACTGTATAATTCTGAGCAAAGTAAATTGGTCAGAGTTTCCTTTCAATGTAATGTATTTGCTATGTGAAAAATTGACCATAGGTAGGCAGAGATGGATGCCAGGAAACCAATTAGGAAACCATTTCAGTTAAGGAGTGATCCTAGCTATCTTGGACTTAGTGGTGAATGTGGTGAGGAGTGTTTGGGTTCTCAATATATTTCACAGTTATATCTATTAATGTAAAATGTAAGAGAAATAGAGACTTCAACATATGGACTGTAAATTGCAGTAGAATAGAGTTTCTTTTGTTGAAGTAGAGAGGACTATTGGAAGCACATGTTTAAGGGAGAAAACACAGGGTTGTGTTTAGACCTGTGATACCCATTACACATACATAGGAAGATAAGGGACACATGTCTGAATTTCAAGGGAGGAATCAGAGCTACAGCCATAAATGTGGACATCATTAGCGCAAGTCAGCTATTTACAGTCCAGTGACTAGAGCTGAAATGACAGGGAATGTCCACTTCTGGCTTGATCCCCTCGCCACTTAAAAAGAAAAAACCTTCATAGCAATAAAATAGAAAAATACATGACTCAATTTTGTCAGATTATCAAAGATGAGCCACAACAACTTAGATGATACAGAAAAAAAAAAAAGCAGAAATGACATATTGCGCTGCTAGCAACAATACATTTTTTTTCCTGCAGGATTCTACTGTATTCATCCTGAGAGGAAGCATTTGTGTAGTGAATTTACCTTTTGTATTATTTAGATACTCAAATCCACCATTCAGTTCAGATTTAGATGACAGCAGATTCAGAAGCCACAGACTCACAGCATCTGGATGCAGGCAATGCTTTCTTTGAGAAGAAAATCCAGGAGATGTGGAGATGGATTCCCAGGGCCAGAACAGTGTTAAATATGGGAGCAAATGTTTTATTCACAATGTGCTAAAGATTAGATCCCAAATGATGGAGGCATCCATGTATTCTTTAAAGGCATTTCTTGAGTTTTGGGAAGAAGGATAGGACTTCATGATGTGGACATGCTCCCAAATCTAAGTATATATGATTAGTTATCTACACCTTAAACCATACTCTAAGGTTGGCATGGCTAAAGTTAAGAGTAAGCAGGACTGGAGACTGTGCTTCCTTAGGATTCCCTTTGGTCGCTCTAAGGTCACTGTTCCAGAATGGGGAACACAGCAATCCTGAGCTTAAACAGACTCCACGTGTTATCACTGACACTGTTTTTTTATGTTTTGGTTTTTCATATTAAAAGATGTAGAGGGGTGCCTGAGTAGTTCAATTGGTTAAGCAACTGCCTTCAGCTCAGGTCATGATCCTGGATTTCTGGAATGGAGTCCTGCATCAGGCTCCTTGCTCAGCCGAGAGTCTGCTTCTCCTTCTGACCTCTCCCTTCTCATGCTCCCTCTTTCTCATTCTCTCTCAAATAAATAAATAAAATCTTTTTAAAAAAGATGTAGATACTTGAGACAAAAAATCAGGGCTTGGAAGTGAGTTAGTTAATTGCTTCTCTATGTCATGCCACTTTCTGCTGTCTAGAACTAAGTACATGATCCGGCATCATTTTTATGCATTCCTGATACCCAGAGCAGGATCAAAGCCTACTTTCTGAGGGCTGAATATAGCACAACTGCATATTTTGTTTAAGGCTACTTCTCAGATACTTATATTTTTTGTGACAAGTCAAAGAAATTAAAATTAGAATGAGGAGATTTAATGAGAAGGAAAATAATTTTCTTTGCTCAATGGAATTCATAAAGGTGGCTTTTAGAATTCAGGTATCTCAGATATTTATTTTTCCATGCATTTGAAGTTGAATATTATGCTGCATATGAAAGTCAAGAAATTATTTTATGAAATGAATTTAATCATTTTAGTTTGATTGCTTAAAAATCTGTTATCAGAAGCTACGGCAAATTGATTTTTGGATGAAGAGGGATTTCCAAGGCATTAAGCGATTTGCTTTTGCTTGTCAGCAAGACAGAAGCAAGAAATATTTTATCTCATTTGGGCCTGTGGTTCTTGTTTGGTTCATTAGTTTTCATTCAAGTTCATCTACATGCCACAGTTAATACACTAATGCTTTAATGAGTGTGTATAAATAAGAGGAAGCAGAATCTGGTCTATAAATTCCCAAGATATAATTGCTTCTATAACGTATATAGTTTTCTTTCTTTTAATTATTTTTAATTTACATAGAATATAAGCCAAACTAGTACTTTTCATATACAAATGTATGTGTCGTCACTGCATTATCTGGAGCTCTAGAAATTTGTATCATTAGAATTTATATAAATTATGGCTTAATGATCACAAAGTCTAAGTGTAATAAAACTTTTAAACTTACATGCAGATTTATTTAAATATCAACTCCCTTCTATAATGTTTAGCTTCTCCACCTCTCAGTACAAGTATAAACACCTTCTTTGTTCTGTGGAAACTTTATTGATTTTTCTCTCTTAACATACATTATGTTTATTATTATTATTTTAATGCAATTTTAAAAACGAAAGCAGGAGCTCCTTGAGGGCAAGAGAAAATAAAGCATTCATGGGTGTTTTCAGTGAACAGTATGATGAGTAAGGCCAAGTAAGCTTCTCAAATATTTGTTGACTCTTACTATGATCCACTTCTTCCCTCCTAGTACATCCTTTCCCTCCCCTTCCCGTGTTTTTTTTCCCAGTAGCTAGTGCTGTAAGTTTATAGCCTTACATATGTTTATCATATTCTTTCAGGATTCATCTGGGTTATAGCTACAGTTGCTACTTCCAAGTGTACAGTCATATATTTAGGCTTGTCCTCTTGATTGCACTCCATCCCGTATGTAAAATTGTTACATAAGTTTCCATATGTTTCCCATATATTTCCCCTGCTCTCCTAATTGGCTCTTACTTACAATCTGGCCTATTGCTATAATTACGTCTTAATTTGACTCCTTGAATTTATTATCTTTTGTTTCACACATTTATTCAAATACCAATTTTTCCCCCTAAAATACAGATTTAATCATATCACTCTTCTGTTTTAAAATCTGTACTACGTATGGTCCTCTACTATCTTATAGTCATTGTGCAACTTAACCTCCGTTTCCAACTGCAGTTCTCACAGCATCACACACTGTCCTGGGCCTCCAAATGTGCTCCTAGGTTTATCTGACTTGGTGTCATTTATTATGGTATCTCTTTATCTCAACGAAATATTCTCTCATCTATTCTTCTGTTAATCTTCAAAGCTAGTTCAAATGTGAAGACTTTTCTGCAGTTGCAATGAATCTAATTCTTTCAAAAATCACATTTTATTTAAATCTTCTATTATACCTGAGAACTAGTAATTTCTGTAAATATTTATCTCTCCCACTTTATTTTAATTTCCTGAAGACAAATAAGACACCGTTCTCCACTTGGGGGAACTCATGTTCTAGCATGCGTGATGGTAAATTTCTCCAACCTCATCCTTTCCTGACTCACTCTCTGTTTCCATACCTTATTGACAAGATACCAGAAAAGCTTGTTTCTCTATAATGAACTCTCTGGGCTTATAACATTGTAAAACGTGAACTCAGCTCATAGTTCTATTGTTATACCAATTCTTGGCAAGCAGTCAGGGTCAGTAATGCAATTTAAAAAATAGTACTCAAAGATTAAGATTTAATTATATTCCTTAACAATTTGTTTTCTCTTTTTTTGTTGTGTTACATTTGTTTGCACAATTAACCACAAAGCTCCTAAATAATAGCAACCATTTTCTTACTTCTTTTGTCTCTCCCTACCCATAATACCTAACAGAGGTTTGTAAACAGCAAATCCAACAGGCATTTAAGTTTTTGGTGTCATTATTTTTTCATTCCTATAATTCTTGTCATGAATCTGTCAATATACGTCAGTTATAGTTGCATAATACAGACATTATAAGCTCCATAATTTTCTCTCTCTATATATGTTCCACCACAATTAAATATATAGATGTTTAAGTGAATATATTCTCCTCCATTGTTTATATAATAATTTAAATTTTTGACCTGTATTTTAGAAACTATTTTTCTATTCATACCTTTTCCTTTTTGGCCCAAATTTGGTCAAAACCTTTGAAAAATACAACACATTCCAAAATAGGACGAGAGCAAACAAATAGAAATAACTATAATGTGGGTACTAAGTTTCTTAAAAGACATGTGTTTGAAAATAAGAAGTTCTCCCCCCTGTACAAAAAGAAAAATTATTCTGTTAACATAGTAACAAGTGTTATGCCCGAGATTTCGCATCTGAGAGACCACCAAGGAGCCAAGGACCGATGCAATCGCACAAGGGTTTATTTGACAAGCTTAAGCTTGGGCCCAAGTATACCCGACACAGTGGAGTAGGGACTTGGACCTGGAGCCAGATTACAGTCAGAGTTTTTAAAGGAAGAGTAGGGGTGGACTCGGCGTGGGTGAGGACAAAAAGTGTTATGGATGATATAAGTCTCTAAGGAATTTTGGAAGCGAAGTCTCCAGGACCTTGAGGGGCTAGCTGTTGTCTGAGGAAAAGGTTATTCATTACCAATAATAAAAATCTTGTGAGACCCTTTAGATGTATATCAATGGGTCATATACTTGGGAATGATTCTCGACACTATCTTGGAGGTTTAGAGGTAAAGTTTCCTAAAGGAATTGTTAAAGTAGACTTACGGGATTCTGGTCGGACCTGTCAGGGTAGGGGGTCGGTCAGGCTAGGATTGTCCTTAGCAAAATCTCAAGGCGAGGGCAGTTAAGTCCCCAGGGGAGAGCCACTCTGTCTGTTTCAAGGGCTTGTCAATAGGTGAGGAATTTTAATGATTTTCTTCTCCCTCTGTTTCCCACATCAGCTAAACTTGAGGTGGGATGGCCTTAATTTTCTCAGCCTCCACACAAGTAGCCAAAACATGTAAACTTTCATTTCTGTGGTATTAAAGCCCAGAAGTGTGATGCCCAGGCTATGTGATGGTTACGTATTTAGGTCTATAAGAAACTGACAAACTGTTTCCCAGAATTATCTGTTTCATTTTATATTCCCAGAAGCAAAGTATGAGAGAGTCCGTTTTGCCTCATTCTTGACAGCATTTTGTGTTATCATTACTTTAAAAAATTTATTCATTCCAACAGGTGTGTAGAGATGGTCCATCATGGTCTTAATGTGTACTTCTCTTACGGCTAGGGATGCTGAGCATCTTTCTCTATGCATATTTGCCATCTGTATATTCTTTTCAATGATTTTTTTTGGATATAAATAACTATGTCAGATACATAGTTTTTAAATATTTTGCAGTCTATAGCTCATCTTTCCATTTTCTTAACAAAGTCTTTGGCAGAGAAAATATTTTTAATTTTAATGAAGTCCAATTTATCCATTTTTTTTTCTTGTATAAATTGTGCTCTTGGCCTTATACCTAAGAATTCTTTACCAAACCCTAGGTCTGAAAGATTTTTCTTCTATTTTTACTTCTGAATGCTTTATACTTTTATATTTAGTACTCAAAAATTTTTTCCATATTGAGTTAACTTTTGTATAAGGTGTGAGATTTAAGCTGAGGTTCATTACGGATAAATTATGATATAAAATTTCATCAAAATAATAACATCTATACTCTAGAAATAAAACAATTTACCTAAAATACCATTAAATAAAAGGTGGGATTTTTTAAATAAAAAGTAGGAGTCACCAAGTTATATTTACCTCAAAAACAATTATGTAATTAATTTAATTTAATAATGAATTTATTCACTAACCTACTCTGTTCAAAAAGGATCTCAGACAGTTTAATTTTAACTATTTTATAATAAATCCATGGAATTCATAGTAAGTGAAGGATCAGAAGTCTTCAAAAGGGCTTGTAAGCAGGATGTATTTTGTCAGGACAGTTTATTTCCTGTCGTTAAGCTGCTGTAGTTTTTCTTTCTGAAGACATTTGTCCAAAATATACTATATAATTATGTTCATTATGAATCAGAAAGAAAATACCAACTTAGAAAATAGAAATAAAAAATCTGTATTTTACATTTAAAAATATTTTAATTAATTAATTAATTAACTTACTTTTGAGAGGAGTGTGGGGAGGGACAGAGGGAAAGGGAGAGAGAGAATCTTAAGCAGGCTCTATGCCTGGTGTAGAGCCCAACACAGGGCTCCATCTCAGAACCCTGAGATCACAATCTGAGCCAAATTAAGAGTCAGATGCTTAACCAACAGAGCCACCCACATGCCCTAAAAAGTATTTTGATAGTAACCAGTTACATCCAAGAAATTGCTTGTAATTGTTACAATTTTTTGTGACCCTGTTCATTGCTAACAGTCAGTCATTCCTGCAAATAAGATGAATATTAGTAAATGTGCAGATAGGGGCACATGGGTGGGTCAGTCGTTTAAGCATCTGCCTTTGCTCAGTTCATAATCCTAGCATCCTGGGATTGAGCCCTATGTTGGCTGTCTGCTCAGTAGGAAGTCTGCTTCTCCCTCTGCCCCTCCCCCTGTTCATGCTCGCTCTCTCTCTCTCTCTCTCTCTGCACTCTTTCCTTCTCAAATACATAAAATCTTTGAATAAATAAATAAATGTGCAAATAGTGTATACTTTATACAAATCCTATGAGTGTTATTTCAAAAATAACAACTTTCGGATGCAAAAATTGTCCTTAAGGCAGTCCTGCTAAGCTTGCTAGGATATCCAATGTGATATTGTTTCAATAGCAATATTAATACATCATTTATCAGTGTCTAATAATTTCCTAGTACTCAGTTCCATATAAATGCTACTAAACAATATCTTTAATTATGAGAAATGTAAATAAAGTGTTATGAAAATAAAGAATAATTAATGACTTGGAAATTTCTGAGAATTCTGATTTTCATTTCCAAATACCAATAATTAATAGCTGTTTTGAATTCGGAAAGGACAAGGTATAAATTATTCAGTTTAAGATAGAACAAGTTAAAAAGTAAGATTTACCTAAGAAAATAAGTTTACTACAATTTAAAAGGTAGAAATCCAAAGGAAATCATTGGGAGAAAACTATAAACATCCTTACTTGACAAACACAGATAAAAGGAAATAAAGCAAATAATACATTTTACATAAGAAATATAATAATTATAAAATGGTTTAGCAGAATTGAGACCAAATATAATATAATATATATCAATATATGATATATATCATATATATATCAATATAATATATATATCAATATATGATATATATATCAATACATGTGGGTAGGCTTAATTCACCTATTAAAATAAATAAAAATTGAGGGAATAAGGACCAAAGTTTAAAACTAAAATGAAGTTTATACATGCCCCTTCATCTTACCATTCTCCATGCCACCTTAGCAAGCTTTGAGTACCAATAAATAGCAGTCTACCACTGTGAGTGGAGCACGAATTTTGAGAGAGGCACTCTCTGAGGTTTTGGCTAGTAGGGAAAGTCTAAATGTGAGGGCAAAACAGGAACATTACGAAAATTCCCCCGGTAACCTAATCCTTTTCATAGACACAAAATGATGCTGGAAAATTTTGGAGTCACTTGTGCACTAAGGATAACCTCAGCAAGAACAAAATTTGAAAACAGCTTGAGTCTCAACTGATTAACTTAATTCTAACCAAATACTCAACAAAATCCTAGCAGCAGAAGAATCTTCACTATTCTACATACGATGTCCAGATTTCAACCAAAAAAAAAGAAAAGAAAAGAAACCTCCACATTAAAGAAATGGAAATAAACAGAACCAGACTTCTAGATCACCCAGAGCTGAAGCTATCAGACAGAGAATATAAAACAATGAATTAGTATGTTTAAAGTCTCTAAAGGAAAAAGCGGACAGTATGCATTAACAGATGCGGACTCTCAGCAGAGATACGGAAACCACAGAATCCTAAAACTACAGAGATACGTTTCTTACCAGATTAGTGAAATGTCAGATAGATGAGAATTAAAAGTATGACAGCACATTCTCTCAGTGTATGTGTGAGGCAACAGACATTAATACACTAGTGTGGTGGGAATGCACACTGGTACCATTCATTTGGAAGAGAATTTAAAATATGTAACAAAGCTCCCAAACAACCTAGCAATCCCACTTCTAGGAGTAAACCTGAACGAAACAAAAACATATTGACACGTGTATTTATTGCAGCACTGTTTATAATTGCAAAAATTAGAAGCCACCTATATGTCTAAACAAAGGGGAATGGTTGAACAGACTATTACCCACCAAACTGACTACCATGGGAAAGATGTATCAAATGATGTAGAATGATTTTTAGAATATACATTGCTGAGTGATAAAAGCAAAGTGCAAAAGATTATTTATTATACAGTCCCTTTCATGAAGCAAGAAAAAACATATGTACCCCATTGCACAAAATTAAAAAAAAAAAGAAATTTAAGCCAGAAACAAATGGAAATGATTATCTACAGGATATGGATGGGAGAATAGCACAAAGGATGGAAGGATGGAAACAGGAAGAAAATCCACTGGGGATGACACTTCACTAAGTATACTTAAAAAAACCCAGTTGTGACTTTTAAATCTCCATTAATATTTCATACATTTAATAAATAAAGTAAATGAAGGTGAAAATTTAAGTCTAACAAAAAACTTTTAAATAAAAAGGGTATAGAAATCTCTTCTTTTTCTCTCCCCCCTCCCCACTCACCCCCCAATCTCTCTGTATTAAAACTTTGGTTGAAAAAGTAAGAAAATATTGACAGTTGCTATATTGCTAACCTTTATTCTTTTTCATTTTCTGACCAGCCCTGGGGAAATATACTTGAGTGGAATAAGGATTGTACTCTGAATTGGGATTCTTAAGTTCAGTTTTAAGAAAGTCATAATCTTTATCATCTTCAAAGCCCACATTTATGTGATAAGGATACTAATTCTTCTTTCTGGTAAGCATAGTTGAAAAATTTGTAAGATAATAAATTAACAAAATAATCTCTAAGAGAATAAGTCTATATGAAATAAATTCTACATTTGTTTGCTGATTCACTTTGGCAGAGAGGTGGGTGAATTATTAAATAAATTATTGTATAGCTAATCAGGTCTATTGATGAAGATATCCGAAATCAAAGAATAACAAAATAACTGCTGACTTTTTCATTTGTTTTAATGTATTTAGTTAACTTTAGGTTTAATTGCTTTGTAGTCAAACAAAAGTGTCTTAAAGAGTTGGATGGTAAAGTTGTATAGAATAGGTAGATTTTGAATCAAAAGGCACTCAATATTTGAAAGTTGAAGATGTTAAAATACTACCTATATTATATTTTAACCATGTGTCATAGTATATTTTTAAGTTTCCTAAGCTTACCTGTGCTTACCATGAAACTGACTTGGGAATACCTACGTTGCAGAATAATAGGACTGTATTTGACTGACAGTCAACACCCAGTGAATTTTGACTATTGTTGTGTTATTATTTCATAATGATTTAAATCAATGAATTTGAAAATAGAAAAAAAATTTTAAGCCTTTTAAATTCAAGAGTCAGATCTTCATGGTAACTGCAAAATAAATCAACCTACTAAATCAAGGAAAAAAGTAGAGAAAGAACAAATTCACAAACAAAAAATGATAATGGAGAAATTACCTATCAAAGAGTTATCTCAAAGAATCATGAATCCTTTGCACATTATCTTGATAATATGGATATCATGTGTGATTTTTCTAGAATAAATATACATAATAAGAAATGATCCTATCAGGGTAGAAATCTAAGCAGAAAATTGTCATAGAAGAAATTAAGTTGTCAAAAATACACTCCTTACTTAAGGAACACAGGACTTGAATAAGCAGTTTTGGATAACAGTACAGTTCCTTTAGGTAACAGATAATTGTAATGATCTTTTAACTGTTTCTGAGAACAGGGGAATTGCAAATTATTTTTATGAGATTAGCCTGGCATTTATTTGTTCTTACTGTTAGTAAGTTGTATTGGAGTTTTTATTTCATTGTTTCTTTTATATTCTTTATTTTGGATGCTTAATTCCTTTATGATGATATTTATTCTTTTTTTCCATCTTCATTGAGATATAATTGACATATAACATTGTGTAAGTTTAAGGTGTATACTGTATTGATTTGATACACTTACATGTTGGATACGATTCCCGCCCTAGTGTTCGCTAACACCTCCCTCGCATCCCATGATTACCATCTCCTTTTTTCTGTGGTGAGAACATTTAAGTTATACTCTCCTAGCAACTTTCAAGTGTACAATATAGTTTTATTAGCTATCGTCATAATGCTGTTCATTAGATTGCCAGAGCTTACTCACCTTCTACCTGGAAGTTTGTATTCTTTAACCAGTGTCTCCCCATTCCTCCTACCTGCCAACAACTGGTAACAACCATTCTTATCTCTGTTTATATGAGTTTGACTTTTTTAGATTCCACATAGAGGTGATATGCAATATTTCTCTTTCTCTGTCAGACTTATTTCATTTAGCATAATGGCCTCATGATCCATCCATGTTGTCACAAATGGCAGAGTTAAACCTCCTTCTTTCTCGTGGCTTTGTTCCTGTTTTCTTCTAGGACTTTTGTGATTTCAGGTTTTAGTTTAAGCCTTTAATCCATTTCAAGTTAATTTTTGTGCAAGGTGTAAGATATGGGTCCAAGTTAATTTTTCTGTATGTGGTTGCCCAATTTTTTTTCCTATCACCGTTTATTGCAGATTGTCCTTTTCTCATTGAGTAGTCTTGGCTCCCTTGTCAAATATTATTAAGGATTGCAGGGAATACATTTTCCTTTCTTTATTTCTTTACTGTATCTCTTAGTTTCTAACAAATAATATCTTACAGTTTTTGGACATGTCACATTGAGATCCTCTTTGAATAGAGTTAAGGAAATTCATTGTTTTATTTGCTTGTTTATTTGTATTTTTTTTACTCTATGGCTGCTGTATATTTTGACTTTCCAATTTTATTCTAAATTTTGGGGGTTCCTATTATCACTCAATCATTTAAATTTTAAAATATAAATAAAACTTAATTGGGTTTTATATATAATTATCTTTTTGGACAGTTCACAATTTATTTTTTAAGGGTTTTATTTATTTGAGAGAGAGAGCACTGAGTGGGGTGAGGGGCAGTGGGAGAAGAAGACTCCCCACTGAGCTGGGATCCCAATGCAGTACTCGATCCAAGGACCCTAGAATCATGACCTGAGCTGAAGGCAGATGCTTAATGGAAAGAGCCACCAGGTGCCCAAAAGTTCACAAATTTAAATGGTGACTATAAACTTTTTGTCAATTTAAATATCATTCTGGTTCATTTAAAAATTACATGGATTGCAATATTAACATTAGCTTATTTTATGGCATACTGATTTTTGAGCAAGATTTTTATACTTCTGCAAGGTAGAATATACTGAAATTTGAGGTATTTAATAGTAATTTTAAGAAATACTGTATATGCCATTTATTATGTTAAATCATGTGCATTTTTTAATTTTAATTTTTAGTTCTTTAGAGAGAGAGAGAGGGCAAGCATGAGCAGGGGTTTGGAGGGGGGGCAAAGGGAGAGAAAGAGAGAGAATCCCAAGCAGGCTCCACACCCAGGGTGGCATGGAGCCCTATGCAGGGCTGGATCTCACATTCCTGAGCCAAAATCGAGAGTTAGACACTCAACTGACTGAGCCACCCAGGCACGCCTGTCTTTTTTATTTTTGAACTCAATCTATTGTCATAGAAATTTGGAATCCATTTTTATTAAAATTATATGCAAATATCCATCTGCTTTCTTTCATTAGTGATTTAGTTTTATAGAGATTTAATTTTAAAAGAGAAATTATTTGAATTCTATTTCAAAGCTTTTACTAAATAGTTTGAAACTCTGGATAATCTTGGATAGTGAAGAACAAAATATGCCTACTTTCACTAATTATAGGCAATTCATAAATGCACATTCCTTTGTATAAGTCCATGTAGGCACATATTACAAATCTCTGGATTTTTCATTTCTTATATAGTTATTTTAATGAAGCAAAATTGAAATACCATGCAAAAAATTTAATTTATGCAAAATACATTATAATGTTTAAAAATAAAAGGTAAAGTAGATTTGTTAGCTCAAAGTCAAGCTGGCTCAGTGTGATCTGATTCCTTTGACAGTTTCTGTAAAGAAAAGAGAGGACAAATTGTGTGTTAAATTGACCTGAATTCTCCAGTTAGGTAAAGGGTCTGATAAGAACAAAAAATTAAAGAAGGCCTAAATAAGGCACATTAGAAGACAATAAACTTACTAAAATAATTAAATTCATGATACTGAGAACTTGAGCACATGATACATTCCTGGATTTCACTGTAGTCTCAAATTGAAATTATGGAGGGAACTTTTTTTAGACACTAAACTCTACTTTATGAATGTTAATGGGCACACTTTGATAGATTTAACCTATATTTTGTTAGATAAAATAATAACAGGAAGTTTAAGAACAGAGAAGACTTGAAAGAAAGAAAAAAGATAACACGTATGTAACAGAGCACTCCAGAGAATGCACACACTAATTAAGGTAGGTGAGAGGATTTTTACCAAAGAACAGTAGTTATTATTTTTATTAATTCTATCAAATTATACTATTTTATATCTAATTGTGACATATTATGATCTGTTGAATCTGACAGTCGTTGGATTCCAGCAAAGAGATGTACTTTATGATTTATTATTTTTCTGATAAAATAAAATTTGAATTTATAAGCTTATAGAAGAAAAGTGAAGTGTGAACCTTGGCAATGGAGATCTTTGCCAGTTTGAGTTTAGCTGTGTGACACTGTGATTTCTTTTTTATCTTTATAGGAGACCTTAAAGCTCTTCCTGAATATCAGAGACAGGCAGATGTGAATTTCAATCTTTTCTTTGGCACTAAATGTGGCATTGGAGAAAGTGGTATCTCTGAATCTGAATTTTCATAAGTAAAGTATAGCTAAAAATAGACATCGAGGGGGATTGGGAAATTAGGGATAATATTAGGTAAATTTGGGTGATTTGCTTTCTCTCTCTTCTCAGGTTTCTTTTCTATATTACTTTTATGGAAATTATTTATACTCAGAAAAATAACCCTAGAAGAAGAAAGCTCAATATTTATTACCTCCCCTACAGTATTTATAATGTACACAATAGCCACTCATAAGTAGTATTATTTTTCTAGCAAGCTTCTTGGTAAGAATTAAGCCTTCATGCAGAGCATTACATTAATGAATTAGCTTCTTTCCAGTGCATCTAGAATGGTACTGGTTGTATAACAGTCTTAAGGGGACTGAAAAAATTATCATTTGATTAATTTCTGGTTTTATTTAGAAGAGAAACAATATTAAGGAAAGGCATTGAAATATTTTATTTTGCTCAACTTAACATTTCCCTAAAATGCCACAAAATACATTTTTTGGAATCACCAGATTAGAGATATCTCCAGACTTTGATACAGATTTGTGATCCTAACTGAACTACTCAGGTAGGTCAGGGAGAATCTATAATTATGACATCCATACTGTGCAATGCTATTTAGCTTTTGAAAAATGAAGCAGGCCTGCAAATACTAATATGGAAATACTTCCATCATGTACTGAAAAAAATGGTAGAGTGGAGTGTGTTTCAATTGCTGGTTATATCTTGTAATCAAACAAACAAAATAGAAACTGGTAACTAGGTATCATGATCCTAGGAAACAGAGTTGGGGTGAGGAATATCTTTTTATTATACATTCTTTTGTGCTGTTTATTTTTTAATATGTGCATATATTATTTAATTAACAAAATTTACACAAAATTCACAAAATTTAAAATAAAGTGAAAAAATCCAGTGTGAAGAGAAATAAAGTGTTTTCTGTGAATCATCAAACTAAGGTATAATAATATAATTGATTATTTTTGGTGGCCTTATTAAAAATGAATCCAAGTTTTCAAAGTATTGTTGCTTTGAGTACAGTCAAAATTCTGGATGTAAAAACACAATACCTATTCTTCTGAAACTTTCTTTAAAAAAAAAGATTTTATTTATTTATTTGACAGAGATCACAAGTGGGCAGAGAGGCAGGTGGAGAGAGAAAGGGGGAAGCAGGCTCCCCACTGATCAGAGAGCCCAATGGGGGGCTCGATCCCAGGACCCTGGAATCGTGACCAGAGACAAAGGCAGAGGCTTAACCCCCTGAGCCACCTAGGTGCCCCTAAAACTTTCAAAAAATAGAAAAGGAAGGAAAAATTCCAAACTTATTCTGTGAGTCCAGTATTACCTTGATCCCCAAAACAGATAAACACTCCATCAAAGAGGAGAATTATAAACCAATATCCCTGATGAATATGGATGCACAAATTCTCAACAAGATACTACCTAGAGAATTATAAACCAATGTCCCTGATGAATACGGATGCACAAATTCTCACCAAGATACTGCCTAATAGGATCCAACAGTACATTAAAAGGATTATTCACCATGACCAAGTGGGATTTATTCCTGTGCTGCAAGGGTGGTTAAACATCTGCAAATCAATCAGTGTGATACACTACATTAAAAAAAGAAAGGACAAGAGCCATATGATCCTCTCAATACATGCAGAAAAAACATTGGATAAAATACAGCATCCTTTCTTGATTAAAACTCTGCACAGAATAGGGATAGAAAAAGTATACCTCAATATCCTAAAAGCCATATAGGAAAACCCACACCAAATATCATTCTCGATGGGGAAAAACTGAAAGCTTTTCCCATGAGGTCAGGAACACAGCAGGGATGTCCACTCTCACCACTGTTGTTCAACATAGCCCTGGAAGTCCTAGCCTGAGCAATGAGACAACAAAAAGAAATGAAAGGTATTCAAGTCAGCAAAGAAGTCAAACTCTCACTCTTCACAGACAGCATGATAGTCTGTGCAGAAAACCCAAAAGACTCCACACAAAAATTTCTAGAACTCATATGCGAATTCAGCAAAGTCATAGAATATAAAAGCAATGCACAGAGGTCGGTTGCATTTCTATACCCCAACAATGAGGCAGAAGAAAGAGAAGTCAAGGAATTGATCCCGTTCACAATTGCACCAAAACTATAAGATACCTGGGAATAAACTGAACCAAAGAAGTAAAGGATCTGTACTCTGAAAACTATAGAACAGTTATGAAAGAAATTGAGGAAGACACAAACAAATGAAAAAATATTCCATGCTCACAGTTGGACAAATATTGTTTAAATGTCTATGCTACCCAAAGCAATCTACACATTCAATACAATCCCTACCAAAACATCATCGGTCTTTTTCATAGAGCTGGAAGAAACAATCCTAAAATTTGCATGGAACAAGAAAAGACCCCAAATGGCCAAAAGGAAAACCAAAGCTGGAGACATCATAATTCCAGATTTCAAGCTGTATTACAAAGCTGTAATCATCAACACAGTATGGTACTGGCACAAAAACAGATAGATCAAGGGAACAGAATAGAGAAGACAGAAAGGTACCCTCAACCCTATGATCAACTAATCTTTGACAAAACAGAAAATAATATTGAATGAGAAAAAGTCTCTTCAACAAATGGTGAAGAATGAAATTGGACCACTTTCTTACACCATACATAAAAATAAACTCAAGATGGATGAAAGACCTAAATGTGAGATAGGAATCCTAGAGAACATAGGCACAACCTCTTTGTCCTCAGCGGCAACAATTTCTGGCTAGACACATCTGCAAAGGCAAGAGAAAGAAAAGCAAAAATGAACTATTAGGACTTCATCAAGATAAAAAGCTTTTGCACAGCAAAGGAAACAGTCAACAAAACTAAAAGGCAACCTTTGGAATGGGAGAAAATATTTCCAAATGTCTTATCAGATAAAGGGCTAGTGTCCAAAATCTATAAAGAATTTATTAAACTCAAGACCCAAAAACTAAAAATCTAGTCAAGAAATAGGCAGAAGACATGAACAAAACATTTCTCCAAAGACAATATACAAATGACCAACAGACACATGAAAAAAATTGTTCAGCATCACTCGGCAACAGGAAAATCAAAATCAAAACCACAATGAGATACCACCTCACACCAGTCAGAATGCCTAAAATGAACAACTCAGGAAATAACAGATTTCGACTAGACGCAGAGAAAGGGGAGTCCTCTTACACTGTTGGTGGGAATGCAAACTGGTGCAACCACAATGGAAAACAGTATGGAAGTTCCTCAAAAAGTTAAAATCGAGCTACCATATGGCCCAGCAACTGTACTATGAGGTACTTCTCCAAAGGATACATAGTGATTTGATGGGGTACATGCACCCCAACGTTTATAGCAGCAATGTCCACAATACACCAGCAATAGCCAAAAGAGCCCAAATGTTCATCGACATTGAATCGATAAAGAAGGAGATGAATACACACAAACACACACACGAATATTACTCAGCCATAAAAAAGAATTTAATCTTGCCATTTGCAACAACATGGATGGAACTATTTCACTTATGCTAAGTGAAATAAGCCAGTCAGAGAGAGACAAATACTATATGATTTCACTCATATTTGGAATGTAAAAAATAAAACATAAATAGGGGAAAATAAAGTAAGATGTAAGATAAATAGGGGAAGATAAAGTAAGATGAATAAGAGACTCTAAAGTATAAGAAACAATTTGAGGGATGCTGGAGGTGAGGTGGGTGAGGTGATGTAATTGTGTGATGTGCATCAAGGAGGGCACTTGAAGTAATGATCACTGGGTATTATATGCAACTGATGAATCACTAAATTCTAACTCTGAAACTAATATTGCACTATATGTTAATTAAATTGAATTTAAATTAAAAAATTAAAATTATGTATAAAGAACCTTATATTTATTGGTTGAGATACTCCTACCATTTTAAATTTTTAGTCATAAAATACTCAGAAGAAAGTATGTCCAAAAGATAAAAAATCAAATGTCAATGTTAATATCATAGCAATCTAATTAGCCTCAGTCATCATTTTTTAAAATAACTTTTTTAACAGAAAAAGCTTTGTTTCATTGAGAGAAAAATATACATAGATATGTATTTATTGACACAATCCTTATGACAAATCTTTATTGAATAAATGAATGAACTGATCCCATATGCTTAATTCTTTAAATGTCCCTCCCACCTCTGTCTCTGTCTCTCTTTAACACACACACACACTCTCGCTCTCTCTCTTTCTCTTTCTTACTCTTTTATTCTTGAATTTGAGGATATGGAATTTTCCCTGTGCCCTCATATGGGTTCTGCTACCTCTATTTGTAGTTATCACTCCAAGTTTTTTATGAGTACAGCTGACTTTGTATGTTCCTTGATAAGAGTGAAATTAGATGGTGTTAAGATTTGATCCCTAACATCGGAAATACTGAAACAGCTTTGGAACAGAGTATTTAAAGAGAGTATGATTGACCAAATAATTTTAAAAAGTTTTATTACATAGTTATTGTTTTTATTGCAGTACAATTAACATACAATGTTACATTAGTTTCAGGTGTACAATATAATGACTCAGCAATTCCATACACTTCCCAGTGCTCGTCTGGATAAGTGTACTCTTAATCCCCTTTATTCAGATAATAAATAAATAAATAATAAAAAAAACTTTTAATGTTCTATAAGCCTAAAAATAGTGTATTCATGGAAAAATGAGCTACTATTATAGTGTCTTAATATATGATATGAGTTATCAGCTTAGTGACAAATATTAGTGAGTGATTAAAAATGTTCTTAACTCTTAATCACTTAATTTTCCAGTTGAGACAACCTGCTGTTATCTCCAGTAGAGTAGACACCTCTCTGCAGCATACCTGATATTTATCAGTAAGCGGTTTTAATTACATTAACAGCAACCAGGTTGTATTTACTTCATGCCTCATACAAATTCTGAATACTAAATTACACATGTTTGTGAAATTAACCCCTAAATTTATTTAGTCCCAAATAAAGAAAACAAGATTTATTCAGAGTCTTAAATTTGATTTTTAAACTCCAAATTAGTAAAAGATCTCTTGATCACTACTAATTTAACTCTAAAACTTAATATTTTCCTTTTTAAATCAAAAGCTCTTCAGTGTGATTAGTTATACTAACATCAGAGTCATAAATTCCTTAGGCAAGATAATATTTTAGAAAATAGGGTCTTCAAGTTCATAAAATTACTTTTTTTTTCTTGAAGAAGCCACAATATACAAGAGCATTATTCCTGTAAAATTCTTTCCATCTTCCATCACACTTAGAATTTTAGTCTTTGAACTCATTTCAGTATTTTTTAAATGTGCCATCTGATTTGTTTTCATCTAAAATTCAATTATATGACTTACTATTTTTAATTTACTTAGAATCCCTGGCTTTTCTTCTTTTATTATATATTTTTTGCATTTTCATATTACTTTCTCTTTCCTGATTCCTTCCATCCCCCATATATATACTGTATATGAAATAGTACCTTTTGTTCTAGGTCTACTGAAATAAGTTCTGCCACTAGTCCTTGCCTGGTCCCTTTAAGTTAGACGTGAACACCCTGATCCTGACACCTTCTTTGTTTATGCTTTCTTAATGCCTATCAACACAATCTATATTGTCTTCTCCACTTATGATTTTCTTCTTGTAGAAGACTTTTCTGAAAGTGAAAATATCCAGCAGATCATATTTTTCTCTGATCTTCTATACCATGATATATATATATGTAGAAAGTCAGATGGGTTCTCAGTGGACTCCAGCAGTTAGGGAATATATTGAGAAGAGGATTGGAGTTGAAATGAAGTCTGTTATTGTGTCACTTTTAGGAAAATATTGAATGCTGTATATTTTTGTTTTTTTTTTTGTGTGTGTGTGTGTGTGTGTGTCTGATTTCATTGATAAATATTTTTAAAGAAGAGCTCAGGTGTTTTATTTGTTTTCCAAATTTTTATTTAAATTCTAGTTAGTTAACATAGAGTGTAATACTGGTTTCAGGAGTAGAATTTAGTGATTCATCACTTACATATAACACTCCATGCTTGTCATAACAAGTGTTCAGTGCTTTTATTTTTAATTCTTATGTTTTATAATGTATGCTCACCACCTTTAAAAATAAACAAAAATTGGTGTGTATAATATTCTCAGCTCAACTTTATTTTCCTGATAATTTTGTCTGCATTGCTACATTTTGTTCTGATTTTTAATGTTGATGAAAATTAGTTTTGTTAATTAACTATAGATGTTTTATTTCTGGATGGCCAAAAAATAACTTTATTAATAAAATAAAAAAAACAGATAGGGCCTTAGTGTGTATTACTCTATATTCAATTTACTTGGAACATATGTATCTTTTCAAACTATTTCTAGAACTTTTAAAATTATATTTTGTGCATTTCTCAATCTGCTTATTTTCAGTTACAGGGACGCTTACTATTCACACTTTGGAAAGTCTTTGTTTTCTTTATCTACTATTATCTTCCTAAATGCTTTAATCTTTATTTTTTTTTTCACTCAGTATAATCATCTGAGCACTTTTTTCTATGTCAATAATTCAATTCTCATTCTCTGATATTTCATTTACTTTATAATGTCTGTTATAATGCTTTAACCTAGTAATATATTTCTTCAAGTTACCATTTTTTTCAGCTTATCTTTGAGTCATATAGCTTCCCTAGCATTAACAATATCCCTCACCAGAGTGCTATTTTTGTTACAGTTGATTAACCTACGCTGACATATCCTTATCATCCAAAGTCCACAGTTTACTTTAGGGTTCAATCTTATTGTACATTTTGTGGGTTTTGACAAATTCATGTGTATCCACCACTATAATATCATACAGAGTTGTTTCACTGCCTTAAAAATACTCTGTGGTCTACTTATTCATTCCTCCCTACCTGCTAACCCCTGATAAGCACTGATCTTACTGTTCCATAGTTTTGCCTTTCTGAGAACATCATATACTTGAAACTGTGCAGTTTATAATCTTTAAAATTGTCTTTCATTTGGTAATATGCATTTTAGTTTCTTCTATGTCTTTCCATGACTCAATAGCTCATTTATTTTTGGCACTGAATAGTACTACATAGTCTTGATGTAATGTTTTATCTGTTCCTATGAAGGACATCTTGGTTGCTTCCATGTTTTGGCAATTATGAATAAAGCTGGTGTAAACATCTGTGTACAGGTTTTGATGTGAAAATGAATTTCCAGTTCCTCTGGATAAATACCAAGTAGTGCAATGACTGGATTATATGTTAAGAGCCTGTTTAGTTTTATAAGAATCTGTCAATGTGTCTTCAAAAACACCTGTACCATTTTGCATTCTCAACCACAGTTAATGTGGTTTCCTATTCCTCCACAATCTCTCAAACTTTGGTGTTGTCAGCATATATGATATGACTATAGGTGTATAGTCATATCTTATTGCTGTTTTAATTTACATTTTTCCAATGATAAACAGATCATTGTTTCTTTTACCTATTTGCCATCTATATATCTAATATCTGGTCCAATTTTTAAGTGGGTTGTGTGTTTTCTTATTGTTGAATTTTGAGAGTTCTTGTAGATTTTGGATGAAGCTTTTCTTTTTTTATAGAAATGAAAATCATTTTCAAGTTATATTAAATCTCATGTTCACTATGGCATAACAAGTTATTATTTTATCAGTATCTGGCTATACAGAAATCAGAAAAATAAAATAAGTATCAGTTAAATTTGTCAAATTATTAGCTCACTCAGTTTGCATGTCTAAGTAAGAAATTTGGAAACAATGAAAGCATGTGAAACAGTTAAATTTGAGGTAATGTGTGAAAAAATCAGACCAGTTTTATCATAATTATTAAGAATATATAAAACCAACTGATATAGAATCAGTCTCAGCATATACAGGGCATTTAAAAAATAATGTTTATTTATATTGTTTGTTAAAATTACATATAAAGTATGCTAAAAATTATTTTATTTATTTATAACTAAAACATCACTCTCAGTGTTTGTGTTAAGATTTATCCACAGGTTCAAGTATTTTGTGCTGTAGTCAGAACTTTGACCTTCTCATTATCACTTTCAGAATATTAATTAAGAAATGTATTTGCTATACCGACAGGAACTATTAGAAATTTTCTTAAAACAAGAATATAGTTACTTTTCTTTATAAAAAAGACAGCATTTACCTTGTCTTTAGTTAACTGGACTTGTCAATATTTAAGTAGACTTGATTTTTTGTGTCCTCTATTGCCATGTATTTCTTGGGTCAGGAGGACACATTCTAGCTGATGATAAATAATTACCTAACATTTCAGTGGTATTTTTAACTTTATCCATAATGTTGGGATCTAAATTTCTACCATCTGAAATATGACTGCATAAGAAATGGATTGCATTAATTTTATGTTAGTAATCCAAATGCCTAATATTCTATTTTTAAGCATCTACTCAAGGCAAATGAAAATATCACTGTACACAAAGACATGTGTGAGGTTGTTAATAACAGTTATACATAAAATAGATGAAAATTGTAAACAACCCACATGACCACCAGTAGGTGAATGAGTAAACAAATTGTGACACAGTCATGAAATTGTTTGAAATACTATACAGCAATACAAGAAATGAACTACTAAATTTATCCAAACTGTATGGATGCATCTCAAGACATTAATGAAAAAATTCACACACTGAGATTGAATTATCCCATTCCATTTCTAGACTGAATTATTGCATTGTATAAAACTCTGTTTAAGACAAACTTATTCCTAACTAATAGAAATAGGTCAGTTATTTCCTATGTTCTGGGTGTGGCAGCACGAGATACAAGGGAAACTTTCATGGTGATAGAAATGTTCAATATCTTGAAAATGCTGGTGGCTATGTGTATGTACAGATATGTTAAAAATATCAAAGTGTATGATTAAAGTGAGTGCATTTAATTTATTTTTTACCTCAATAATGTGATTTTAAAACATATGATGATTTTTTAAATGATTCTTCCATTATTAGTTGTTAGCATTTTATAATTTTCCTCTTATTTTCTGTTAATTCTTCACATTGTGAGTGTTTTGTTTTCTCTTTATAGTACATGTTTACCATTAAATTAAGTTTTATATTACATTGACAGTAATTGTTTGGATTGAATTATAAGTGTTGAGGGTTTCACCAATTTTTTAACCATATTTTTCCTTTATTCATTAAGTATAATTGACATGCACAACCATATATTTCTCAGCCTCACAATCTTAATTTATTTGTTTGTTGGTTAAAATAATCCAATATTTGTCTTTCAAGAAAGTGATAATAATAACAACAACAATAATATTAACAGCAAGAAGAACTTAGTTATTTTTATTTTTATTTTATTTTAAGTGTAGTTGAAACACAATATCACATTAGTTTCAGGTCTACAATGTAGTGATTGGACAAATTTATACATTATGCTATGTATAGCTACCATCTGTTCCATTATATCACTATCACAATATCATTGACTGTATTCCTTATGCTCTGCTTTTTATTCCTGTGATTTACTCATTCCATAACTGGAGGCCTATATCTCCCTCTCTCCTTCAACCATTATACCAAATCCCCTACCACCCTCCCCTCACAACCATCAGTTCTCTGTATTTATAGTTCTGATTCTGCTTTTTATTTATTAATTTTTTTAGATTCTATTTATGAGTGGTATCATATTGAATTTTTCTTCCTCAGTCTGACTTACTTCAGTGAGCATAAGACCCTCTACATTTATCCATGTTGTCAAAATGGTAGTATCTCATTCACTTTTATGGCTGCATAATATTCCACTTTGTGTGTATGTCTATCACCTTTACCTTACACATTAATATGTTGAATGATACTTAAGTTGTTTCCCTATTTGCATTTCTCAGGTATTATAAATAATGTGATAAACATAGGGGTGCATATATATCTTCATATTACTGTTTCCATTATCCTTGTGTAACTACACAATCATAGAATTATTATATCATATGGTATTTCTACCTTTAAAGTTTTGAAGAAACTCCATTATGTTTTCATGGTGGCTATACCAATTTATATTTGCACAACAGTACACATATGTCCCTTTTTCTCCATATCCTCATCCAACACTTGTTTTTTTGTCCTGATTTTAGCCATTCTTAGGCATGAGGTAACATCTCATTTTTTTTTAATCAAGATTTTATTTATTTATTTGTCAGAGAGATTGAACATCAGGCAGAGAGAGAAGCAGACTCCCCACTGAGCAAGGAGCCTGATACAGGCTCATTGTGCTTTTGATTTGCATTTCTCTGATATTTAGTGATAAAGTTGAGCATCTTTTCATATGTCTATTGGCCATATGTATATCCTCTTTGGAAAAATGTCTATGCAGGCCTCCCGGTCATTTTTTAGTTGGATTCTTTTTTTTTTTTTTTTTTTTGGGTGTTGACCTGTATGTGTTCTTTATATATGTTGGATACTAATTCCTCTTCAGATATATCATTTGCAAATACCTTCTCTCATTCAATATGTTGTCCTTTTGTTTTGTTATGGTTTCCTTTGCTGTGCAAAAGTTTTTTATTTTGGCGTAGTCCCAATATTTTATTATATTGTTGTTTGCTTCTCTTAGAAGACATATCTAGAAAAATGTTATGGTTTCAGGTCTCACATCAGATCTCTAATCCATTTTGAGTTTATTTCTTTCATCAGTGTTTTGTGGTTTTCAGAGTACAGGTCTTTTCATTTTGGTTAAGTTTATTCCTAGATATTTTATTCTTTCTGTTGCAATGGTAAATGATGTTGTTTTGTAAATTTCTCTTTCTGTGATTTTCTTATTAGTATATAGAAATGCTACCAATTCTTGGGTATTAATTTTGTATCCTGCCACTTTATTGAGTTTATTTATTAATTCTAATACTTTTTTGGTGGAATCTTTAGGATTTTCTATGTATAGTATCATATAGCCTGCAAATAGTGACAGTTTAACCTCTTCTTTACCAATATGGAGGCCTCCTATTTATTTTTCTTATCTGATTGCTGGGGCTGGGATTTCCAGTCCTATGTTAAGTAAAGTGACGAGAGTGGAAGGAAAGCTTTCAGGTTTTCACCATTAAGTAGATTTAGTTATGGGTCTTTTATATATAGCCTTCATTATGTTGAACATATTCCCTCTAACCCCATTTTGTTGAGTTTTTATTATGAATGGATGTTGAATCATGTCAACTACTTTTTCTGCATCTATTGAGATGGTCATATAACTCTTTTTAACTGTCTGGTAGAATTCACCTGTGAATCCATCTGGTCCTAGTCTTTTATTTTTTGGTAGATTTTTGATTACTAATTCAATTTTGTTATTTGTAATCAACCTACTCTGATTTTGTATTTCTTCCTGGTTTAGTTTTGGAAGATTGTATGTTTCTAGGAATTTATCCATTTCTTCTAGATTGTCCAATTTGTTGACATATACTTTTTTTTGTAGAATTCTTTTATAATCCTTTGCATTTCTGTGGTATCAGTTGTTATTTCTCTCTCATTTTTGATTTTTTTTTAATTTGAGTTCTTTCTATTTTTTTTCCTTGATGAGACTGGTTAAGGGTTTGTCAATTTTGTTCATCTTTCAAAGAAGTTCTTGGCTTCACTGACTTTTTTCTATTGTTCTTTTAGTCTTTATGTCATTTATTCCTCCTTTGGTGTTTACATATCCTTTCTCTTACTCACCTTGGACTTTTTTTTTTTTTCTATTTCTTGTGTCTTTAGGCACAAGGTTAGATTTTTGTTTATTGTTTTCTTGTTTCTTGAGATAAACTTTTTAGAAGAGATATCAAGTTGTTCAAATATTAGCTTGTGGAGCATATATATTTTACACTATAATAAAAGGGACTGTATCAAATTACTCAGGTGCTATAGCAGAGGAACCATTTCCCATAGCCAATCAACACTACTACTCTCATAATTTTTTTTAAGATTTTATTTATTTATTAGAGAGAGTGAATGAGAAAGAGAAAGCAGAAGTGGGCGGAGGGATAGAGGGAGAGGAAGAAGCAGATTCCCCACTGAGCAGGGAGGCCAAACCATGGCCTGAACTGAAGGCAGAAGCTAACCAACTACCAAGCTACTAAGGAACACTTGTTTTTCATTTTTAAGAATAAAAACTTTATTGACTTGTGGGTTAAGTGATTTCTCTGCTCTAGTCATTCATTTAGCTCATTTGCAAGGCAATTCATAGAAGAAAAATACAGGAACCTAAAAATGTCATTAAGGTATATTCATTTTGTATGTATTTATATTTAGAATTAAAACTAGTGTTTTTAAATTGAGATATAATTGACATGTAACATTATGTTAGCTTTAGATGTGCAACATCATGATTTGATATTTATATATACTGTGAGGTGATCACCACAATAAATCTAGTTAATATCTGCCACCATGTATAGTTATAATTTTTTTTATTGTGATTAGCACTTTTAAGATCTACTCTCTTAAAAAATTTCAAATATACAGTATTATTAATGGTAGTGGCCATCGTTTACATTATATCCCCATGACTTGATTATTTTATAGCTGGAGATTCATATCTTTTAGATTTCTTTCACTCATTTCACCACCTCTGGCAACTACCAGTTTCCTCTGTGTGACTAAAAAAGAGCTCAGTGCTTATTGCTGTTTTGTTTTGTTTTCATATTCTTCATATAAGTGAGGTGATACAGTATTTGTCTTTCTCTGTCCATCACAAATGGTATAGCCAAATAATACTTCGTTGTGTATATGTGTGTTTATGTGTATTTGTGTGTGTGTAATATCTCACATTTTATTTATCCACCCATCCATCAGTGAACACTTAGGTTGTTTTCATGTCTTGGTTATTGTAAATAATGCTGCAGTGAATATGGGGGTACAGATATTTTTTCTAGTTTTTAACACTCAGACTTATTTAGTTGTTCGCCTTTTTCCAAATTCTTTTAAATGTTTTGTTCTCTTTTCATAAATGTCATGGATTTTGTGTATTGCTTTCATATTTTACTATCTTACTAGAGAGAGTTTTCAACACTATAACAATAATAAATGCCTTAATGATATGGGCAAAGGCATCAAGAAGATATTTAATACTGTCCTTTGACTTCTATAAAGTATAATTAATAAAAGGTAATACTTCCCTCAAACTAGACTATCCAGTTTCAATGGTGTTACTAATACTTTAGAAATGCAGAAGCTAGGTAGAAGCATTTAACTGTCAGAAAAAACTTAGATAATTATATTAATAGATTGCAAAACCTGAAGGCTATTAAGGGCACAGAGAGATGTGTTTCTAGGGACAAAGTGGGTAGAATGCTAAATGGGAGCTGTTTATACAGCTTTAAAAAAAAAAATCCTAGGTCTGGAGAGCGGATGTCTTACTTAAGCTGAAATGAAAAATCACAATTCTTTACCTTTTTTCTTGATCTAATTCATTTCATAGACTCAGAGCCCACTAACTGAAGAGAACACTGGGCTACCTTAAGGAAATAGGGTGTAATGTCACCACAAGAATATACAGTCATTATTCCCCTTACCCTTTTTTTGAACAAAGGGACCTGTGGCCACATATAAGTTCACAAAGAGTTTAAGCCAGGTATTTACAGGGCTGAAAAATAAGATATCTAAACCGACACTGATTCATGGAACTCTGGCACACCACCATGTCCTCTGCTGGACTTAAATGTTTGTGGAGATGAAGGGATAAAGTAACCCTGGCCTGAATTCATCTGTAATGCTTCCAGTAGGTTCACAAATCTACTCAGTGGTATGTCCTTGCTTCATGAGTCCATCATTTGGATAATATATGCATTGTCTGGCAGAACCCTGAGACGGGTTACTTTACTTGTGGAATAGGAGCCATTTAGTTGGGACATTCAAATGTTTACTATCATTAGGTCCCACTTTTAAAGACATAAATATTCTGTATAGCAAAACTACTTCTTTAGTAGGAATCTTTATTTGACTTTAAAATTGTACATGGGTTTTGTGCTGAGGTAACTATTATCATATTTGACTAAATATTGTATTGGGGCCACCAAAAGTTGTATAAGAGATTGATATATCTTCTGGAATAGAGAAATAATTCCTTGGATATATGGACTCAATAATTGGTCCTTAGAATGAAGAAGTAATTATGACTGCACCATGATTTTCTCAGGTTTGGCTCTGCCTCTTGAAGATTAATTGTGGATGCTAAGGAAAGAAAAGACTGTGAATAAAAGCATTTAATTGAAAATTCCTGTAAGAATATGGTAAATAACACATTACTTCATTAATAAACCACAATGTCAGAAATACAATAAAATAAAGGATGAGATTCTCTTCATTTACTAACAAAAGGCTTTAGAAAATTGAGAGCCTAGTGCATCAGTGACACCACCCAAAAAGCAGTCAGTGGGAAGTTCATGGGCAAAAAATATTAATAAAGGGTGGTGGTCAGCAGAATGGGTAGTGGTCTCTACAGGTGCAGGGATGCTTACAAGCACCCAGCAGATGTGGCAGTTCCCAGAAAGACCTACAGTAATGGTGGGCAATGACTATTTAGATGTGGCAGAGATAGTGGACCCCTGAAAAGAGGAAATGGTGTAAGTTATTGGTTTTACTACATTAACTGCAGTTTAAAGAAAATCGAAATTTTCTTTACATAAATGATCTGTTGGGTACTTTAGTGGAACAGTTATATTGCTCTAAGTGAATATCCAAGGACTTAGTCTTTTTCTGTCCTGTTGCTCTATTCATTCTTAGAAGTGTAACATAGCTTATGTTGCTATCTTCTAGGATATCTGAGAGTGTTCCTGATAGTATAAAAGAGAAAGAAACACATCAAGAAGCATCTTTTTAAGGTATTTCTTGGGAGTTGTATTTATTGCTTTCCTCACATCTCTTTGGTCAAAAACTAACTATACAACCACTTCTGGTTGCCAGAGAGCCCAGTAAAACGGGATTGCTGCTACTGAAAGGCTGGTAGCAGACAGTAGTCTCAACTCAGACACTAATAGATATAATGGTGCTTAGTACAAGTAGAAGGGCATAGTAATGGAAGGGTGGCAAAATGGAACAAGAGGAGAAGACAAGGAAAACAAATGCCATGATGTTGGGTTTATTTCATGAGTATATTGAAGTCATCTAAGAATGTACTTGGCAAGATTTGCAACAGGTTCTGGTAGAACGTGAGTTTGCACATTGAAAAATAGGGACAAGTCAATAAAATATGAGTTACATAAGCACTTACAAAGTATCCAGAAGAGGCTGAACTTACCTCTAGAAACTTTATGTTTGAGTATTAGATATAACAGAAGCATAGGCCTTCTTGCAAGCATAATATAAATGGAGTACCCAGGAGCATCTGGATGGTTCAGTAAGTTGAATGTCTGTCTATTGATTTCAGGCTCAGGTCATGATCTCAGGGACATGAGAGCAAACTCCACCTTGGGCTCAGTGCTCAATGGGGAGTCTGCTAGAGATTCTCTTCCTCTCCCTTTATTCCAACCACTGCTCACTCTCTCTGTCTCTCAAACAAACAAACAAACAAACAAATATATAAATATTTAAAAAAGAAGAAATTGAGTACAAAATAGTAAATCATGTTAATGAATAATTCCAAATTTAAAATATGTACCATATTAAAATACTCTAATAAAGGCATACCTTTATTTTTCAAAATAGAATAAGATATACAATGATAAAATTCAAATGCTGTATCTTCCATTGTTTTAAAAAACTATACATTTTAAAAGTGTAGAGCAAATTGTATATATCTGCTCTAATGATTTATTTTTTCAGCTCCCTTCTTAAAATCAACTTTGCACTGATAATTTCTCAGATTGTATGAAAATGGAAAATTTCTCCTTCTAAAATTTTGTATCTGTAAGTGTTCTTCATGTACTCCACTGTATTGATTTTTTTCTTTTCAGTAGAGAAAAATAAGTGAAATGGAAATTGAAACAATGTAAAATTGAAAATATTCAAAAGGTAAATAATGAATATTTAATTCTTTATTCTGAGTTATTTCACTCTGCAACTTTTGAAAAGTTATGTGAGTTCCTTTGGTTTATTTTTCTCAACATTAACATTTTCAGTAAGGAATTTGCTCTTTTTAAAATGTTTTAAAGTTTATTGTAGCTTTATTATTTTTATTGAAGCTTTAAATTTTTTAGCTGATTTGTCAAATAATCCATAATCTTTAAGGAGAAATAATCCATTTAAATGGAAATGAAGACTGTTTTTACACTAGCTAGTCTGCTCATCTCAACCGAGATAAGAATATAGATAAATACTGATATCATGTTGCTTTTGAATGTAAAACTTCCAAAGGGCAGAAGTAAGATCTATAGATCCGCACTTAGTACATCATGATTGTTTTTGTTCAACAATGTTATGTATCATTTGTTATGAATCACTTTCTTCTGTAGTAAGACCAGGAGAGAACCCCTAGCTAATAGAACAATAAGAAACTTGTCTACAAAATTAATAGAAGGTTCTTCCAACAGTATTTCATACATGTATTCATGTATGACAGTTATGCACATTTTTAGAATTATACAGGCTCTTTCAATTTGAAATGTACCAATAATAATACTGGTAATAACAAACAATAACAGGTATGATAATATTCTTACTGGCTTATTTATATAGATTGTTTCATTTTATACTCATTTATAACAATCTTATAAGTATTATATTATCCCACTAGTAGGTTGAAGAACTGGAGCTTAGAAAGGATAATTATCTTGCATGGAATTACACAGATAGTGGGTGGACAATCCCAGATTTAAAAATACTATCTCTAGGCCTCAGGGTTTTTGCCTCGGTGTTATTGCACAGCAATATGGTGAAAACAAAATGCTGTATTGTACTGCATTCTCCAAAAGTATAGTAAGCATATGTCAAAATGAACTACACATCTTCTCCCTCAAAGAAATACGTCCCCTGATTTCAGTTTTTCTGTATGGAGACACAGGTCTTGAAATATTAACTGCCATGTCTTAATTCTGTTTTCAGTTTTCCTAATTGTTCTTAGCCTTCTACCAATCGATTCAATTTCAGTCTTTGCTTCAGAGAGCAGGATCAGTTTGGGTTTCAAATTCACCTTTGGTAAGTTCGTAATTGAAGCAATTTTTCTTAAAAGCATTTGAGTGAGAGTGAAAAATTTCTTATTTGTTTTGTTTTGTTACTTTTAATTTCAAAAGGCTATCTTTATTAATCAGAGCCAGAATCTGGGTAATTTAGATCATACATGTTAAAAAAAAAAAAGAAAGCAAGCAAAAAATAAAAATAAAACAAACAAACTCGGTAAAAGGAAGATGCAAGAGAATGATGAAGTAGCATATTTCCAACCTGCTAGGCAGCTCCATACCATTCTGGGCAGATATAAAAGAACTGAAGTTACTCTATCTTTGGCACACATACCTGCAGTAGCACCTTTCTCCACCACTTCTTTAATGGGGTAGGATGGTCTGAAAATTTCCTTACCCTCAGGTTTCATCTGTGGAATTCCAAGGAAAATAGCTAAAAATTGGGGAAGATGAAACAGCATGCTTATCTGAGAGAAACTTGGAATGGGATGAAAGATGGTTATAAAAGCTGTGGGATAGATACTCAAAACCAGAAACTAGTTAAAAAAAAAAAAGATGGAGCCAAGTGATGAGGTGTGCAGATTCTGAGCTCCTCTCTTGGTCCTGCACACTGAGAATGGACCACAAGTCACACTGCCTGGTAAATTATTGCAGATTCTGTAGAGATGAGTCCAATATTTCAGGCTAGCCATATTTACTTCAAGCTCAGAAACGACTCCCCTGATGACAAGGTGATTAATATCTACCTTCTCTTCCCATGGGCACCCAGAGAAAGGAGAAAATAAGAGGCAAGGAAGATCCATGAATTTGTCTCAGCCTAAGTCTCAACTTGACTGAAAGTGACCTCCTTTAAATATGTTTGACTTTCCCCCCCTCTGCCTTCAATGTAAATGAGAGATTGTGAGCTAAGTTGAATTCTGTTACAGAGAAATAAAGCTGCAATTTTGTGTATGAAGTACTAACTTTAAAGTTTAACTGTGAACTTTAAAACTTCTAAAATTATCACCTACTCTCAAACTCCTGACAGTTAAATTTTATTCCTTTATGCTCACCCAAATATATTAAATCAATCACATATTATTGTCTGTTCATTTGAAATCTTTTTAAATATTCATAACTACCTATTTCTACAATAGAATGTGATATAGTTATGAAGTTGCAGTTACAGTAGAGAAAAGTCCTGTAATAACAAGACAATGTTGGGAAATTTGCCATACTGGAATCAAAGTTGAAGATGAATATATATATATATATGTATATATATATATGGCTTCCTGGAACCTAAACTGAAATGTGCAACTATAAAGACATAGGTAGTTCTTAACACATGTTTATAGAGTTAGGTAACCTCTTTTCTAGTGCCTAATACTAAAATACATTGGCTTCAGGGATATACCTATCTAATCCATATATCTATAGATATCTATATATACCTATAGATTTATATGTATAGTATTAGTATAAGATTTTTGCTATAGAAAAAATTACCACAGATGTAATGGCTTAAAACAACATAAATTTATTTTTTGCAGTTCTGGAGGTCAGAAATTCAATGTGGGTCTTATTGTGCTAAAAAATGAAAGTATTAGCAGGATGTATTCCTTCTGGAGCATCTAAAAGAATTTTCCTCGCCCTTTCTAGCTTCTGTAAGCAACCTATATTCCTTGGCTTGAGGCCCCTTCTTCATCTTGAATGCCAGCCATTGCTTCACTTTGACTTTGATTTTCATCGTCACTTTTCCTCCTCTTACTCTGTCTCCCTTCCTTCTCTTATAAGGATACTTGTCATTATATTGGGCTGAGTGGGAGAAAGAATACTCCAGGATAATCTCCCAGTATCAAGATCCTTAAGTTAATCATCTCTGCAAAGTCTCTTTCTCTATGTAAGACAGCATATTCATCAGTTCCATGAATTAGGAGGTCAACATCTTTGAGGGGACATTATGCTGCCTACCACACACATAAATGATTGCACAGTATGGTAAAACACATCAAATTTATCTATTTGTTATATTAATGCAGTATTGCAGTAAGAAACTTGGGGAAAACATTTTATAGTATATTTCTTTGCAGACATGTGTATAGATGATTACACTTATGTAGCTAAAGTATACGATTATTGGTAATGACGCTTAATGCAGGTTTCACTTGCATTCAAAGGTCTAGCATTAAAAAGTATTGAATTGAGATTAGCTTTAGTTATAGGAATATGTAAAATGAAATTGCCATATTATTATGAAAATAATTGAATCCTTATTGGTATGTGAGGAAGAACAATCTTACACAGTAACTGGAAAATGACCTCTTATTTTTTTTCTTTTTGTTCTCTTCCCTTTTCTTACTTTCTTTCTTGCTTTCTGTCTTTTCTTCTGCCTTCCACTTTTTTCTTGCCTTCTTTGGTTTTACTGAGCACTTCATATAATTCCTTCTCTTCTCCTCAGCATATTGAGTGTAATTTTTAAACTTTTTTTTTAGTGAGTGATCTTGAGTTTTCAATATACATTTATAATAAATCCAAGTCCTCTTTCAAATACTACACCACTTCACAGGTAGTGCAAACACACATATAGAGAATCTCCAGTTCCTCCTTCCCATTCTTTATAAGAATTTTTGCCATCCATTTCCCTTATCCATGAGCTATAGTCGCTGAATGCATTGTTGTTGCTATTTTTGTAAACAAACTGTTATCTGTTAGATCAGCTGAGAATAAGAAAAAAGAAAATATTTTATTTTACCTTCATTTATTTCTTCTCTAACTCTTTTCCTTTTATCAGGTAGTTCCAGATTTCTGTCTATTTTATTTTTCTTCTTTTTGAAGAATTTCTTTGAATGTTTCTGGCTAGTGTGTTGGCAGACAAAATTTTCCTCAATTTTTGTTTGAGAGTTTGTCTTCTTCACCTTTGAAGACTAATTTTGCAGATACAGAATTCTGTGCTGGTGATTTGGTTCTTTCAGTACTTCAAATATTTCATTCCACTTTTTTTTTTTTTTTGATTGCATGGTTTCTGAAGAGAGGTTCAACATAATTCTAAGTGTTGTTCCTCTTTTGTCAAAGTGTTTATTTCTCCTTTGTTCTCTTTCAAAATTATTTCTTTGTCTTTGATTTTTTGTAATTTGAATATGATATTTCTAGGTATGATTGTTTGGTATTTTGCCTGCTTGGTATTCTCTGAGTTTGGGGGATCTGTGGCTTGGTGTCTATTGTTAAATTTTGGAAATTATTAGTTATTATTGCTTCAAATATATCTTGTGTTTCTTTCTCATCCTTCTGGTATTCCCATTGTACATAAGTTGTACCTCTTATAATTATTTCAGAGTTCTTGGGCATTGTGTTGTTTATTTTTATTCTTTTTCTTTGCATTTTAGTTTTAGAAGTTTCTATTAACATTTCTTCAGACTCACTGATTCTTTTCCTGGCTGTGCCTTAATTTTAGTTGTAAGGCATAGCTAGAAAGAAAATGTTAGCCAAATTCCTGTCAGTTAGGCTCTAGTAAAACAGTTTCTTTTGAAGGTAGGCCTTGTTATGAGGAGCACAGTGATTTGGGCATTGTAACCATCCCTCAGAACAACATGCTGCTTAAAATAGAACCCATGAAAAATTATACTAGTTACCAAGCATGCTTATATATCCTTAATAAAAACATGGACTGGCAATAGGGCTCTGGGGGAGAGGACAATATACGTCCTTGAAGCCAAGCAGCTGGGGACACCTGGCTCGCACAGGGCAGAATATGGCCTGCTTTATTTTTCCATTATTTTATTTTTCCTCAGAGAATAGCAGCAGTTAGTCAGACAATCCTTTCATTTGGGCTGGCTCACTATAGGTCATGTACTATGTAACCAGACATATTTTTCCTGTCTTCTTGCGTATCTCTAAGACTCATGGTCAATGTGTAATCTACTCCAGCTTCTTTGTTGGTTGTTACTCACTTTCTAATAAATATGAGACTGAGGAGTTGTTTGGGGCAACAGTGTCTTCTACTGTCATTCCCTGCTTCCATTCTCTCGCGGCTGACTTGTTTGTGCCTCATTCTTCTCGTGTGTGCCGTCAGGAAACAGCAGGGCATATTTCTTAATAGCTACTTTCTGCCTTCTTGTGCAAATACTGAGAGTTTTTTTTTTCCTCTGATTTTCACTATGGGAACCCAGTGGAGCTTCTGTACGTAAAAATAAATATATACGTGTGTGCGCAAGTGTGTGTACATGCGCATGTGTGTGTGTCTTCCTAGGACTGGACGCACTGGAGATTTTAAGTCTCAAAGGTAACTATTTTGAGACTCCAGAAATTCAATTATAGTTTCTGTTTTCCTGCTCTGGTGCTAGTTACCACAGAAGTTTCTATTGCTGGGCTTTTGCTCTGGTAAGCTATGATTCTCTGTACCTGCCTTTCCAATTTTGGGGGCAGCAATTTTCCCCATGGCCTGAATTCTCTGATCAATCTCAGACTTCTTAATCTAGGTCTATTCAGCTTTTTCTTATTACAAAAATAGGAGTGACTACTCCTGATCTGCTTACATTCTGAACCAGAAATCGAAAGACTATTTATTTTTATTGCTGAGTTTTAACATTGCATTGTGTGGATATCACCCTGGAAATTTCTAAGTCTTAACAATCATCTCCTTTCATTAAATAAGACCCTTAGACTGCTTTGGAAAGATATTTGATACTAAGTATCATTATTTCTTGCTTGATACATCAGAGTGAATTAACTGTAAAATCAACTGATCTAGTGAATTTTCCATCATTCTTTCCTCCAGACTAAAAATTCTGAAAAACATGATTGACCAATATTGGCTCAGGGAGTGGAAGAAAAGTGCTGTCTAGTCTTGGTGGATTCTGTACCCCACCAAAGCTCATTTTGTAAGGGATTTTCCAAATATATCAAAGGGTTTTAGATATTACCTAGTCCAAAATAAAAATAAAATGTAATTAGCAAGTATCCACATAATCTTCTTCCCCATAGTCTTTGTAATATAGTTTTATATAGCATATATATATATATATATATATATATATATATATGACATAGCTTTATATCTGGTTGGTAGGATATAGTAAGAACTAATGTATACTACTTCCAGGCCTGCTCACAAAATAACAGTCAGTAATGTTTGCTCTCTTTTTCCTATCTGCATCAAGTTTACAAGCCACTTAAGATTATAGTGACAAAAAAGTGGGAGAATGTTGGATCTCTGAGATAATGCCTGAAGGAAAGCCACTAAGGAGAGTCAAAACCCTGAATAGAACTATGACATAAACAAGAAATAAACTTGAATGTGACAAGCTAAAAAATTTTGGGGTTTGTCATGTAAGGATAGTCTGGCCTTCCTGAATACTTAAACTATGGCAACCCACTAAGCAATCACTAATTAAAAAAAAAAAAAAAAAAAAAAAAAAAAAAAGTAGTCAGTCAAACAAGATGTAGTAAGCCGGGAAAGAAAACTTAAATCTTCAATGATCTTGGTAAGGAAATTTCACTGCATCCTCCATAGTGGAATTGATATATTCATTCACTTGATGCCCTCTTGGGTATAGTACCAGCTTTAGGACAGATGATTTATCATTGCTGATGAAATTTTGGACACTTATTAGGAACACTAAATTGGTTGGGAACAAACTATGTATAGTTTCCAATACCTCTTTGTTCATATGTTCACTGAGTAAATGGTTGGGTGGCTAGACAAAAGGCTACAGAGTAGGCAATCTTGTCGGTATTATAAACTGCCTCTTCCCAGTAAGAGCTTTTAGGGGATATTAACTTGTGGAGTTAATATTCTCTTAATTAGAGCCACATGTTTTTAGGTGTGTCTACATTTATGCCTAGGTGAATCATTTAACACTGATTTTGCATTGAGTTGTTCAAATAACATAGTCTCTTAGTATCCTATGCTTCATAGTCTCTACCAGGGCCTAGTGGAAAGTCAGCGTTGTTTCTCAAAAGGAGTATATTCACTTGCTAAAGAGAGAATGGCTTTGCTCCAAAACCACATGGACCTTCTGCAGTGATTGTGATTCTCCTTTTGGGGTTTTCCACAAGATCAATACAGTATCTTGATCTTTCACAGATACTCTGCATTTCCTGTTCTGTCTCCTGCTGTCAGCACTTTCCAACTCCCGAAACCTGTCTGTTGTGTCCTCTGGGATTTACTGTTCATTATCAGTCACACCCTTTAGATTCTCAATCAATTCTCCAAACACTTATTTTACTTTCTTCCTCTAGTGAAAACCTGGCTTTCCCTGAGAACACTGCTTACTCTGCAACCTAAAGCAATTTACTCCCTGCACTTATGCATATCCCTAGGTCTGGAGTAGAAATCGGAGGAGGGGTAAATATCCTTATTGATCCTCTTGCCAATTTGAGAAACTTTCTTTCCCTGCTCCCTAACAACTCCCCAATCAGAAATCCTCTGATTTTTGTCTATCAACCCTCATCATTTTGGTTATCTCCCATCCCTTAGAACATTCCCCCTCATTTCTTTGCAATATTACTTTTGGCTCAGAGTCATTCTTGCCAACACATTTCTATCTTAATACCCCATTCATTTTGTCCTTTACTCTATCTTAAACACTAATTTTATCTCACTCTACCTCCTATCTGTCCAAACCACTCCCCTTAATGCCTTAACTTTAATACTTTCCGGCTACACCAGGACATATGATCATTTTATCTTGCCACATTTTGACTATCTATCAAATATTTGATTTTATAACTCCCCTCTTTAGACATGTTAATTTTGTGGCTAATATTTAATCATTTCCTTGACAAATCCTTGGCTCTTAAACATTTTTCTTCCTTCTTATCCTAAGCAAAATTACAACTTTACAAAATCTACCTTGCTTATTTTATAACTGTGTTTGTGCAACTAAACTTGGTTGGAGAAAAAGATCCAAGCCCAGTGAGGGAGTCTAACTTCAAATTCAGGGTCATAAACTTCAAATTGATCCTTAATGCTGAAAAAATCATTATTCTTCCATTTTTCTTAATGTTAGTTATTTCTCTCTTTTCACTTCCCCATTTCCAACCCCAAGGGACAGTGATCCCTGAGAAACAGAAAACAAACGTGATGAGAACTATGGTTTTCCCAGCTTACTCTCTTTAGAGAATTTGTGGGCTCTGGCACAGGGAAGAGAACCCTAGATAGAACTTGGAAGATTCCTCAAAATAAGGAAATGGAGATGAAAGTCTGAGAAGACCATAGGGTTTAAAGGACAGAGTACTGGAGAAAAGACAGCTGTGCAGAGACAGAACTCCAGAGGTCTGAAGAGTATCCCCCGTGAGCAGTCATCCGAATACCAAATGAGACATAAATTTAAGAAAAATACGCAAGGCTGGGAAGTAAAATACGCATTGCTCAATACATACACAGGACTATTAATTGTGCTTTTAAAATTGGCCAGATTGGAAAACCTCATAATTCACAAGACACTGGATTGAATACAGAAAAGAGTTTTGCATCAGTAATGGAAAATAATTATCCCTAAAGACTGCTCTGGTCCCATTCAACAGACCTTAAAGGTAAGACCCACAAGGATTAAACTGTTTTTAAGTAACTTAATCATATCAAAGAACATAGTAGTTCAAGAAGCCAAAACCACAATGGTGGCTTTTCGTTCAGTCAAAAATTACCAGACTTATTTAAAAAAACAGGAAAATAAAATTTACTATGTGAAGAAAAATCAACCAATCAAAACTGACTCAGAAATATGTAGATATTAGTAATAATAGACATGAGTATATTAAAGCTGTTACTATTATTGAAGTTTATATATTCAAAAAACTAAACAGATATCTAAGGCATAAACAAGACTCAAACTTCTAAAGAAGAAATCAGTACTGTCTAAGATGAAAAATGCACTCTATAGAATTAGAAGCAGATTAGATATTGCAGATGAGAAATTGGTCAATTTGAAGATATAGCCATAGAACAAACCTAAAATGAAGCACACAAAACAAATAATTAAAACAAATGGAAAGTGCATCATTGAATTGCTAGACAACTTCAATTAGCTAAATATGTGAGAAATTTGAGTCCCTGATGTATATGAGAGAGATGATGTAACAAAAAAATTGAAAAAAATAATGACTGGAAAATTTTCAGATTGATAAAAAATAATTACAAATGGAAAAGTTTCAACATACCCAGACACATGAAACATGTATAAAAATATGCCAAGACACATAATAATTAAATTGTTAAAAACCATTGATAAAGATAAAATTATAAAAGCAGTCAGAAGAAGAAACTTACTTTGTATAGAAGAACACACATAAGAATAATACCAGATTTCTCATGAGAAACAATCTAAGACAGAAGAAAATGTAACATTTTAAAGTACCAAAAGAAACAAATTTGCCCATCTGTAATTTTATATTCACTAGAAATAAAATTCAAAATTAAAGAGAAGGTGGTTCAGGATATGATGTCAAAGATATAATTTTATGTGCTATTCTTCTTAAAATTCCACTAAATTCCTAGAAATAATTGAACAGAATTTTCATAGATCATTCTGAAAGTTGGAAACAATAAGTTAGAAGACTGGTTAGGAACCTCAGAATTTGAAGGAAGTCACCATGATGAATTCCCTGGGTTTTATTTTATTTTTTATCTTTCCTATATAATACAAAACCATGAACAGACATTAATTAAGTAATCATAATTATGATTACTTAATTAATAGGAAAGTCCACTCTTTTTTGACAAAAGACAGGGGAAAGGGAAACCCTGAAGGGATTTCCCTAGTAGAAAATGCCTACCCATGTCACAAAGGTGCCAGTAGGGATTTGTGAATGTATCTATGCTCTACTCACACTCACGGGTGATAGCTAAGCCAGTCTACCTTCAGCAGTGGAACACAACATTGAGACCTAGACAGGCCAACACATTACCTACCTGACATTAGGTATTAGCAGGTAGACCTATTCTCCTTTACCAGTTATGTTAGCAGGCATCTTTTCAGGGACTTTCTACAAAATACTTGACTGGTTTTTCACCTCAAAATTGTTAAGGTCACCAAAGATAAGGAAAGTCTGAGAAACTATCAGAACCAAGATAAAGGTACCTAAGGGACATGGTAACTAAGTATAACATATCCTGGAAAGAATGTTAGAATAGAAATAGGTCATTAAGTAAAAAGTAAGGAAACATAAAGAGGATATGGAATTTACTTAGTGATAATGTATCAATATTGGTTCATTAATTTTAATAAATATACCATACTAATGTGTAATGTTAAAAATAGGAGAAACTGGGTAAGGAGTATTACAAGAACTCTCAATACTATCTTTGTGAGTTTTCTATAAATGCAAACACTAAAAGAAATATATATTACTAAAAATATAATTTGGAGCAAGAAAACAAATATTGCTATTTGTAAGGCACTAAGGAGATGAAAAGATAAACACAGACTGGGAGAAAATATCTGTAAAACATATTTCTGATAAAGAACTTTTATGTACAATACATAAGGAATTCTCTAAACTCAATTATAGAAACACAAAACAAAATAAAACTGTCTCACACAAATGGGCAGAATGTTTGAATATATATTTGACCCCTCCAAAAAATGCCAATGACAAACAAGAACATAAAAAAGTGCTTAAATATCATTAGTCATTATGAAAGTACAAATTAAATAAAATTTTAAAAAGTACAAATTAAAGCCACAATAATTTGCCAGTAGACAACTATTAAAATCATGGAAATTAAAAAGCCTAACCCCCACCAAGTGTTAGTGAGAATTTAGAGAAACTGGAACTCTCATACATTTCCGGTAGGAATATAAAGTGTTAAAACAACTTTGGAAAATAGTATGATGGTTTCTTAAAAAGGTAAACATAAAATAACACATGACCTGTCTTTCTATTTTTAATTACTCAAAAAAAGAGAAAGCTATTTGCCCAAAGAGGTTCATGGCAGCTTTATTTGTAATGGTCAAAAATTGGAAATGATGTAAAAGGTTAACAACAAATGAATGTAAAAAGAAATATGAGTAGAGTAGAGTAGAATAAAAAGTAATGAACTATGTATGCATACAACAACATGGATGAATCTCATAATAATCATTCTGAGTGAAATAATCCAAATAATAGAATACACATAGTATACAATTCCACTTATATATAACTATAGAATATTCAATAGGCATAAGGAAATATTTGGAAGCGTTAAAAATGTCCATTACTTTGATTTATGTTACGGTTGGTTATGTATATATGTACACTTTAAATGTACATACTTATGTCAGTTATATCTCAAGAGACCCATTAAAATAAAATTTTCCCTTTGGTGGCTCTACTTTCTTCTATTTTAATCATTTTTTTCTCATAGAACATTAGAAACAGTGAATCACATAAACTTGTGTTTTCTAAATTAAGAGAGAAAGAGACAGGGATAGAGAAATCAGAGAGAGAGACAAAGAATATAAAAGACATAATGTTTTCATGCTAATACTAATAATATTATACTAAAGAAGGAATTTATGGTGTCAGCATTAAATCTTTAACAAATATATCTGGTATTTTATTTTATTTTTATTTTATTTCTCTTCAGTGTTCCAAGATTCATTGTTTATGCACCATACCCAGTGCTCCATGCAATACGTGCCCTCCCTAATACCCACCACCAGTATACTGGTATTTTCGTAATGGAAATTATGTGTGTAAAAAATAAAAAGCCTAAAAGTTATTGTTTTATACTATTGTAGAAAATCGTGCATGGCTTTAGATAACTATTTACAAAGTTGATTTATATTTCTATACCAACCTGAATTCATTAGAATATTTGACAAAGTAGTCATGTACAATTTTTAGAGATACACTTTTTTTTTTACCATTTTTGTCTTTATTTGCTTACAACATACACATGTGTTTATACAAAATAAAACTATATATAGCTATAAATAAGCACTTTGTATAAATAAATATATATGTACTTATATGTTTTTTTAAGTGAAAAAACATCAATTATTTGGGTAAAACAGGAGGACAATCTTTAGGTTACCTTGTTATTATCTTACTAAACCAGATTTATGTAAATCTTCAACCTAGAAAGTGACAGATATTCAGAGAAAAGGCTAAAATATTTTTGTGAATGCTCTGCAATTTTAAATCACTATCTGCTTGTTTGGAAAACCCACATTAATAGCATGGTATAGAGATAATACCGGGAGGATTTATTGTACTTATTTGGGTGGAAAATTATATTAGATGGTCTTGACATTGGTTTCACTCACATAGTTAAGTAATAATATAATGATGGTGATATTATTTAATCTGTTTTTACTTTTTTTATTTTCTATATTTAGCAAATTACACAGTATAATAACAATATTCTGAACAGACCCCACTGAATATCAGGCTTCTTTCAATATCAGAAAATTCAGAGATTACTATGGCTGAAGGAGATCCCTTGGCTTATTGAGGAGCAGCGTCTGCTCTGATCTGCGAGAATTCTTTAAGGCTTCATCAGAAATCCTCAAAATTCTATGATTATTAATGGTACACTTTGAGGAAATCATTTTTCTATTAAATTAATATATGCCAAGAGCTGTCTTTGTCACAAAGGCCCTTAAGAAGTTTTCATTATAGTATTGGAGACTTAAAGTAAACTAACAATTATAGTCAATGTATTGCTACAAGTAAACATAGGGGGAGCTAAGAGGAGTACAAAATTAAAACATTAGATGTGATTAGAATGTCAAGGTAGTTGAGTTGTAGAAATTTTTCCCATTGGGAATGATGCTTGGTCTAAATTCTATTTTTATTTTCAATTTTTAAATTATATTTATTTATTTATTTACATTCAATTCATTTTTATTTGTTTTTCAATTTTTTTTTTAGAGAAAGAGACAGTTGGTTGTGGGGTGGGGAGAGGCAGAGGGAAAGAGAGGAAATCTTAAGAGGCCTCATGCCCAGTGTGGCGACTTGAGCTAAATTTTAAAATACAAATAAGAATTATTCAAATATAGGAGGGAAAGTAAGGTATTCAAACCAAAAGAGTCAGCATGTGAGAATGTTCTGAGATGAGAAATAGCATGTTACTTGTTGTTTTTCAGTCATTATTACACCTTAGTAGTTTAAAAACCACTAGGGAAATCGATAAATTCCTAAAGAGGAAATTCAAACACCTGAGCAGAATAACACTGTAGCAACTGAGATAGTAGAGATTGCCTGGAAAAATCACATGGAAACATGCTGAGTGTAATGCTGTACCACATTGGCTTGGCCATCTGGCAGTACTTCTGAACTGTGATGCCAGAACAAGACAAAATTTGGCAGGGAGTATAAATTCTGGCATTCAAAAACTAATGTATATACCTCCTAGAAGCAATAGACAGATTCAAATTAATGGGCCAGAGTTCCCACTTCACAGAATGAACTGTTAATTCAGCCCCATTTAATTATGTCATCTTTTTTTTCCTGCACCATAGTACTTTCTGAAGGCAAAATTATTAATTTTAGATATGTGTATGCTATAAATTTAGTTAATGTCAAGTTTTACTCTCATCTACAAGTTATTTTATTTCTTTAAGGAGACAGTTAATGGGTTATGTGTTCATTTATTACTATCATTAAATATTTTCCACAATGATTATATATTTTATGCAACATAAGTGTGAGAGATTTATAAAAAAAGATGGCTCTGAATCTTTATCTCTCTGTATCCACAGTCTTGCAATGAGTTGTTGTATAGTGTTATCAATAAAGAGATTCTATATCCTCATTCGTAGATAGTGGAGGGGCTATGTGCCTTGCTTAACAACAACAAAAATCACAGCAAATTGTTGTGTACTAATTCTGAACCCAGCCTTCAAGGGGCACTGAGTGTGACAACTCTTTCTCTTAAGATTATTATGAGAGCAAGCTTAGGCAAACCTGTTGGAAGTTGAGATATTATGTATACCAGGTCCAATTCAACCTTTCTGAAACCAGCAGATAGCATCCATACCTCAAACTTATCTGTTACATCTCTGAAGAAGTGAGAACTAGAGGAGGAACAATTAGCTAAAACTGGCAAAAGCTAAACTTCAAAGACAGCTACTGTTTCATGTTATTTAATTTACTTGTGGTGTAGTGCACAGCATTATATAGGCAACAGATAAGAGATCCAACACATTTTATTAATGAACATGAATAGTATTACTGCAGTATGATTTTGTGCCTTATCTCTCTTTATCCTTGCTAAAGTATACTTGCCTACTTTTCTACTTGGCCCCCCAAATTTACTTAATTACAAAATGGAGAGTAGACTTAATTTAATTAAGTGCAAGTGCATTGAAATGTTTGGCTGAAAAATAAAATGGCTCTAATTCACTGCTATAAGTGTAAGAAACACCTATACTTGCTTTTTTTTTTTTAAATTTTATTTTTTTATAAACATATATTTTTTCCCCAGGGGTAAAGGTCTGTGAATCGCCAGGTTTACACACTTCACAGCACTCACCATAGCACATACCCTCCCCAATGTCCATAACCCCACCCCCCCAACCCCCCTCCCTCCAGCAACCCTCAGTTTGTTTTGTGAGATTAAGAGGCACTTATGGTTTATCTCCCTCCCAATCCCATCTTGCTTCATTTACTCTTCTCCTACCCCCTTAACCCCCATGTTGCATCTCCTCTCCCTCATATCAGGGAGATCATATGATAGTTGTCTTTCTCCGATTGACTTATTTCGCTAAGCATGACACCCTCTAGTTCCATCCATGTCGTCGCAAATGGCAAGATTTCATTTCTTTTGATGGCTGCATAGTATTCCATTGTGTATATATATTTGCTTTTTTAAACTGAGGTTCAACATCCTTTCTTAATATAAAGTAATTCTAGATAAAAGTAGAAATATGGCTATTCTGCAGAGGCAGGATATATGCCCCAACTATATCTGAGTTGGATGTTGAGACTGATGATGACACACACATATTGAGAGGCTTATGACTCATATAATGAGGCTTTCTAGGGAGAGCAGGACATCTCCCATGCAAATATAGATATGTCTTGAGAGTACAAGGAAAGGAAATTAGTTGGGTATTTTTAAAGGTATTTAAGGGGATCCCAGACAAGTGTTCCTGTGCATAGTTTGCGCTTCCCACTAGCACGGAAAGAAGAAACACCCAGTATTTCTCATGAGCTTCTTTATATGTGAAACAGAAGGGCAGGAGTGACATGTGAAGTGTAAAAGTGGTTAGCAGTCAAATATCAGAAATGAATTAAGAGTCTTTATTACAGTTCACCCCTGATGTTTGCTTGCTAATATGCAATTTAACTGATTTAACTTGCTTACTCACAACATACACATGTGTTTATACAAAATAAAACTATATATAGCTTTATATATAGATTTAACTGATTTGAATTTTGTCAAGTAAACTATAATGGAGATTTATGAGACCTACAATCTGAGGTTATTAGAGAGGTGCAAGTTCTATTAAATGTCTCGCTGAAGAGCCTAGCATTATGTATTCTGAGAATTGAAGAGAGTGCCTAGTTCACTGTCAATTATGTTTGGGTAGATGACTATCTCGACGAGGGTTTGTAATGTGGGTTGTATCATAGGTGTGAAGACATGTATAATCTTTATTTTATTCATATTTTATATATCTGTGAAACAAGAGGTTCTTAGAATTTTTTACCCCAAAGTAGGCAACCTTGGTAAGGAATTGTTGCCACTTCTTGATATTCAGATGGATTAGAGGGAAAGGTGATGTTTAAGAGCTTTTAGTATTTTAACATAAAAAGTATAGTCAGTTTGTTTCAAAAGAGAAAGTTAATAAAATTTAATTTGTGAGAGACCATATTGATGAAAAAATTACAAATGGAGAATGCAGATTTATTAAAAAGTTAAATTATATAATCCTTACTACTAATAATGGCTGTATACCTATAGATTACTAAAGTAAAATGTAGAGAAATAAAGGTCAGAAAAACTAGGAAGGACATATGGGACAAAAGACTGACACGTATGGAAAGACAAAAAGCATAAACATAGAATTTGGGAAAGGAGATAGTGAAGAAAGTAGGAATCCGTGATATGAAATTTGCTTTCCACATTTTCTTTTGGAACATAGGCATAACATTTATTATGTATAGTTAGTCTTTAGTTAAATAGTATATGTTTATTGGAGAAATAAATGAAACATCACAAATCATAGCCCTTCATCTATTTTAAAAACAATTCATAGAGATTATACAAAGAATAATTTAACAGTGGTGTCAAGAAATTATTTTATAAATTTTTAAACGTTGTTTTACTTTCTTTTAACAAGACTGGAACAAGACTGGTTTTATAATTGAGGGGAATTTTATGTTCATTGAAATACTAGATCATGAGTGTAATAAGATATGAAACAAGAAATAGAACTTCTCATATAAATATAAATATGTACAATAAATAGAACAAAAAATGGAATTATATAGCCTATATTCTTTTCCTTTTTTAAAAAAAGATTTTATATATTTATTTGAGAAAAAGAGACAGAGCACATGTGAGAGTATGAGCAGGGGTGGTGCAGAGAGGGAGAGAGAGAAGCAGACGCCCTGCTAACCAGGGAGCTTGACGTGGGGCTCAATCCCAGGACCCTGGGATCATGACCTGACCAGAAGGCAGACATTTAATGGGCTGAGCCACCCAGGTGTCTCAAGCCTGTATTCTTTTTAAACAGATCTATGAAGATATAATTAACATAAGATATAATTCAACCACTTACAGCATACAATTCAATGTTTTCAGTATATTTATAGACTTTTTCAAATATCACCATAGTCTAATTTTGAAACATTTCTTACCCCAGAATGAAACCCATTTCTATTAGAGTGTATGCTTTTTTCCTCTTTTTTTTTCCACTTAGCATAATGCTTTGAAATCCATGCATTATTGTCCCTATTAATTGTTTATTTTTATTTATGCTGTTAGTAGTGTTCTAAGGTATGAAGATACCATAAACTACTTACCCATTCTTTTGTTAATAGATGTTCTATTTGTTTCTAATTAGCTGCTGCAATAGACCTTAAGGTACATGTATATTTGTATGTGTGTGTGCATATGTGTGTACACACATGTTTGAAGATATACTTTTTTTTTTTTTTAAAGATTGTATTTATTTGAAAGAGAGAGAGAGAGCATGAGCAGAGGGGAGGAGCAGGAGGAGACGTAGCTTTCCCACTAAGCAGGGAGCCCAATGTGGGGTTCAATCCCAGGACTCTGAAATTATGAACTGAGCTGAAGACAAACGCTTAACTGAGTGACCAAGGCACCCCACTTTTATTTTTCTCTGTTAAATATTTAGTCATGAAGTTTTTAGGTTATAAGATAAATAGAAGCTTGGAAGTAGTTAAATTTTGAAAGATTGGAAAAGGAAAGGGTATAAACTAGAGCCAATGTCTTTCTTGCTTGACACTCCTGTTGCAAATCCCAATACTGTAGCTCAGTGTGGCAGAGACCAAAGTTCAGGGGTTTAAGCTGAGAATTAAGAGAGAAAGCTCTAGATGTAGGAATACCTTAAAACAACTGAAAGAATAAGACTCAAATTTGTATATACACCTCCAGAGTATGTCCTTGATCCTTAACATATGAATACCTAGGAGAGACCCTAGGGTTTTTCTTCCCACAGAAGTTACAGAAGTAAGAGAGTAATCTGCCCTTGAAAGAAACAACTGTACTGAATAAGCTTTGCAAGTTTGCTGCTTTGTTGGCTGTGTATTTGTGAACCTATGGGCAGCTTCAGGAGCAGAAAGCTGAAGTTTTATTGCCTTCAGGTATCAGAGGTTAGCACACAGATGGTAAAGAGTTGTAAATTTAGAGGACAAAACCCAGAATAAAGACAATCACAGATAAATGAGTCCCAAATTTTGAGGATTAACTCTGCCCAGATCATCTGTCTAGGCACAGAAAATAACTTTGGGAGCCAGGCTTAAAGAAATGACTAGAATCTGAAAGGACTGAGATGAGAGATCACATTACAGTGTAAACAGAATTTTCATTTTGAGTTCAGGCAAATTCATTATTTACCAGACTAAAAATCTAACAGATTTTACAAGAATATAACAGAATTTAAGTTTGTACAAAGTATTATCTCTAATGTCTACTTTTTAACGAAAGATTACTAGACAAAAAAAAAAGGAAAAATGTGAGCCATTAACAGGGGAGTTAAAAATACAGTTACTAGAAATGGATTTTGAAGTGTTATTATTACGAATTTACTTAAGAGTTCAAATAATCTATTGTAAGTATGTTAAAACAATCAATGGAAATATGAATAAGCAATTAAAGGAAAGTATTATCCCAATGAATGAAAAGATAAAATGGAAACAAAAGACAAAAAGGAAAGCTCTGAAGATGAAAAGTGAAATAAGTAAATGAATATTCACTAGACAGATGTAAAAGATTGAAGATGGCAAAAAAATGAGTAAATTTGACCATAAATCTATAGAAATTATATACATCAAACAACAAAAAGCACAACTGTTTAAAAACAACAACAAAAATTGGGTATCAGAGGTAAATCAAGTGGTTCAATCTATATTGAATTGTACTCTATACAATCTATATTGTACATAATTGTACTTCAATGATAAGAGGGAAAAGAAATTAATAAAATATTTGATGAAATAATGGACACAAATTTCACAAATTTAGAAAAAACCATTGGATTTTAGATCCAGGAACCTAAATGAATCTCAAGTTGTATAAATTACAAGAAAAACATGTCTAGGCATTTCATTGTCAAATTGCTGAAAACCCAGGCTGGAGAGAAAAATCTTGACAGCTGCCAGAGGAAAGTGACTCATTAGATAAAGAGTAAGTGATAAGATGATTAAAAATTAACTTCTCATTAGAGATGTGGAGTCCGCAAGATGTTTAAATTATATACATGAAGGGCTAGAAAAAAAATTGTCAGTAGTCCATGATTTGTGGGAATCATTTTAATTATAATTACTTATTACTACGCATCAAGCCAAATTACTTCATAGACACATTAAGCCTTTTAATTAAACAAAAATACACAAAACTCCTTTTTCCTGGAAAAAAATATGCACAACTTCCATTTGGAAAATGTAGGGAATACTGTCTTAATACTAGAAGAAAAATTTTTAAGGTGAAAAACACACTGTTATTAGCATAGCTCTTTTATTAAAATCTAATTATTCAAATATTCAAATTATTTAAATATTTAATTTTTATTATATTATTTCAATATTTTGATAGAGCTTTCATAAAATAATGTCAGTTTGGCCAACATATTGAGTCTTAGCTATGAAAATGGGATTGAGAATACTGTTTTGGGGCTTCAGTTGTTATTATTATAGTGATTAATATGTTACAACCTAGGAAAAAACTGTAGAACATTAAATCTCATTCTGTTTCCTCATGGCATGTATAACTTTCTTTGAATGAAGGTAGTTTGGTGTTACCCCTGGAAAACAAATGATCACCTTGAGTTATTTTTCTACTTATAAGATAACGTCTTATAAAGTGAATTAAACAGCATTTTAATCTGCCCTGGCTGTTAGTGTAAGCTGAAATAATCTAATCTTTTAGGGTATTTTGCTCCTTTAAAACATTTTTTTATGTCATACATTTGAAGTGATGCTTTTTATTAAAATTCTTATCTCCTTGAAGGTATCAATATATATTTATTCTTAAAAAATTACAACTGACAGAGATTCCATGCATATTAACTTTAGCCCACTCTCTTTTTCTCATATGGGATGATAGAATTTAAAGAATCAGAGAAAAAAATAATCATGGGTTTCTTGACATGAGATGAACTAATAGGACCTTAAATTTTTAAGAACATTGAATAGATTGAAGGGAATAGTTGGTTTAAAGTCATGTATTTGGGAAATTTATTCATAAGTAGAAATTACATGATAATACAGTTAGAGATGTTATGTAGTTCAGTCTGCTTTGGAAATGATAAAACTGTACCAAAATGACTTACCCTTAGATAATTAGTGCCAGTCATGATTTATTGTCATGGTCTTTTAATTCCTAGACATACACATACATGTACACATACAGTACTGAAGTGTAAATTTTAAAAGGAAGGTCATAATTACAGCAGCAGTCTTTGATAAATACCATAGCATTCAATTGTTTGACAAATGATAATTGCCTAAACAATTAAATCATATATAATGAACCAATACTCCATCATTGTAATTATATATGGAAAATTATGTGTTAACTTTTTTCAATGAATGTGCATGTTCTCTAGTTTGTTAATGAAAATTTAAGTTGAGTCCTGTGATTTACCTACACTGTGGCAGGTCATAGCACCCTTCTGATCTCTTAATGTCACAAATTCTGTCTCAATTTTATAATTAAAAGGATCAAGTCCAAAATTAGCCAATATTTCAGTGTAAGACTTATTCTGCCTTTCCCTCATGCTGTTGGCTTCTTCTCTTTTCTTAACTCACTTCTGTCCCTACTTGCTAGGTCTTAGTGTGTAAGATTGAAGTGGAGGGGTCTGTATAGTAGGTAGAAGTAGTGAAATGAAACTCTTCTGTTTGAACTTGGAGGCTTCAGGCTTACTGGGCCTGGAGATGGCAAAAATTCATGAGCTTTTAGAGGTGCTTGTGAGATGCCAGTTGGAACCTTTAATTCTAAGACATGTGAAGGGGCAATTTACTTTCTGCTTTAGCTCATCCCTCCAGATCCCTCCTCATCATATTCGTCTTCTTTCTATCTCATGTAGACTTATGTTGTAGCATTCTCCTTGTCTTCTAGCAGTTACTCTCTTGAGGAGTATGCTTTAGAGCTCAAGGTCAACTTTCATCTCACTAGTCCACTTCGGGCTAGGAGAAATTTCATGAATATTCCTTGCCCTGATTATTATTATTTTTTTTTTAGTCTTTTTAAATTTTTTTTATTTTTTATAAACATATAATATATTTTTATCCCCAGGGGTACAGGTCTGTGAATCGCCAGGTTTACACACTTCACAGCACTCACCATAGCACATACCCTCCCCAATGTCCATAACCCCACCCCCCCAACTCCCTTCCCCCCATCAACCCTCAGTTTGTTTTGTGAGATTAAGAATTACTTATGGTTTGTCTCCCTCCCAATCCCATCTTGTTTCATTTACTCTTCTCCTACCCCCTTAAGCCCCCATGTTGCATCTCCACTCCCTCATATCAGGGAGATCATATGATAGTTGTCTTTCTCCGATTGACTTATTTCGCTAAGCATGATACCCTCTAGCTTGCCCTGATTATTTTTGAAAGTTTTCTTCTGTCATGACATACCACTTGTATTTTGCCAGGTTTGCAAATTTGGAAGAAGACCAGGCAATAACATCTCTCCTTCCAATATGGGGGCCTTTTGATCTCTCTGAATACCTTATGGAAAAATATCCTGACTAAGCTTGAGAAGGAGGTAGAATTTATTTAGCTAACCTTTTGAGATTCTGTGAGGTAAAGGGTATGATGGGGATATAGCTTTTTAAGAGCCTTCTGATTCTCTCTCAAAAATACATACATCTATATACATCTTCTTCTTTCTTCTGCTTTCTTTTTAAATCTGTGATGTGACTGAGGGATTTAAGGAACATGGAACTGTTTTCTGGAAGTGTCCTTTGTAAATGTGACTATATTTGGAATTTCATATGTTCTTTATATTTGTGTCCTGATTTAAATTTTAATTTTAACATCATTTAGCAATATTATAATGCTCAAGTGAGCATCTTTAAGTGTATTGTCATACAATTTCAATTTTTTATTTGTCCAGATTGCTAAAAGTGGAATACATAAACCAATGATTTTAAAGACTTTAAAATTCTCCGTATATATTTTGGAATTTCCACACATATTATATGAACTTTGACTTCTACCACCAGTGTATGAGAATACTTATAGGCAAAATATAGTTTTTTATTATAATTAAGCTTCTTCATTCACTGGTGATAGGATATAAAATTTATAGGACAATTGTTTTTAATGTACATACATATATGTGCATATACTCATTTATATAAATGTATGTGCATACATGTCTATGGGTATATGCATGCTTTAGATCATTAATGTTATGCTTTATTAACACATTGTTCCTAAAAAATTCCTCAGTCAGTATTGCCATGACTCTTTTTACTTGGTTAAATGAAACTGTCCCTTCATTACACAACTTAACTGGATTTAAATAGTGAAGAACTAGGAAATTCTGAGGGTATTACAAATTCAGAAAGTCCCATCCAGTGTTTTAAGAAAATTCTCTAAAATTTTCAGAATTGCAACTTTGCAAGAACATTTCTTAAAGGTGTTTCTATTTAATACTTACTGTAAGCTCTAGGAGAATATTTATTAATAGTTTATAAAATGTAAATCAGCTCAATAATGCAGACTTCAGGGTTTTTTTCTTAGATTTTATGTATTTTTTTAACAGACAGAGATCACAAGTAGGCAGAGAGGCAGGCGGGGTTGGGTGGGGGGAGCAGGCTCCCTGTTGAGCAGAGAGCCCGATGCAGGGCTCGATGCAATGTTTGATCCCAGGACCCTGAGATCATAACCTGAGCCGAGGGCAGAGGTTTAACCCACTGAACCACCCAGGAGCCCCAATGAAGAGTTAGTTTTAAGGCAGACTGTTTTTTCCGGCTTATCCACGTTTATGGCCAATATTTGTATGAGACATTTACTGGTAGTAATGCTTAGGAGTATCTTCTTCAGTGACATTCCAATGTTGTGAAGTTAAAGCTTTCTATTTAACCTCCTTTGGAGAAGATCTGCTTAAGTTTCAGAGTAAAAATAAGGTCTGTCTCTCCAAAAGGGTGGTAGGTAGGTACGTTACTAAATAAGAGTTTTCTAATTTTAGAGTTCCTCTTCTGGATGCGACATACTGATTATGCCCCCATTGAGTCACCTTGTGGGGATTGGGCTCTCAGTGAACATTTTGGATATATTGCTCTGACTTCAGCTTTTGCTCTGAGTAAAAAACTGTCTTTGTCTCTAACCTAGAATTTTTGTGTTTTAGTCACTGTGCACACATAACACACACACACACACACACACACAGGTAACTATAACACACAAATTATTTCAAATACAAAAAATACCTTGAGAAGCTTATTAGTAGAATAATACAGCTGAAGATACAGCCTGAACATAGGGCAATAGAAATTTCCCAAACTGGAATGCATCCTAGCTATTCTAATAGGGGAAAAGAAAAAAGAAACCAACAAATAAACAAAACTCTGTCTTACAGATTGCAAAAAAAAGAGGCAAACTAGGTATATTTGAGGAAAATGCACCTGATTACATTAAAAATACCAAAGATTATACAAAAAAAACTACTAAAACTAATAATTCAGTTTAGCATGTTATTAGGGACAAATTCCATTTACCAAAACCCCACTGTATTTCTATATACAGCAATAAGAAAACAGATTTTTTAAAAAGTTTTTATTTGAATTCCAGTTAGTTAACATACAATGTAATGTTAGTTTCAGGTGTACAATATAGTGATTCAAAACTTCCATATACACAGTGCTACTCACACGTGCCCTTCTTAATCTCCATCACCTATTTAACCTATCCTTCCACAGACCTCACCTCTGGTGATCAGCAGTTGTTCTCTATAGTTAAGAGTCTATATCTTGGTTTTCCTTTCTCTTTTTCCCTCTGCTCATTTATTTTGTTTCTTAAATTACACATTTGAAGAAAACCATATGGTATTTGTCTTTCTCTGACTGTCTTATTTCACTTAGCATTAGACTCTCTAGTTCCATTCCTGTCATTGCAAATGGCAAGATTTTGTTTCTTTTATGGTTGGGTAATATTCCAGTGTGTGTGTGTGTGTGTGTGTGTGTGTGTGTCTTGCATTTTCTTTATGGGTTCATCAGTCGATGGACATGGTCTGTTTTCACAATTTGGCTATTGTAGATAATATTTCTGTAAACATAGAGGTGCGTGTATCCCCTTAAATTCATATTTTTGTATTCTATGGGTAATACCAGTAGTACAATTGCTGGATCCTAGGATAGTTCAATTTTTTTTTAATTTTTAATTTTTTAAAATTTCTTTTCAGTGTACCAGAACTCATTGTTTATGAACCACATCCAGTGCTCCATGCAATACGTGCCCTCCATAATACCCACCACCAGGCTCCCCCAACCTCCCACCCCCCGCCCCTTCAAAACCCTCAGTTTGTTTCTCAGAGTCCATAGTCTCTCATGGTTTGTCAACCCCTCCAATTTCCCCCAACTCCCTTCTCCTCTCCATCTCCCTATGCCCTCCATGTTATTTCTTATGCTCCACAAATAAGTGAAACCATATGATAATTGACTCTCTCTGCTTGACTTACTTCACTCAGCATAATCTCTTCCAGTCCTGTCCATGTTGATACAAAAGTTGGGTATTCATCCTTTCTAATGGAGGCATAACACTCCATAATGTATATGGACCACATCTTCCTTATCCATTCATCCGTTGAAGGGCATCTTGGTTCTTTCCACAGTTTGGTGGCCGTGGCCATTGCTGCTATGAACATTAGGGTACAGATGGCCCTTCTTTTCACTACATCTCTATCTTTGGGGTAAAATAGTAGTGCAATTGCAGGGTCATAGGGAAGCTCTATTTTTAATTTCTTAAGCAATCTCCACACTGTTCTCCAAAGTGGCTGCACCAACTCGCATTCCCACCAACAGTGTAAGAGGGTTCCCCTTTCTCCCTATCCTCTCCAACACATGTTGTTTCCTGTCTTGCTAATTTTGGCCATTCTAACTGGTGTAAGATGGTAGCTCAATGTGGTTTTGATTTGAATCTCCCTGATGGCTAGTGATGGTGAACATTTTTTCATGTGTCTTATAGCCATTTGTATGTCTTCATTGGAGAAGTGTCTGCTCATGTCTTCTGCCCATTTTTTGACATGATTATCTGTTTTTTGTGTGTTGAGTTTGGGAAGTTCTTTATAGATCCTGGATATCAGTCTTTTGTCTGTACTGTCATTTGCGAATATCTTCTTCCATTCTGTGGGATGCCTCTTTGTTTGGCTGACTGTTTCCTTTGCTGTGCTTCGCTTTTGATCTTGATGAAGTCCCCAAAACTCATTTTTGCTTTTGTTTCCTTTGCCTTTGGAGACATATCTTGAAAGAAGTTGCTGTGGCTGATATCAAAGAGGTTACTGCCTATGTTTTCCTCTATGATTCTGATGGATTCCTGCTTCACTTTGATGTATTTTATCCATTTCGAGTTTATCTTTGTGTATGGTGTAAGACAATGGTCGAGTTTCATTCTTCTACCTATAGCTGTCCAATTTTCCCAGCACCATTTATTGAAGAGACTGTCTTTTTTCCACTGTATATTTTTTCCTGCCTTGTCAAAGATTATTTGACCATAGAGTTGAGGGTCCTTTACTGGGCTCTCTACTCTGTTCCACTGGTCTATGTGTCTGTTTTTATGCCAGTATCATGTTGTCTTGCTGATCACAGCTGTGTAGTAAAGCTTGAAATCAGGCAACATGATGCCCCAGTTGTTTCTTTTTCAACATTTCTTTAGCAATCCGGGGTCTCTTCTGATTCCATACAAATTTTAGGATTGTTTTCTCCAGCTCTTTGAAAAATGCTGATGGAATTTTGATCGGAATGGCATTGAAAGCATAGATTGCTCTAGGCAGTATAGACATTTTAATGATGTTTATTTTTCCAATCCATGAGCATGGAATGGTCTTCCATCTTTTTGTGTCTTCTTCGATTTCTTTCATGAGTGTTCTGTAGTTCCTTGAGTAGAGATCCTTTACCTCTCTGGAAAACTATAAACTTCCAAAATTGAACCAGGAAGAAATTGACAACCTGAATAGACCAATATCTAGTAAGGAGATTGAAGCAGTGATCAAATACCTCTCAAAAAACAAGTGCCCAGGACCTGACGGATTCCCTGGGGAATTCTACCAAACTTTTAAAGAAGAAATAATAGCTGTTCTCCTGAAGCTCTTTCAAAAAACCAAAGCATCGTGTGCCTGGGTGGCACAGTGGGTTAAGCCTCTGCCTTCAGCTCAGGTCATGATCCCAGGGTCCTGGAATTGAGCCCTGCATCAGGCTCTCTGCTCAGCAGGGAGCCTGCTTCCTCCTCTCTCTCTCTCTGCCTGCTTCTCTGCCTGCTTGTGATCTCTGTCAAATAAATAAAATATTTTAAAAAATAAATAAATAAATAAATAAACAAAAAACTGAAGCAGAAGGAAAACTTCCAGTCTCTTTTTATGAAGCCAACATTACCCTGATCCCCAAACCAGGCAAAGACTCCACCAAAAAGGAGAATTTCAGACCAATATCCCTGATGAATATGGATGCTAAGATTCTCAACAAGATCCTAGCTAATAGGATCCAACAGCACATTAAAAAGATTATCCTTCATGACCAGGCAGGATTCATCCCTGGGTTCCAAGGTTGGTTCAACATTCACAAATCAATCAATGTGATACAACAAATCAGTAAAAGAAGAGAGAAGAACCACGTGGTCCTCTCAATTGATGCAGAAAAAGCATTTGACAAAATCCAGCATCTGAAATGCTTCAAAGTAGAGGGATAGAAATGCTTCAAAATATAGGAATAGAAGGAACATTCCTCAACTTCATAAAGTCTATGAAAAACCCACAACAAAATCATCCTCAATGGGAAAAAGCTCACAGCCTTCCCCCTGAGACCAGGAACACGACAAGGATGCCTACTCTCACCACTCTTGTTCAACATACTATTAGAAGTCCTAGCAACAGCAATCAGACAACAAAGAGAAATAAAATGTATTCAAATTGGCAATGAAGAGGTCAAACTCTCTCTTCGCAGATGACATGATACTTTATATGAGAAACCCAAAAGACTGTACCCCCAAACTACTAGAACTCACAGCAATTCAGTAATGTGGCAGGATACAAAGTCAATGTACAGAAATCAGTTGCTTTCTTATACACTAACAATGAAAATACAGAAAGGGAAATTAGAGAATCGATTCCATTTACTATAGCACCAAGAACCATAAGATACCTGGGAATAAACCTAACCAAAAAGTAAAGGGTAGTTCAATTTTTAACATTCTGGGGAATTTCCATACTGTTTTCCAGAGTGACTATACCAGTTCGCATTCCCACCAATAGTGCAAGAAAATTTCTCTTTCTCTATATTCTCACCAGTACATGCTGTTTCTTGTATTGTTGATTTTAGCCATTCTGACAAAGTGTGAAGTGATATCTCATTGTTGTTTGGATTCATATTTCCCTGGTGGTGAGTGATGTGTCCACTAAGAAGTTGCTATAGCCGTTGTCAAAGAGCTTGGTGCCTGTGTTCTCCTTTGGTATTTTGATGGTTGCCAGTCTCACATTTAGGTGTTAACCCATTTTGAATTTATTTTTGTGTATGATGTAGAAAGTGTTCTGGTTTCATTCCTTTGCATGTTGCTGTCTAGTTTTTCCAACAACATTCGTTAAAGAGATCATCTTTTTCCCCATTGGATATTCTTTCCTGCTTTGTCAAAGATTAATTGACCATGGAGTTGTGGATACATTTCTGGATTTTCTGTTCTGTTCTGTGGATCTATGTGTTTATTTTTGTGCTAGTACCATACAGTTTTGATCACTACAGCTTTATAATTTAAGTTGAAGCCTAAAATTATAATGCCTCCAGCCTTCTCTTCTTTTTCAAGTTTGATTTGGCTATTCAGAGTCTTTTGTGGTTCCATCCAAATTTTAGGATTATTCGTTTGAGCTTTGTGAAAAATGTTGGTGAAAATAAAATTTGAATTAAAACAATGCATATGTCTTTATAATGTCATTATAATGCCAACTACCCTGAAATTACCTGCAAGTATATGCAAATATATGAAATGTTTGTATGCAGAATACTATAAAATATTGTTGAAATGAATCAAAGAAAACATAAATGGAGAAGTACATGGTGTCCATAAATTAAAAGACACAAAATTGTTAAGGTATCAGTTTTCCCAAAACTGACATATAGATTCAATGTTATCAAAATCCCACAGGGCATTTTTTTAGAGGTCAGTAAGCTTGATCTGAAATTTACATGGAAAAACATTAATTTGGCCAAATTATTCCAGTTGTTGAATCCCCTACCTTATTTATACACTTATTAAGGTAATATGTTCAAGGAAGTGTAGGATTGGTTAAATTATAGATACATAAATGAAACAGAGTAGGGGAGTCCTGATACTATGACTGATTTATTTTTTATTAACATATAATGCATTATTTGTTTCAGTGGTATAGGTCTGTGATACATCAGTATTACACAATTCATAGTGCTTATTACAACACATACCCTCCCCAAATGTCCATCATCTAACCAACGTAGTCCTCCCACTCCCCTCCACTCCAGCAACCCTCAGTTTATTTCCTGAGATTAAGAGTCTCTTGTGGTTTGTCTCCCTCTTTGGTTTCATCTTGTTTCATTTTCTGCTCCCTTCCCCTATGATCCTCTGTCCTGTTTCTCAAATTCCTATCAGTTAGATCATATGACAATTGTCTTTTTCTATTGACTTATTTCACTTAGCATAATAGGGCTAGTTCCATCCACATTATTGCAAATGGCAAGATTTCAAATTTTTGATGACTGCATGATATTCCATTGTATCTATCTACCACAACTTCTTTATCCATTCATCTGTCAATGGACATCTAGGTTTTTTCCATAGTTCAGCTATTGTGGACATTGCTGCTATAAACATTGGGGTGCGCATGCCCCTTTGGATCACTACATTTGTATCTTTGGGGTAAATACCCATGTAGCACAATTTCCAGGTCAAAGGGTAGCTCTATTTTCAACTTTTTGAGGAATCTCCATACTGTTTCCCAGAGCAGCAGCACCAGCTAGCATTTCCTCCAGCAGTGTAGGAGGGTTCCCTTTTCTCTGCATCCTCGCCAACATCTGTCACTTCCTGACTTGTTAATTTTAGCCATTCTGACAGGTGAAGTGGTATCTCATTGTGGCTTTGATTTGTATTTTCCTGATGCTGAGTGATATTGAGCATTTTCCATATGTCTGTTGGTCATTTGGATGTCTTTGCAGAAATATCTGTTCATGTCTTTTTTTGCAGAAATATCTGTTCACGTCTTCTGCCCATTTCTTGATTGGATTATTTTTTCTTTAGGTGTTGAGTTTGAGAAACTCTTTATAGATTTTGGATACTAGCCTGTTATCTGATAAGACATTTGCAAATATCTTCTCCCATTCTATGTGTTTTGCTGTGCAAAAGCTTTTTAATCTTGATGAAATCCCAATAGTTCATTTTTCCCCTTGTTTCCCTTGCCTTTAGCAATGTTTCTAGGAAGAATTTGCTGCTGCTGAGGTCAAAGAGGTTGCTGCCTTTGTTCTCTTCAAGGGTTTTGATGGATTCCTTTCTCACATTTAGGTCTTTCAGCCATTTTGAGTCTATTTTTGTGTGTATAAGGAAATGGTTCAGTTTCATTCTTCTGCATGTGGCTGTCCAATTTCCCAACACTATTTGTTGAAGAGACCATCTTTTTTCCATTGGACGTTCTTTCCTGCTTTATCAAAGATTAGTTAACCATGATTGGTTTATTTTTGACAAAGTTGAAAAGGGAAGTCAGTGGGAAAGGAAATTCTTTTGAATTAGTGGTGCTGAAATGATTGGATGTCTATATGTTTAAAAAAAAAAAGGTTTCTTGACCCACACTTTATATCATATATAATCATCAATTATTTTTATCTGTTTATATTTGTATGTATGCATTTTCTTCCTATGAATTCAATGGTTATATTAATTGTGAAACAATATTTTGTATTAATAAAGCTTATGGGTTTTGGATTTGGATCAAACAGGGTTTAAATAATAATCTTCACTTGAACTCTGTGTAGTTTGGCAAATATAACTGATCTCTTAGAGGTTCAGTTTCATTATTTGTAAAATTTTTACATTTGTACTTTTTAGAGTTATGGCGGTAATTAAATGAGTTTACTGATAATGATGATCACTTAAAAAACATTTACTTATAATCCCTTTGTGTTGCATATCAGCCTAAGAGTTTTAGATGTACTGACTCCTTAACTCCACATCAAATCTATATGATGTTACCTTTTTTTTTTTTTTTTTAAGACTTACCTATTTTTTTTAGAGAGGGAGTTGGGGAGAGGGGGAGAGGGAGAAAGAGAGAGAATCTCAGGCAGACTCTCACTGAGCATGGAACTCAACACAGGGTTCTGTCTCACAATCCTGAGATCACAAACTGAGCCAAAATCAAGAGTTGGATGCTTGACTATCTGCTCCACTCAGGTACTCCTATACGATGTTACTATTAATCTGCACTGTATGTATGAGAAAAAGAAACATATAGAAGTTAAGCAATATTCTTAAATTTAGAGACCAAAAAAGTTTGAGTGCCAGATTTTTAACTCAGACTGGCAGAGACTTTATAGTATTAATCACTCTGTTCTAGTGATGCATTTGAATGGGATCCATTTATGATGTTTGAAACATATGTTTTATATTATATATACACACACACACACATATATATATACACATATATATGTATACACACACATACATTTTGCCTTATGAATACAATATATAGAAAATGCATGAATCATTTCTTAGTATGTCAGTGTTAATATCATTGTTTCAGTTATTGTGCTGTGTTTAATTTTCCTTTTATTACTTGTGCTGTGGTTTTTGTTACTTTCAGTTTTGTGCTGGGAAGTATTATTTTTTATTTTTTAGGGGTCAGGTTTAGTGGTCATTTTCCTGTTACATCTTAATAAAATTCTTTTTTCTCTTACAAAGCTTTTTCTCATCTAGATAACCAAACTTACAATTTAAGCTATATGAAACTATGTGAAAACCATATGAAAAAGAAGAACTAACAACCTGATACATTCTCCCCCAAATATATACATTTTCATACGTTGATTTACATTCCAGTTTGTTGTTGTTGTTGTTTTCTCTTCAGAGGCTTTAGAAAAATCATGTTTTCATTTTTAGTTTTGCTGTCAAATGTGCAGTGGAGTTTATTTATTTATTTATTTCCTTCATAATATTATCTTGCTTTTGGTAGATTCATGTAGTTTCATATTATTAACTTATGAAGGCTATCAATGTGATAGAGATATAAGATAAAAGGTAGAAAATAAATGGTTTGAAAACAAGTATTCTAAATCATAAAGTACTTTACATTATACTACTCATGTTCTAATGAAAATGTCCCATGGGCTTTAAAAATCTTGTAATAGCACTTCTTCCTTCAGATGGTAGCATGAAGTATATCCAGAATCAGACAGGCTTCAATTACCTTACCCATATCTAAAATCTTAGAAGGGAATTATATATGTATGAATTGACCTAAAGAAGTTGTAATTTCTGTACAGTGCCTCGGTGCCTCAGTTAGTTAAGAATCTGCCTTTGGTTCAGGTAATGATTCTGGGGTCCTGGGATCTAGCCCTGTGTCAGTCTCCTTTGCTTAGCTGGGAGCCTGCTTATCCCTTTCCTTTTGCCCTTCCTCCTGTTTGTGCTGTCTCACTCACTCTCTCTCTGTCAAATAAATATAATCTTGAAAAAAATCATAATTTTTGGAAGGAGAGTAGGATGGGAGGAAAGAAGAAAATTAGCAGAGTGTAGGCTTTCAATAGCATTTTTATGATCTCTATGTGATTATAAAAATCATTTTTCAAATTCTTAAATCCATAGTCATAATGGGAAAGGATTCCATAGTGATTCTAACTGCAAAGAGGCCAAAATTGTGTATTAATATTTCAAGCAAGTTTTAGGTTTATTATTTTACATTGAAAAGGCAATAGACAACTATATTTAAGGCTTACAGTGAAAAAATCTTCAATGACAATTCCTTTAATATAGTATTTTTTAAAAATACAATATTTCTGAAGTTCAGAATCTTTGTTTTGTAGAAAGCTGTATCATAAAATAGAATACAGTTTAGAGCAATCTGAATAATATAACTGGTAGGCTATTCTTTGGTTCTCATCTTTAAATGACTGGAAATGGCTCCATGCTATATACTACCAAATGTAAAAGTGTAAACGTTTGGGGCCATTTTATCTATTATAAAGACATGAATCTAGGCAGTTAAGAAATGAATTCCTATTAAAATAAATATCTTTAAATTTAACTTGAATTATTTTTTTCCTTAAGATTTTTAAAATCTTCTTGGAAGTTACCTTTATTTTGATCACAAATCTGTTTAGTCATTAAATACACTTCTGAATCACCTGGCTAATTCATTGATTGGCTTACTTAAAACAGCAATATAAAATAAATATACATTTGAGGAGAAGAAACAACTTCTCTTCAAATATGAATTTTGTTGAAGAAACAACCCAAGGATTATCATTTAATCATGAAGGTTGAGGTAATTAAGAATAATTAAGGTATTAATCAACTTAGTAACAGAACTAGTTTTACTGACTCTTAGTGTGTCTATCTAATTAAGAAACATGAGGAACTAATGATTGTTTTTACTTATATCCCTGGTCCTGAATGCAAATGAAATCACTCATCCATTACTTCTATGGCTGAATTGCACAGTTGAACACTAAACAGAAATTGAATTAAAAACTCACAACTGCTCTCAAAATGTCCTAATCAAAGACTAAAACAAAAATCATTTTTGTCTGACTTCACCCACTATGAAGCAGGAAAGAATTAAGAGCTGTCCTGTAATCCATTCTCTTCCTTTAGATGCCCTGACAAAGAGAGAGAGGTGGTGCAGTTAAAATTCCTTGCAAACATAATGAAGGACCTCTTGCCAAAGACACTGAAGGAATGCTTTGGTGGGGTGTCTTCATACGTGGAATGCTTTAGCAGTAGAAACCTGGTTTGTTAGTGAAGACATTTGGAAACTATTAATTTATGGGACATGGGACCATAAGAAATGCCATATAACTTGTAACTAATAGGATGTAAATGTAAGTTTTGTGATCAGACAGTATCCTTATATGCAGATAATGAGTGTATACATCTTTTAGAGCCATTGTTTGTGAAATCTTGACCAGAGACTATACTAAGGAAAAGGACTTAGAAGGCTGCAGGTTAAATGGACCTAGAATCTCCTTCATTCTCCTATGCTGCTCAGTTACATGTGCACTTAAAATTACTAGCTAAGCTTAATACTAAATAAAACATTTGGCTTGTGTGAGTCTAATTTGATAATCTAATCATGGTGTTAACTCAGATTGTTGCTAAGAGAATTACCTTTGAATCATGACTAAGAAAAAGGATAAAATGAAAAATATAATGAGAATCTGATGTCCTTTGTGTTTTCTCAGTCATGTATATGTACATGTAAACATGTACAGTGTATATATAGTTCTGTAGTTGCTCATATAATTAACTTTTCTGCTTAATTTTTGGCCTCTGAGAATAAATTTTTACAGTAGTGTGATCCAAGATAAATTTTTTGATCTTGTTCTTTTAAAATTGTTTAGCAAATACATGTTTTGGGAAGTCACATGGGTATAAGAAGCCAAACCTGAAAATATAAGAGAAGCAAGCTGTAATCCATAAAAAATTATGTAGCAATTCTAGTTGATAAAAAACTCACTGAATAGTTATAAATGAAGTGAATATCATTTTCATGGGCAAAAATCTAAATTGATATTATTTGATACTAAAATGAGGATAATACTCAAATTTGTATTTTATAAAAATCACAATGGAATGTCATGTTGAGTTCTAGAAATATCTCTTTGAGGGGGACATAGATATTTGTTACCCTGGGACAGTCCTGATTTGTACACATTTAATAAAATAATTATTACAGTGGCCTTTTCAGTTCTTAAAAGTGTTCTTCTTTGGATGAATGATAGGGTCACCTTAGATATAGATATAGGGGAACTTCTTTAAGAGAAATCAATCTGCATCAAAAAGGACTAGTTATATCTAACCTGGAGATTATAGATATTAAGAGATTTATCACAATTTTATTTGAATATTTAAAGATTTTTAATTTTCTAACAACCACAGATGGCCAAAAGTAGATAATTTTCCTTAGCAGATTTTGAGTTTTTCCTATTGTCAGCTCCATGGCTTCCAAGATTACTAAGAGTCAAGATGGCTTTGAATGATATTTCATGATTTGTTCTAAAAAATAATTGAGTTGTCGATGAAAACATGCTCTTGTCTATTCTATGTTCAGGTCACTATGTAGGATATGGAAGAAAAAGGTAATCCACAAATGTGGGGACCCACTACAATAAGGCTTGTTATGTAAATGAATAAGAATCAACTCATGTGTTGAAAGGACATTTTACTAGGGGTGCCTGGGTGCCTGGGTGTCTCAGTGGATTAAAGCCTCTGCTTTCGGCTCAGGTCATGATCCCAGGGTCCTGGGATCCAGCCCTGCATCAGGATCTCTGCTCTGCAGGGAGCCTGCTTCCTCCTCTCTCTGCCTGCCTCTCTGCCTACTTGTGATCTTTGTTTGTCAAATAAATAAATAAAATCTTAAAAAAAAAAAAAGGACATTTTACTAAAGGAGGCCTTTGCTATGATCTATACAACATGATCGTCTATGGTAAGTGAAACTATGGGGTGGATTTCTGTTAGATTAATAAAACACATGAAATCATGGAGGAGAAAAATGTAACAAACTGTTAAGGAACAATGAATAGTTTGGCTAGCTTAGAGAGACATAATGGGAGATAAACCCAGAAATGCAGAAATGGGCAATAGTGTAAAATATTTATGGTTGTTTAATGGTTTTTGTTTAAATTTTATGATACATGGAAGAGAAAGCAATTTGGACAAGTCATTGAAAAATATTCTCATTTTTAGAGGAATTTGAGAACTTCCTGATTCCTAGAATCTGAGAATAAGCTTAAAGTTTGTATATTAACAAAGTCAGAGGAAATGCGGAAGAAAGAGAGAAAAAGGAGAGAGAATGACATTCTGAGAATATATAACACATTGGGCAGATGTTTTGACTATCACACTCAGGTCACAGTTGAAAGATTCTCTATTATAAAGAGTTAATGAAGGCTAAAGATTGGGTCTCTCCAAGATCTCAGTGGTAGATGAGAGTCCAGTTACTTCACAGTAGAGTACAGGAGAAAAATCTCTTCCTTTCACAACAGACTTTCAGGAAAAAAAACAAAAAAAATACTCTTTATATATACATACTCTAAATGGACTTGAAATAGGAACTTTCTTGAGGAGTATCATCCCCAACTATATCTGTGAGACAATGATGTGTTCTGGTCTAATTCCTGAGGTAATGCTTCCCTTCTTTCAATATTCTTTCCAACTTATTGTAAAATGTAGGTTACATGTACTGCTTATATGAATGTAATACTTATATATGTACATAAGTACCAGTGTATGTTGGGGGGAAATATTATTAAAGAAAATATCAGTGTAGAAGCAACTGCAAACACCTTTGTGTGTTTATTAACAATGTACCATGGATCATTGCCACAGTCTGTTGTTGCTTGAGACCTCTTATCCTTGTATTGTTCCTGAAGGTAACACTTAGAAACAACTATTTGGCTCCTCAGTGCCCCCCACCAGGCTGATTTGTCTGAGATCTTGTTTTCCAGCAGGTCCCAACTAGCTATGTTGTTTGAAGTTGTGCTTCAGTGAATCCTTAATATGTTACTCATGCCCTCTCTACTTTCCAAACAATAGCTATAGAAAACAAATGTCTTTATTCTTGGTGGTATGCCAAGATTGAGTATTGTAGAAATCCTCTTTGAAGAAACTATTAAAAATTCAAAACCATTACTTTAACATCTGAATCTTATTCTAGAATTTAATTTGTAAGTAGAGATATATCCTCAGAATTCTATTTATGTTAGAGTTAATCCTCAAGTGGATATTTAAAAAATTTTTTTAAAGAGTACAGTTGGATAAACTTACTAAAAATTCAACCAAAATGGAAAAGAATAGTCAGGATTATTGAAAAAAAAATACTGCTTTTGAAAGCAATATTTCTCAATAGTCCTGAGTCCATGATATGAGTTTTTTGTCAATGGACCACTGCCCCCATTCAACTCTTTACTTCTCAAGTTGGTTTCCTGCTCACACACAAAATTATAGAGGTAGTGAATGGTGAGAGTGGTCCACATCTTCAGGTGTCTCAAGCTCTATGATTCCAGCTATAGAAGCCCAAAAAGTAGGAGAGAGGAGTCTAACTGATAACCAAAATATGAAACTGTTTATAGCAAATGCCGATATACTGGCTATTATTTGCTTGTTTTAGACTCTGGTAGAACCAGTATAGGAGCCCCCAACAGAAAACCATTTTGCATCAGGATGGAGTTCTTAAACTTTGCCTCTGGATTCCAACAATAGTTTTAGGGGCAAATCAGTCAAAAATATTATAATCTAAAAATTGTAATCCTTTAAAGGATCTTGACAATCATCAAGGATTCAAGAATAAATAGATGGATGAATTGTTGGTTATGAATCTGATTTGAAAATAGAAAGAAAGAAAGCAAAAGTTATATGGCTTCGCCAAACATTGTCACCTCCTGGACCTCAGAAACAGTTTTGAAACTTCTACAAGGGTAGATTTGTTAAATAGAGGGTTAGAGAAATGCTACTATGAGTTTGTGAATCTCTTAAACATAGGTAATTTTGGAGAATAGGTATATTTGCTCATTTATTTTGAGGGAAATTCCATAGTTTTTATCAAGTCTCAAAGACTCTTTTCTGAGTGAGATTAAAGAACATTCTGTCTCTCTTTCTCCCTTTCACTCACATACACACCCCTGTTTTAAATATATATATACACATATGCAAACACATGTGTAAAATATGCATAATTATATAAATACATATGCATATAAGTATCAGTAATTATAATCCATCTGTTTTACACCATCGTGTGCCTGGGCTAGAATTTTACATTTCTTCTCCAAGTGAATTGCCCAAATAACCCTGAACTGTAGTTTTTATGCTACAGTTTTATAGACATGGAAACTGAAACTAAGACAGTATAATTACTTGTTCAATATCACACAGCTAGGAAGTGCTAAATATCTATCTACAAAAGCTGTGCTTATCTACTTTCAAAGCAATGTATAAGAATCCATGTTCTTAGCTATTACCATAGTTATAAAATGGTCAACAGAGAAAAGTTCACTGATAACACATATGGCTACTCAATGAATTAACTTTTTAACACGTGGTCATTACTGCCATTATTGTTATTATATTGTCATTATTATTTTTTCTAATATTCTATCTCAATTTGTGGTAAAACAAACTAATAATTAGAAAAATTACCTACAAACAGACTTAGCATTATGAAGGGTAAGGGAGTATCTTAGTCATTTTCAATTGCTACAACAAAATATTGTAAACTGGGTGGTTTATCGACAACAGAAATTTATTTCTCACAGTTTTGGTGATTGGAAGTCTGAGACTATTGTGCCAGCATGATTGAGTTCTGGTGAATTCCAGGTTGTAGACTGCTGGCTTCATGTATCTTCAAATGGTGGAAAGAAAGCTAGCTAGCTCTCTGACATCTTTTAAAGGCATTAATTTCATTCATGAGGGCTAGACCCACATGACCTGATTACCCCCTTTAGGTCCCATCTTCAGATATCATCCTATTGGTATTAGGGTTTCGACATATGAATGGGGTGGGGACAGAAACATTCAGTCCATTGCAAGAAACAATTAATCTGGACATTTTCCAGGTTCTGAGCTTTGAGCTAGAGTGGCAGCAGCTATGACTAATGCCATTTAAAGTTTATTCTCATGTAGAGAGGCAGCTAATTGAGGAGAGGATTGATATTACAGGTAAAAAGAAAAAGAAATTAACTTTTTCAGTTTCTGAACAGATTTCAAAATTGAAGAAAAATGGAACAGACAAAGGTATTACAGAAAATGCCTTTTGAGCATTCCTAAGGCAAAATCTTAACATAATTAACAGGTGTAGCAGAGTATAGGTCAAAATTAAATGTTTTTCTTGAGATTTTTCTCTACTTTGGTCCACCATGGAGTATTCGACAGAAAAAGTGAATTCTTGTCCTGCCTGAGTAGAGGCAGTGGGAAAGGGAGCAATAGACAAATAAATGGAAATAGCTTGTGTTTCAGAGATTGAGAGAAGATTCTCTCCCTATGTTATAGAAAATGTTCTGATGATGGTATCTGAAAGAAGGCTTAGTTTGAGCTGCTTTGTGATAATAGTGTATGTGTGCCCTTGGCTTTGGAAGACCACCAATAATCAAAGCTGAACTCAGGATTCAACACGGTCCTTGGTCTTCTAGGAGTAATGGACTATGTGAGACATCTGGTGAATGGGTCAAAAAACAATCTTATCTAAATGACACACCTAGTGTTAAGCACAGAAACCAGGGCCTGAGTCTTTGAAGGGGCTTAAATTGAGATTTAAATGAGATCTCTTAAAATGAGATGTCGTGTACTCAAAACAGTTTAATGGCTGTGATAAGGAGACCCCAAAAACCAGAAGCCAAATGGATACAAATTTGCCAAAGCTTTAGACAAGAAAGAACTGGGAACTGCTTCAGCTGCCATAACAGGACTAGGACGTCAGGCAATCAGAGGTTGACCTGGAAAACTGTAAACCCAAGGGCTGCAGACCTCAGGGGATGCCAGTCAGGATAACTGTGGGTCAGGTACTTCTTCCTAATCCATGGTGCCTTACAAACTAAATCTGTTCCAGGGAAAAGAAGGGAATGAACAGAATCTATATGTGAGAGAGTTTAACCCTGAATGTATAGCGAAATCATGGTATTATCACTTTGTCCTTTAACATGGAACTTATATCTGTGAAACACAAAGTACATAAAAGGAATTCAAATTTACCAAGCTTTCATGTATTCCAGGAGGAAGATTCTATTTGTTTTTTTAAATAATTGCTAAACTTCTACCATCGTAGGATTCACTATCAAAAACTCGAAGTTTAAGGTCAAAACAAAAAGATCACTAGAAAATCTTGAAAGAAGCCATAAACCATAAAATTTCAGCCTTCAGCTGTTTTTTGGTCTTACAGTATAATAGAGCATTGCATCATTACTATTTAATCATCTTCTAGAACTTCTGCAAGCCTAAGATGGATTGATTAAAGATTATTTTTATCGGAGAAAAAAATGCACCTATAGCATATGGGATATACTCACAGAAGAATTCATTAAACTTTTTTCATTATGTGAGCTGTAGGAACTAACCTTTGTATTTGATCAGTAAATCTATGTTATTTAAAAATTTAAATTAATGATTGTCTTTTTTACTTTGTTCTACAAAATATTCTCATTAATAACTAGAACTGCATATCTCCTTTTCCAGTATCACTTGTTAATTGCCACTTCCATTAGCTAATCCTGTATGTAATTGTGTTTATAGCCACTTACTCCCAGTGGATTCTCCTAAGCCATTTTTAAATTATTATTAAGAATGTTTCTTATATGGGGCGCCTGGGTGGCCCAGTGGGTTAAGGCCTCTGCCTTTGGCTCGGGTCATGGTCTCAGGGTCCTGGGATCAAGCCGCTCATCAGGCTTTCTGCTCAGCAGGGAGCCTGCTTCCCTCTCTCTCTGCCTGCCTCTGCCTACTTGTGATCTCTGTCAAATAAATAAATAAAATATTTTTTAAAAAAAGAATCTTTCTTATAGAGACACAGAAGTGGATAACTAACATATATTCCTAGATTAAGTTACTTGCCCCAAATTTGATTATTAGGTGAAAATATTTCAGCCTTTATTATTTGATGACTGTGACTGCATATATATATATATATATATAATTACTAAATTTAGATACATAGAGAATATAAATCATATACAAATAATGCTATGTATTTACTAACATCGCTTTATCAAATTATATGACATAGTTATAAATCATCCAATACTAAGCAGGAGGAGGTAAGTGCTGTTAGTTTGATTTGGGGAAAAAGGAGAACCTCAAGAAAAGTATGGCTTAAATTTGACAAATACAGAAGAGGATAAAGGTTGTGTTACTGGGGGGAAAAAAAACTGTATGAGTAAAGCATGGAGATGAACAGTTAACAAATGAGCAATCGTGAGTTATTTGTTTATTCAGAACACAGTGTGAGAGAAAAAGGACTGAGAGATATACACAAAACACAAGTTCGAGCCAGTTTATAAAATAACTTTCTAAAGAATTTGGATGTTTCTCTGTAGATCAAAGTTCCCACTAATTGAGCACCCCTGGAGCCTGCTAGTGTGATAGCATATTCCATATATTAAATAATGTCCTCAAATATCACAGATCTTCTGCCTATTGATCTGAGACCTTTGTAATTAATGCTTTCATTCCCTCAGAATAAAATAGAAAGAATATTTTTTGAGTGAAAACTAAATCCTTTTCCCATTCTGAATCAGCTGAGCATTCTGATTTAGTGGTATATCAAAATTATCCAACATTTTGTATGTACATACACATGAACACTCACACATAAATTTAAAAAAATGAGACCCATTTTTTATTATCAAAATTAATTATAGTACTAGCTAGCTGAGGACCCAAAGAGATCAATTAGTTTATGAAAGGTCAAGTTAGTACCAGTGCTCAGATTAGAGCTAAAACCTTTTTACACCAATTCTACATTATTTTTTTTTCATGTTACTTCTTTAAGCATGTTCACTAAAACTGCTAATTCAGACTACCTGGATGAAGATCAATTTTCATTTTTAAAAGACAGCACTATATTGCTAATGTATTTTATTACCATGAAGAGTAACTCTAACCACATTGATGAAGTCTGCCAAGTAGAGTTAATTGCCAAAATAAAAATTAGTGCTAAATTAATGGTGTACATATAAATCCATCTTTGAAAGATCTTTGATGTCAACTAAAATAAGTATTACTTGCATAACCTTGTTTACATTGTTAATTTAAATTGAAACGTCCTTATTCATTTGTTGCATACATTTTCATAGTTTTTGCCCATATTATCAATACTTTTCAGTTAATGAGTTTTACAAAAAAAGAGGTTTTCTCTTCAGAAACTTTAAAAAATACAAAATTTAATTAATTCAGTTAGAGTTTTATAATACTCTTGAGAGTAATAAGCTATGTTATAAAGACTCTTCACCTGTGTTAAATATGCTACTGTACACTCAGAAGCTAAGATGAAGTAGATAAATGCAAGTCTCAATTTAAATGAAATCTGTCATATCAGCTATAGTCATACATAAGGGTATATTTCATGGAGGACCTAAATTAATAATAATGATAATAGTAACAATAAATACATATGACAAAAAGTTATTCCCACATTTCTAGGAAAATATGAGTTATTGTGTAGCCATTGGAACAGAACCATTTTGAACATGCCTAATTAATAAATGAAAGGTCTATGTTTATGGTAACAGCCACTAGGACCATTTAAAGCAGTTTAATCAATAAATAACAATACCTCACCTCAGTGAACATGCTCTTTGCCTACCAATCAATGAGGCCTCCTTGCTTCTAAAAGTCAAGCAATTAAATACAGACTTTCATATGAATGCCAGCCACTCAACAGCAGTCTCCTTCTAGACAAATTATGTCAACCCACTTGTCTGTAAAATTCTACCAGTCCTTGGATTCCATGCTTTCAAAATATTTTATAGAAAATCATCAATTGCCTCTCCTTGGAGTGACTATACTTGACCAGCAAGCTTTCTTTATTATAGTAAAAATCCATTTAAGTTTGTGTCCTTTCTTTTAGATATTGAATAAGAACTTCATTCTCTGACAATTGTGAGATTACCTAAAAATCATGTTGAAGATCTTTGCTTATCAGCATTTTGGGGGGCCCTTGAACCAACAGGCCCTCACTCTAATATATTTGTGTCCAAATTCTGTTTGTCTTTAAGATTTGCTTTTGAAGGAATCAGTCTCAATAGAAATTTGAGCTCTGTCTTCTCATTCTAGAATTTTCTAGATCAGTATGTATTCACATAATGTCATTAGACCTAGATCTTTTATAAAGCAGTTAGATCTTTTCATCATGTATTCTTGACTGCATTGACAAGAAACAATCTAAATTCCCCTCTTTTCTGTTTGTATCACCATATTTAAAATTATTTAGTTGGAATTATAGCATGGTAAATTATCAGTGAAGTGACCCTTGGCATGTCTTTGAAGGTCTCTGAAACTTATGTGACATGAGGATAATAATTCCTACTTTGCAAGTAGCTTAGTAAGTTAGATAACACATAAGAAAACGTAAAATATTACTGACCAATAACTTTATAGAATCTAAACTATAGTCTCATTTTGCATAGCAACAAATTTTAGTCACATGCATCTCCCAAATGCTGCTGTATCCCTGTCCCTAATCTCCATATATAACTCTAAGCAAGGTTAAGGAAGACTATATTTCTTTTATTTTTAGGTTTTAGGTAGTATGTTTGCACATAAAATTTGGACATTTTTTTCTCTATTTTTTTTTGTTCTTATTTACTTTCCTTTTTTCATGTTCATTCCTTAAGAAGCTACAGAATATATAGAGAATTAGAGAGCATTAGTAGTTACATAAAGAAAAACAAAAGCCTACATTTGAAGTAACAATGATTTGGGGCATAGAAAATAAATCTATTATCTAAAAATGAAGAACTTAAAACAGATAGTGGAAATTACATTATCCAAAGTCTTCCAACAGGTTTGCCTCATGATGGAAAATATTGGTATTCAGAAGCAAATGAAGAATTTTTTACTTTTGAAGGGCATTTTTTTTTGCTGCCTGTGATGGCAAAACAGGAGAATAAAAATAAATTAGTGTAATTTTAAGTCAAATCCATTTGTATTTATCTTAAACTGTAAGTTATTTGGTAACATTTTCTTTAAAAGAGTTCTAATTTGTTTTAGGTTTCTTGTGTTTTTTTTTTTTCTCAATAAAGCATGAAAGAATGAGCCTATAAAAACATTGGTGCATAGTACTGAATTTGAATATTTGAGTCTAACAGTATCCTTAAGCAAAACACTCAAATATTATGGAATGAAATTTTATAAACTGCAAAGCACTTGCATTGTCAGAAGATAAGAACTGACATAATGAATTTTCAAAAAATTATGTCAGCATTGGAAATGCTATATTCATAAAAATTTCAAGGAGAAAGAAATACTAAAGAATATAAATTATTATTTTTTATTTAATGTATTATCCTATTACATAATAGCTAAGCTAATTGCACATTTATTATCTATTATTACTTTCAAGACAAAGTTTCACCAAGTCATTTTCCACAGTAACAAGTAGATGGCATTATATTACTGTTCTTAACATAGTCTTAATGGCAAAATTCAAGTAAAAATAATTCTACAAAACTTTTTAGTTTTAAAACTCATAAGCTGAGTTAAGTAAATCTGTTCCTATTCAATAATCTGGTCACTTGAGTCTACTCAAATCTAAAATTATTATAATTCTAGTGATTTTCTTGAAATAATTGCTTTGTTAAACTAATTACTTAAAGAAAATTACTTAACATGGCAAGTAAAACCTTTAAAATGAAATCAAATTCCCTTTTTGATGACATTTAAGACTCTATAAAGTATTATAGTTTATGATGAAATATTAAACTATACCACAATGTACTCTGCTAGCCTCAAACCCAAGTAAGTGAATAAAATAATTAAAACAAGAAAAGCAAATAGCAGTACTCACCTCAAAGTAAAGAAACCCTTGAAACCATAACTATATTATTTGAAAAGCAGTCACAAAGGAAAAAGATGATAAAAGATTCTAAGAATCCATTTATAGTTCTTACCCAGACACACAGGAAAAGAAGCAGAAACCATGCTAATATACACCCACTTTTGGGTGCACTACAGAACTTCCTCTGCTTACAATGGGGTTGCATTCCAGTATCCCATTGTAAGTTGAAAACATCATAAGTCAAATAATTTAATATTTAATATTTAATACAAATAATTTAATACACCTAACCAACTAAGCATTATAGCTTAGCCTAGCATACCTAAAATATGCCCAGGACAGTTGGGCAAAATCACCTAACACAGAACATATTATACAGTAAAGTGTTGAATAGTTCTTTTAACTTACTGGAAAAAACAAACAAACAAAAACCAGAATGGTTTATGGGTACAAAATGGTTGTGAATGAATTGTTTTCTTTATCTTCATGGTTGTGCAGCTGACTGGGAGCTGTGGCTCACTGCTGATGCCCAGGCTCATAAGAGAGCATTGTAACCACATATCTTGCTAGCTTTGGAAAAGATCAAAATCAAAATTCCAAGTACAGTTTCTACTGAATGCATATCACTTTTGTACCACTGTAAAGCCAAAAGCATAAATTTAACATAATTCAAGGATCACCTGTATATGTTATACTTGCCTTCTAAGAAAAGTCCCAGAATATTCCTAAGGATAATCACCACAGAAGGGAAAATCTACCAGGATTTGGCATTTTGCTAACACTAAGCTGAAGTCTGAAAAAAAAAAAAAGTATAAATAGATGATAGACAGGTAGAAAGATAAATGATAGATTCTATCATGATTACCAAGAGGTATTTCCAACAATAAAATAAAATCTAAAAAAAAAAAAAGAAAGAGAGAGAGAAAAAAGAGATGAGACTTAAAAAACAATGTGAACAATGAAATTATTGATAGCCCAAAGGGGAGGGCCACTGAAAATCCAAATTTAAATCTTCCTTTCTTGCTGAAAACTTACATGACTCAACATTTAGAAGCCGTGCTTATTTTTACTTCCTATTTCAGATAGGAAATCAGTGGTGAATGTTGTGAAGATTTGGATAAAGTAGGAAAAAAAAAATTTGGCTTTTTTTTTTCAAACATAAAGGATCCAAAGCATATCCTGAGTTAGAAAAACAATCCCATCAAATATTAACAACAACAACAACAAAACAACAACAAAAATATATATATATATATAAATATCTAGATCTAGATATTTATATCTGTGTATCTATGTATTTATATGCATGTGTGTATATATCCATCTTTACTTACATAAAAGATTATTTAAAAGAGGGAAAATCCAATGAGATTTAAAAAATTATACATAAGATAATATATATGAAAGGAAGAATACACAAAAAGTGATGATGGAAAAGCTTAGAGTAAATGACATTTTCTTGAATGAAAGCAAAGAAGAATCTATTAAGATCAAAGGTCACTCTGCATCCATTGAAAATTGTATATATAGTTATTTCTGACGAGAATTCTGTTAATTTTTCTAATTTTCAAGGAAGAAAGATAATCCTTAAGCATTCAAGTGTGAGAAATTAACTGTCTATAATATGTGTGTGTGTGTGTGTGCGTGTGTGCACGCATATGGGTTTGTGAATATATGTGTTCATGAAAATTTATGTGTGTGGTGACCATTGAAATGTACCAGTTGGAACTAGCTACTGCTGTCTTTGAATGCCCATACAGCAGAGCATCTAACCAGAGGACAGAAGTGTAAGAGTGGCTTCATAAAACAGAATTTACTGGGGGCGCCTGGGTGGCTCAGTGGGTTAAGCCTCTGCCTTCCACTCAGGTCATGATCTCAGGGTTCTGGGATCGAGTCCCGCATTGGGCTCTCTGCTCGGCAGGGAGCCTGCTTCTTCCTCTCTCTCTCTCTGCTTGCCTCTCTGCCTACTTGTGATCTCTCTCTGTCAAATAAATAAAATCTTAAAAAAAAAAAAACAGAATTTACTGGTTATAACATGTATCATGCTATCAAGGAACAGCTGGCCTTATAGAAGCCTGGAATAGTTTTCAAAAGACACCAGCTTTGAATCAACACCCCCATAAAGATGGATGCTATTCTTCCAGATACAATGTGTGTGTGTCTATAAATATGTATGTACAATCAGAAGCCTATGATGTGATGTTCTATCCCAATTTGAAGATATGTGTGGGTCCAGGAGCCAAAGGGCAAGATGAGGAATAGGCTCAATTTGTATCCCTCCCATGAGCCATCAGGCACGGTGTGCCACCCACCCTTCCTTCCTTTCTTTTCTTTTCTTCTTTCTTTCTTTCTTTTTTTCTTTCTCTCTCTTTCTTTCTTTTTTTCTTTCTTTCTTCTTTTTTCTCTTTTTTTCTTTTTAGGTTTATTTAGTTGAGAAAGAGAAAGAGACCGAGTGTGTGCCACACACAGCGGGGAGGGGCAGAAAGAGAGGAGGAGAGGGTCTTAACCAGACCCTCACTGAGCTTGGAGCCTGACCCAGGGCTTAATCTCAGGACCCTGGGATCACAGCCTGAGCCAAAACCCAGACTCCGTTCCTTAACTGATTGCGTCACACAGGTGCCCCTGTGTGGTTCTCAGTCTTAACTTTGAGGCATTATAGGCTTAGGTTTAGTTTTGCTTATGTTAGCCAGTAAGGCATTAAAGCCACGTCATGTTAATGGCCTCCTTGTTTAATTAACAGGAGGAAGATGATTACGGCCATTGTAGCCCAGAGATCAACTACATTAGTGGGAATATAGAGTGTGCCACCAAACTCTTTTTCTAAGATTTCTCTCAGCAAGGGAAGCCCACTACTGGAGCTGTTTCTCAACATGGGACAGAGAAGTATGGTGGATTACGGTTGTGTTTCAGATCTTATACTGCAGGGACCATAACTAATAGCCTCAGGTGCTGCAAAATCCTTTAGCTCATTAGCTCTGAAGCTCTTTTCACCACTGCTTAAAACAAACAAAACAAAACAAACTGTGGTGTGGATAGAAGGCAGGCCATTCCTGTGAGTGTGGAGTTCCTCTAAATCATGACATGGGTTTGAGCAAATCCCAACAGTGTGAGAGCTGGGCAAACTTTCTTTGAACTGCTCTATAGTGTGGAATTCTCCTTTCCCTCTCTTTGTCACAGAATTCAGTCCTGATCACCCCTCATTTTCTGGATTTCTCCTTGTTTTTCCTCACAATAAATCTCTTAATATATTTTTTTCTCTCAATACATCTTTTACATTCCTAACAATATCTTGGTGTTTACTTCTCAGCGACCACGATCAATGTGTTTATAACTTTCAGAGAATGAGAAAATTAAGCTAAAAATTTGATAGTGAGTATACAATGAATATAAATGTAGAACTAAACTTCTTAAAACTCTGAAATATCTGTGGTTATCTATCAATAGATCTATACATATATGAGAGATATATATATATCTCAACTTACTGTATAAGTAATATAAGTAAAAAACTAATAAAGAAAGGAGAACTCATGATTTCATAGAGCCAAATGTTTCATGGAGCTAAGTGTATAAAATTATTAAAGACACTTTCAAAGGAGTGTATTAGAGACTAGCTTTCAAAATAGTGGCTGATTAAATAGAGATCCTAAATCATTAATATGTTTAGGAATAGGGGATAATCATCATCATAACTGTAGTTCTTAGAATATATGTCTAATAATATTTTGATACTTTAAAACAAACTATTGCTAGACTTCTGAAATGAATACTTACATTAGAATAATAAGTCACAAAATAACATCCACAATTTCCTAAGATTCAGTCAATGGCAAAGATCCATTTTAGAATTCTCATAATCATTATCTGGGCTGGTCAAAGCTTGTCCATTATGTATCATCTTTATCAACTTGATGATATACTCAGAGAAATCTAGACTTGGTCTTTTTGATAGTGAGTGTGTATAGGAAGGACACTGATTTAACATAAACTTTTGGCCAGGATAGGTCACTTTTCTACAATAGAGCATATAGTCCCTTTTTTAAAACTAAGAACCATCAATAAGGTAAGAGTTTGCTATAAAGTGATAGTCAAAATTTTAGATATTTTTACCTTCAATTTATTGATTCAATAACAAATATTCAACATTTTTAAATTAGTTTACAATTTATGTTCTTTCTATTCAAGCATCTGTAAAGCTCAGAAACTAAAAAGATATGTAGCAATCCATTTCACTTCTTAAGGCAGGCACCAAAATCAAATGAAACGTTGATATTATGAACTTAAATTTGCACATTTTTAATTGAAACAAGGGATGCCAATAAAGTAGTTGAAAAATTTGAGGGAAAAAATTTCATTAATGCTTTAATTACCTGATTTATTTATGGATTTTTAAATTTGCTACTCATTTTTATAACTTTTATTTAACATCTCTGACATAATTACCAAATTTTACTTTGAGTGTATGCGTCTTGTATGTGTGTATGTTTGGTTTATGTGTATATTTATATTTTAAATTATTTTATGGGACATGTTTCATCTTGGAAAACCTGATATCAGGATTCCTAGTTGATACATTAAGATGCATGACTTTATTAGATACATTCAATACTTTCCTATTTGGATGTCATATTCTTGCTTTTGGAAATAATTGATTATGATGACTTGATTTTTGATATAATAATGAAATAAGGTAATTTTTAAATAGTCTGAAGAATTGTACTTGCATTGATTAAAATGATACCAGGATGTGATACAATAAAAATAAATGTTTAGTTATGTAACTTGGCTGTAAGATTATATGACTATAAAGTCATAAATTTATGTAAACTAGGACCCATCTGATATTAAAACTTAGCTATTTTGAATTCTAATTCCTTGAAAGTCATTTTCTCAAATGATTATTATCAGTGCTTTACTAATCACAGCTCCTTCCATTATAGAAGTAAAAGGTTAATTTTCACATTTGTTATTTTGGAAAGAAGCCTTTCATTCATGGCCCAATGAAAAATCCAGAAGCTACAAATAAAAATCTATTTTTCTGTAAACTCAGTATAGATTGTTTGAGCAGTGTCTATTAAAAAAGACAATTTTTTTTCACATCTACACATGATAGATAATAAATTTATTTTTTTTAGATTCAGGGAAGCTAATAGAGACTCAATTCTTCATTGTTACAATAAAAAGAAGAACTTGATTAAATTGCAGCTCAATCTGATTTATCCTTTCAGTTAATAGGCAAACATGAATATATGCCCAAACAAAATGTATGCCTTAAAACGTATTATTGGGGTAAATATAAGTAGTATTGCTCTTCCAATAGCAATAATGATTATCCAGAATAGTAAAGTCCAAGGAAAGGAACCACTTTATCTTGAGATGAAGAGTTTAAAAACAGCTCTTAAATATATCTTAATGATACCAATACGTGAGCTTTATATCTTCATCTTTATTCTAAATATTTTGTTCCAAGATTCAAAGAATAAAATTACTAGCATTATTTTTCTATCATTTCGTTGAGCAATAATGTGTATATGATACATATATATTATGGCATTTATAATAGATTAATGAAATTGGTAGATTCTAATTTATGTTTCTGTTTGTAGACTAAAGGTTAATTTAAAATATCAGAATAGAATTTGATGAATCTAGTAAAAGCATTGGTTTTCTTCTTCAGTTCTCATTGATAGATGGGACACACTTGTGGAGAGCCAGAGTTGTTAAAACTGATTTAGTCATATTAGATGACAGCCATTGCACAATTAACAATGAGGGTGGGAAACCAGACATGATTCTTTAATTCTATAGTGATGGAAACCAGGAGCTCATTTAATGTACATTACACTGATAAAAGTTTTGTTTCACAAAGTTGTAATTTATTACCATTTTTTATATGAAGGATCTAATAATTTCTCATTTTTATAAGGAGACAAATGTAGATGAGTGTGTTAAAGTTTCAGGAAGTACAGGATGTACATTTCTGTACTATATAGATATGTGATATCTGGATGTTCACTGCTAAAGGGATGTGCTAAGAGTCTGAAATCTAGGCAAAAAGTGAGTAGGAAGTGAATAAAGGAACTCTATGATTGAAAATAGTTGTCAGATTTTATTACTTTAAGTTCTAAAGCAGAGTTACCTTAGGTGTATTCCAAGATAATGTTTTTTTAATTTATGAGTAAACCAAGATATAGGAATGTGTATATACGTCTTAGGATGTCTCCAGTTTATAAAACTAGTAGAGGTAACACACAAAAAAAAGTTGAGAGACTGACTTGATTAGGGTATTCCATAAGATAGAGGGACCAAGGGAAACCTCTTTGTATTTACATGTTTTGACATTTAAGCTAAGACTTAAACAATTAGTAGTTATCCACGAAAATCTTGTATATTGATTTCTAAGAAAATGCTCTTTTCAATTTACGATAATTCTGTGGGTCCCTTCACTTAAAACAGCATATATTGGTTAAATAACCATAGCATATCCATAGTATGGAATAGTAGTCAGTCATTGAAAAGAGCAAACTCTTGACATACCCAGACTTCCTGATGAATCTTCAGAGAATTATGTGAGTAAACAAAACAAATCTCAAAAGGATTGCATGAGTCTATGTATATAACATTCTTAAAATGACAAAACTATAGAGATAAGAAAGTAGTGGATTCCAGACTTTAAGGAGGTGCTGCATAGAGAAGGGAAGGGAATGGCAATAAAAGGGATAACATGAGGGATTCCAGTGGTGATGGATATGTTCTATATCTGGACTGTATCAGTGTCCATATCCAAGTTGTGATATTATACTATGGATTTGCAAGATGTTATCAATGGGGGGAATTGGTTAAGGTCTATGGGACCTCTTTGTGTTGTTTCTTACAACTGTGTGTGAATCTACAAAATATCTCAAAATATGTTTCAAAATAAAAAATTTAGTTACTAAAAATAAGTCCAAATTAGCATACATTTACATATGCGTGATTTATTAATTATAATAAATTTATTAATTATAATAAATTATAATTATTATAATTATTATATTTTATATATTATATATAATTATAATCCACATTTAATGATACCACAAAGATAGAAATTAGAATAATTAAGTAAAAATTGATTATTTAAAAAAAACAATGTGCAAATATAAAATTTTAAAATATCATTTAGTGGTATTTCAAGGCACAGTGTTAAGTTTATTGTTCATTGTTAATAGCAGTGGCTATAAACCCATTAAGCTAGTTTTCACAGGAATTTCTAGTATCGTTATGGGCTTATCACATCTAAATACATTAGTACTTTTTAAGCCTCATTGTGTGCCAGAAGAACTTGTACTAGAATTGTGCCTGGTGTCAGACCACCCTTTTTTGTTGTTTTCACTTATGTTTGTATTTTCAGAGGTATATTTAACCTATGGTTTCTCTGAAGGAATCTTATTTTACTCATTTGCCTATTTTGTGAGAGTTAGTTTAGTTAAAACTTAACAGTATATTGTCTAAATCCATTTAACCAGGCATAGGTAACCCTCAATAAATGACAAGTGAAGGAATTGAAACAGGGAGGTTGCTACACTCAAACCCTCCCACCCCTAAACTTCTACCTTTCCTTCTTGATACTTCACATGATCCACATGACATGTGATATCCGAGACATACCAAGAGAAGTACACAGGAAAACCTGTTTACTAAATAACAGTAAATAACAGTAAAAGCTTTAAAAAAAAAAAACTTTTAGATAATAAATAGAAGTATAAATTGTTAGTTTATTTATTTACCTCAATGGATTGTTTTGGACACTCCCTGAGGAGTGCTCTCAGTGGAAAGCTCTGGTCTCTTCACATCTGAACAAGAAGGAGGAACTCAGGCATCTCAGGGACTATTAGGTATTTTATATAAGAAAATGTCTTGTCCCAAAGTAGATATATTCTGAAATATCCAAACTATAAGTGCTCTGACAGCCTCTTCGTAAACAAAAATATGGATAATAATGATTAAGGAGCTTCTGAGGCAGTGGGGAGGGTAGATAATTGAAGTGTGAGTTAGGGAAATGTAGCATTAATTCTGATAAATATCAGTTAAACTTTAGCTTTTATCTACTTAACATAGTGTAATTAGTATGAAACATTTGGCAATTTCTTTTTCTAGAAGTAGACTTTCTTTCTTTCTTTCTTTCTTTCTTTCTTTCTTTCTTTCTTTCTTTTTTTTAAGATTTTATTTATTTATTTGAGAGAAAAGAGAGAGAGGGCCAGCACAAGAAGGGGGTCAGGGAAGAGCGGAGGGAGAAGCCGAATCCTCGCCAAGCAGTGAGCAGACCTGGGGCTTGTTGCCATAATTCTGGGATCATGACCTGAGCCAACAGAAGAAGCTTAACTGAGTCAACGAGGTACCCCTCTAGAAATTGACTTTCAAAATCGAAAGTATTTCATATTAGCTGTATTAGGGTTCTCCAGAGAAATGAATAGAATCTATGTTTAGTCACATGCATGCACACACACACACACACACACACACACACACACACACGAAAGGAAGTTTATTTTAACAGATTGCCTCATGCAAATATGCAGACTGCCAATGCACAGGGTATTGAGGAAATTAGCGAGCTGGGAACCCAGGAGAGCCCACAATGCAGTTCCAGTCCAAATCTGAAGCCCAAGAATCAGGAGAGCTGATGGTATGGTTGTGTTCTGAAGACTAGCAGAGTCAAGACATGGGAAGAGCAGATGTTCCCGTCTGAAGGCAGTCTGGTAGGAGGAATTCTCTGTCACTCTTGGGAATGTCAGCCTTTTTATTCAATTCAGTCCTTCAGCTGATTGAATAAGGCCACCAGCATTAGGGAGAGCTATCCACTTTACTTAGTCTGTTCATTTAAATGTTAATCTCATCCAAAAACATCCTCACAGGAACACTCAGAATAATATTTGACTTAATATCATGGCATTCTGCTGCCAGTCAAGTTGACACATAAAATTAACCATCATATTATACTTAGAGTAAACAAGGATTAATTTTTAAAAACCCATTAGAGATTTAAAGATCATAGTCATCCACATTTCTGTTAAATACTCCCTTAAGAGAAATATCTTAGGCAATATTGCCATTTGTGACAGTGACATTTCATTAATTCTATATAGCTGCTATGTCTTTCATCTGTAGTACCCATCTTTGTAATTGACAACAGAGCAAGGAGAAAGAAAACCTCTTGATCAAGGTGTTTGTTCTTTGGTAGTTACATTATTGTAACATCAAGGAATCATTCAAAACTTTGAAAGCCATTAGCAAAGAATCAGGTTTTAATTATCAGCTGCTAATTCTTGAGTAAATACACTGTGTCTCATAGCTGTTACCCTGTCTTCATTCTCCAAAATGTTTGAATGGATAACATTTTTCCTAATTTAATGTTAAATCCTATTGTGTCCTTGGGTTTTGTTTTGATTTTGTTTTATGGGAGCCGTGGTGGGGTGGAGACTGCCAAAACCCATCAGGGAAGAGTTTTCTTGCTGTGAAAAAATAATGCATCACAAAATATACAGTAGAATGGTCAATAAATCATAGTGTGAAATATATCCCCATACTAATAAAATAAACAGAAATAAGACCAAAAATGCAAAGAAATATGAAATAGAAATAATAAAATACAGATGAGCAAAATATATGACTATACAAGATATTCACATGTATACAATACATACTTTTTCAGAAATTTGCATCTAATATAAAATATAAGTAATATATTGGTCTCAGAATTGAGTAATTACCAAGTTTTATACCATTGTTTTGCTGATTCAGTGAAAATTATTAATTTTTACCCCTTCTTTCTCACCTGTATAACCCATCATTCTTGCTTATTTTGATCACAATGCAAGTCAAAGTTGTAATTCATGTTGATTAAGACAAAGCTCTGTATTTTCATTCTGGGATTCTGTTATAAGCATATTCTCCTTGCATTGCATGGAGACCTCCAGACATTTCACTGATGACATATATTTTCAACTTCCTACATATGAAAAATCAGGTCAATTTGGAAAGACCAGTTTGCTATTCCTATCCAGCTTAGTTTTATATGAATAAATTATCATTTTTAAGGAATTATTTATTTACTACTAGTGTTTTTCTTAATAATGATTTTTGCCAATATTAGAATTTCATCAAAATTCAAATTTTATAAAATTAATATGTTTATTAATTAAATTAAAAGCTGGCTATTTACCTGTCCCAGCAATACTTTTCCCACATGTCAAAGAAAAAGATGGTTGATGGATTTTTTACTTTATTTCAATCCATCACTAATTTAAATAAGTCCTATATTTCCTTGCATGATGATGGGCACAGAGAATATGACAAAGTCCCTATATTTGAATTAATTAGTATTTTAGATGGTTACTATGTTTGAATTAATTAATATTATAGATGGTGACACATATATAAAGACAACATTTATACAGGTCCCAATTTTATATATATATATACACATACACACATATATATATGTGTGTATATATATATATGAATATATATATTTGTATATATATTTATATTTATATATATTTTATATATCATATATTTATATGAATATATTCATTTATATGTATACATATATATTTATTTATAACTAGTTATACATGTGTGTATATATATTCATCTGTTTCATTAGAAAAAAATGTGTTTGGATTTAATCAGCTTACTGAAACTAACCTTTTTTGAAGGTTAAAATCATTTTAAATATTTAAATAATCTAATTTAATTATTTTCATTGCAACTTGGGTTTAAACAACGGTCTACCAAAAGGCCAAATATTGTACTGGGATGAACTTTTAAGTATAGTCAGAGTAGGTAAGTTATGTTCTTTTAAAAGGATTTTCTTACCTCTTAATAAGATCTCTTCCCTTATCTACACATGAGAGTGGAACATTTCTTTACCTGAGCCAGAGTCTTGATTAGATAATAATGCATTAGCCATAAAGTGCAAACATTCTTAGGGAAAATAAAATATTGATTGGTGTTCACAATGTCTTGTCCATTAAGGCTGCTCTAACGAAAGTACCACAAGCAGGGTGGCTTATAGACAACAAATAGTCATTTCTCACAGTTCTAGAGGCTGGGAAGTCTATGATCATGGCACGAGGAAGGAGCTTCACTGTCTGGTGAGAGCCCACTGCCTCACTGGCAGCAATCTCCCCGTAACCTCCCATGGCACAAGGGATGAGAGACTATTCTGGGATTTCTTTTATGAGGGCATTAATCCCATTGCTCAGGGTTCTGCTCTCATGACCTAAAAACTCCTAAAGGCCCCACCTCAAAGAACCTTTACACCGTGAATTAAATTTTCAACATATGAATTTTGAGAGGGACACATTCAATCTAGAGCACGTTATGTATGAATAATTAGACATATCTATTTTTGTGATTCAGAGGTACTGATGCCATGAAGGGAATTGAACTGGAGCTATGGGAAAAGAAAGAGTCACAGAGTCAAGATCATTTTAGGCTAACCATACTCATTCATGAGATATTTAAACGATTAGTCAACTCAGTATAAAAAAAAAAATCAGATATCTCTGTGCAGTTAGAAAGGGATAGTTACCAATGTAAAAACTGTCTGCTGATTCTTTTGGTATCCTATAGGAATAGTCCACTCTTGGATATATTTTTTTTTTCTTTGTCTCACAGATTTCTGTAGTCATTACTTGAAAGGTAAAGCTCTTTTATTTATAATAATTGGCAAGATCAGTGTAATATTTATTTTTGTTTTATGCACTGAATTTTATGTAATTGACAGATTTTGTAGATAACACTAGCTTCTATTCTCCAGAGCTCTCTGTGTGTTTCTGTATATTTATGTGTAATACATCTGTTGCAGTGTGCAGCTCCTCTCAGAGTTATTTTCTGGTTTCTGTTCAGCAAAAGGGTGAAAGAAAAACAATTCAAAAGACAAAAATGAACTTGCTGCCAGGCTGTGGCTCTGAATGAGACTTGGAGGCGCCTTCACTACTTTGAAGCAGCATGTGTCAAACTTGTTGTGAATCAGATTTTTATATACAGAATCAGAATCCTCTCAGCTGACACAGCTGAAATCAAAGCCTCGAGGGTATAGTGCAAGATACCTGTTTTGCTTTGAAAAACTGAACACTTCTATTGGAAATGCTTTTGCCTAAAATAATTGGCTCAGTTTCAACTGAATGCTGGGGTGCTGATGCCCAGGAAACCAGTATTCTTTTTTCGAAACAAAGACAATAAAACGCGATGTGACCTTTCTTCCTTTCTACAAATTGCCTCTGAGAGCATATCTACCTGTCAGTATGTCTACCCACCTTCCTATGCTACCAACCCCAACTGCTTAATAACTGAAAAAGTACAAAACAAGGCTCCATATATAACCATTTTATTAGATATAACAACCCTTGAAATAGAGCACTGGGTTGAACTCTGATGCTTTGCCTGAGAGGAATGAGTGGGATATGTATAGATATATGGTTTGTATTGAGGGGTGGGTAGCTTCACTTCTATTTTGAAGGAAATTCTATCATTCAGAAGTTTCAGTGATGAAATTGACATAACAGTGTCATAACTATGATTATGTCATGGTTCAAACATCTTCCTCTTAGGTCTTTTTAGTGAAATTTTTTCAAGTATACAATGGGATTTTCCATGTGGATTATGGAAAGGTGTACATATAAGAATCATTTTTAAAAATAGTTTTATTATCATGCTTTTATACTACCTTAAAATTTACAAGTGATTTTCATTTGGAATTTGTTTTTAACAGATAAAGCTCTCTGATTTAGAAAAACAGATTCTTGCCTATACATTTAAAAATATAACTTGACCTTGAAGTGAATTTTTATTCCAAATGAAAATTATACTTAACCCTAATACAGGTATACATGGTAAATACTATTACTCAATAATAAGTAATAAAATATATAAGTATACCATAAAGAGCTGGATAAATACACACAGAGATCTTGATCTTCTCATCCTTTAGTTGCAAAAAATTAGGTTATAATAATTTAAACTCATATCTTTGTGACATTTTATTTTTTTAATGATTTAACCTTTTATATTTTACTTATTCATCCAAACAGTTGTAGGGAAAGAAGAAGACATTGCATTAATACCTGTTTTAGGGATGCAGAGACTGAAGCTCATGGAAGCTTACCTAACCTGTATAGAGGTTACAATAGACTAAGTACCTTGGTCCCTTGTTTTCTCTGATCACAAAGTTTAATGGACTACCTTGAAATGGAATGATCTCCCCTTGCTATGGGTGTTTAAGGAAGTAACACTAGAGTTTTAATAGATATTGAACATAACTAAAAAAATTTCATGAGGACTTCTAAGAGAATTTATTAAAATGCCCATAAAACTTGGGATTATTAAGGTAAAGTTTTCGGGCAGCAACTTTAAAATAAAATTATATCTAAAGGCACAGTATTACTAACATTTACCTTGATCAAAGTAAATAAGTAGAATTATGTTTACACTTTAGTTACCCCATATCAGATTCCTGTTAAAAAGGGTGGTGCAGTCAGTTCAGCTTCTGAGTCTTGATTTCAGCTTAGGTCATGATCTCAAGGTCAGGATCTTGAGATTAAGCCCTGTGTCTGGCTCTTCACTGGGCATGGAGTCTCTTTAAGATTCTCTGTGCCTCTTCTTCTGCCCCTCCCACGCTCCTCTCCCCACCCCTTGCACATGATCTGTCTCACCAAAAAACAAAAAACAAAAAACAAAAAAAACCACAATAAAACCCCAATGTGTATATATCCATATATCTAAATGTATAGCTTATACTTTTTTAAACAAATATTTTTCCATATATATGTAAGGGAGCCCTCTATATAAAAATAATCACACCTTACTTTTACCATCTTGTGGGATGTATATTTTCTAAATAAATAATAATCATTCTATGGCTAATTTACACAAAAGTTAAAATAGTCTAGTTTTATACTCAGTCCCTAGTAGTTCCTATATTACATATATGCTTTATTTCTATAATAAAACAATCACATTAGAGGTAAATTTGTCTAAAAATTACTAAGGAAAAAAGCCTGTGAAGAACAATGTATTTATTTCATAAGAAAAATATTTTAATAAGACTATTTGCCTTTAAACATTAATATTTACAGTTAAGTAGTAGAAGTGTGAAAATGATAATGGGCTAACTGTGAAGTGTTAAAATTTGTTCTTTTAAATGTGTAATAGTCTCATTAGATGATATTTTAGCAAAAAATCAATTAATGTGGGGATTTTTAAACAGAAAAAATGAAATAAAGTCTATCATATATTAAAACATACAAATTCTAAGTTGACTCAAATATAAATTTATAGACATTTTCAGAAAAATACTTACTTCATCTCATAGAAATACTAACTTATCCTTAAAACAGTGAAAACATTATGTCACTGAGTTTTTGTTTTTGTTTATATTCTATTTCTCTTGTAGAATACTAGGCATTGTTATAGACTGTCATTTCTTTAGGAGTAAGTTTAAGAGTGAAAGCAGTGACCACTAATGTTGTTCTCCATATCTTGGGATTTATATCATCCATTTATTTCAAGATTACCTCTGTTGGCTATGTTGAAAGATTCCTCTTATTTTACTACCTAGTAATGACAGGATTACAGCCAAACCATGACAGGAAGGATAAGTTATATGGAGCATAATAAAAATGACTCAGGGAGTGGCCACTGAAAAACAACAAAGAAAAAGTGATAAACACACCAAAAATCCCACAAAACAATAAAAACTCTCCATACAAATATAGCAATTTCTACTTCTTTTGTTTAGTAATTATCATTGTTTAGAATACTTTAAATAATAATATATCAGTTATTTCCATTAATAATTGAAAGTGGAGTAAAAATAAACTTTAGAAATAAAACAATTATATAGTGCCTATATTAGCTATTTATATCTTAGAAAAGGACCAATTAAGCTGTTGATTTAGATTAGGATAGTCTAAAATTTAAGAGTTAATATAAACCTTGTGCTGTGTCACTTTCTTAGAAACTTGTCAGAATTTATGAAAGTGGGGGAGGTTGTTGAAGGACTATAAAGGGAATGAAAGAGATGTGAAAGAATAAAGAGCAAACTGAAACTTGACCACAAACAACTTTTAATCCAATAAAAATCCAATAAAAATTAAAATATTGACTATGTGTAACCTAATATTAAATAATTCTTATTTAAAATATCTTTCAAAATTATACTTTATCACATTTCCCAGTTTATTTAAATCAAATGATTTACTATAATCTGAGATTGTTATTTTTGTTTTTTAAAGTTGTTATTTTATTATTATTTATCTTAACATCAGAAATAAATTGAATCATACAGATGCCTTTCTTTTTTACACAGTTTTGAATAGGGCCAGACAAATAACAGGTGGTCAGAATTTTTAACTTAAATAATCAATGATTAGGTTGATTATCTGGAAGTTCCTGAGCATACTCTAGCTGAAAAGTATAGAAAGATAGTTTGACCCTGTGTTTAGTGTAAGACAGGAAGTTTACCAGAACTTAATTTTCTTCTTTCAATATAATGTGGACTAGGAACTTAAATATGGCATATGACTTTGGGGATATTGATTTATGTATTCTTTGTACATATCCTTCATTCCCTTCTCATGTTCAAGCAACTAATAATTCCTGTGCTTCTTGCTTTGAGGTGGTTTGTGGCAATGTTTTCTGGCTTTTTATTCCAAAAGCAAAATCCAAATGAGGAAGGGACAAGTTTTGAAGAAAAAAGAAGAGGACCAGAGAGAATATTAAAGATAAAATAGTATGGCAGATGCTATGATTTTCATAGATCTCCTATAGGAATGAAGGATTTGTTGCCCAGCCTCTACTGTAATTGCCTTCAGGAATTGCTTCAAGTGAAGAGAGGCACCTGGCCCAAGGCTACCACTCTTCCATCTTGAGAACTCCTCATAGCGTTTTGTGGGGTTTCCACTGAGATTGCTTGATTTGTCTATTTGCACATTCTTTCTTCCCTTTCCTTCCAGAGGAAAATCCAAGAATGTTCTCTAATAGACCTCCTCTATGGTAATGAGCATTTTAGATTCTATTTCCTAGGGAATCCAACCTAGAAATGGTTCAGAATTGTTACCAAAGAAGACACTTACATGGAATTTTGGAGCTGGATTGTTCACCTCCCAACAGGAAATAAAGACCCCATCACTGTAGGGTGTGAAGTATAGAGAACTCCTGGCCCAAAGTAGTAGTGCAAGTCACCTGTGACACAATTGAGGTGATTTAATTGGTGAGAATGCACAAATTGTGAAATGTTTAATCTTTGGGGAGTTAACGAGAGAAAAAATAACATTAAGTATAGTGGAACTGCTAAATGTGACTGTTCTGAGAAAAGAGAGCAAAAGACTGAGAGTGATTTTTGGCAATTGATGTTAACTGTGTGAAAGCCAGAGGTCTCTTCCATATTATACAAAAAGGCTCTCATCTCCTACAGTGGAAGGATGGAGAAAACTGGGAACCACATCCCAATACTTAACTGTAAGAAAGGCTGAGATCAAAAGAAGTTTACGTGATTTAACAACCAGATAGGAACTCCGGGAGATGATGCAGAAAAACTAGTAGGAGTGTCTGCTAGAAGCATGGAAAAGTTAGAACCTACACTAACCATGGTATATAAAAAAATGTTGCCAAAGATGTTCCAATTTTCAGACCTTGTAATATATAGGTTATATGGAAATACTAAATTAAGGTTATAGATGAAATTGCAGTTGCTAATCAGCTGACCTTAAAATTTGAGAGGTTATTCTAGATTTTCCTGGTAGACCCAATGTAATCACAAGTCATCTTAAAAAGTGGAGGATGAAATTGGAAGAGAGAACTAGACAGATGGCACAAGCAAACTTATGACATTTTAAGTAACCAAGTTTGTGTCAGTTTGCTGCAGCAATAATAAGAAATATATATGGAGGTAAAATGCCAATGTTGTTATGGCAGATGATAGAAGAAGGCATTGATAAACTCTGTAAAACAAAAAACATGAAAACATGCTCCATAGAGGACTTATAAGATACATCATTTCCCAAATTTAAAAGAAATCTGTTAGGGTGCCTGGGTAGCTCAGTTGTTAAGCACTGCCTTCAGTTCAGGTCATGATCCCATGGTCTTGGGATCAAGACCCACATCAGGCCCTGCTTGGCAGGAAGCCTGCTTCTCCCTTTCCCACTCCCTAGGCTTGTGTTCCCTCTCTTGCTGTTTCTCTGTGTTAAATAAATAAATAAAATCCTTAAAATAAAAAAAAAAAATATATATATATATATATATAAAAATAAAAGAAATCTGTTGATGAGGAGCTATGAATCTCACTAAGAATTTCACTGGTTGTTCTATTTGGGACTTGATTTTTTTTTTTTTTTTTTAAAGAAAGCTAGGAAAGAACTGGGCTCCCAGAGAGCAAAGGTGTAATCACTTGACAAAAAACCAACAAGCAAACAAAAAAATAAACAACAAAAAGTTGTATAGGTAGCATTTAACCATCAGAAGGCCAGAAGTCAGGTCAATGTAATTATTGAAATGAGCAGACAGGTCACAGTAAAGCCATGGGAACCAGTTTGCCAAGAGTTATGAAATGTGTTAACAGAACAGAGTTTCCCTGAGAGCAAGACAGATGAGCTGCTGACAAGGTTACTACTCAAACTCTACATTCAAAAGAAATCAAGAAGTAAAGAAAGAGTAGGGAGAAGGAAAGGACAGAGAAAGAGAGAGAGAGGAGAGAGTGGGTGAAGGGAGGGAAGAAGGGAGAGAGGAGAAATGGATGGAAGGAGGGAAGTGGGAAGGAAACGTAAGAGGAAGGGAAGGGAAGGAAAGAAAAAAGGAAAGAAGAAAGGAGGGAAGACAGGAAGGAAGAGAAGAGGGGGTGATCAGGGCATACAACTCAAAAGGCAAGCAGAATTCCTTGTACCACTTTCTTTACTGAACCAATTTTTGGATCAAAAACCCAATGACTAAAAGAATAGTCAGAACTCCAGAAGAAATAAACCCGCAACTCCATAGCAATTGTATATGGAGATTATTCCTTCAGTCCTTCTCCATTGGAAAATATGATCATTTTTACTGAGGGAATTTTACACTGAGACAAAAAGAGAATACTTTCAAAACTATTGGATACAGTGCCAACACTCATCAAGTTACCAATGACATCCATAGACTCGATATGTTATTATGACCTCCCAGTTAGAATGGGACCATATTTGGGCTCTTAATATAGAGTCTGCTCTTTGTCCAGCTTATAGTGGGTCCTGAGGATCTAAGGACTCACCTAGTTGTCATTTTCCCAGTTGCTTAAAGTATAACTGACATAGCTGATACTTGGCAAAATTCCAACACTTGTTAGTGCATCCATTTGAGATCTATCATTGTGTGGAAGAGCAAGTGGAAGTTCCTAAAACTGTCCTCCTCACAGGTATAATAATGTAAAACATACCACATCCTTAAAGGGTTGGAAGAAATATATGTTATTAATAAAGACGTAAGGAATTCAGGTGGGGTGTCCTGAACTGGTAGATGAGAGCAGACCCCTGAAATCTAAAACAGATAGTAGTCCCAGTTGTAGCTACTAAGCCAGGTGATGGATCATTGCTACAGCAGATAACACAGCCCCACATGCTGTGTGATAGGATATTGAGTCATTGATATGGTGAGCATGTTTTCATCTCTATCCCAAAATAGGATTATGAACAGTGGACAGTCACTTGGAAAGTCCAGTGGTATATATTTACAGCTTTCCCTCAGAGCTATGGTAACTCTTCTGCCCTCTGTCATAATATAAAGAGATCTGGACCAGCTATACATTCTGCAGAATATCACACTAGGCCTCTTTATCAATGGCATTAAGCCAATAATGCCAGAGGAAAGCTAGTGCATTAGATGACTTAGTTGACACATGTCCTCCCAAAGGTGTAAATAAATCACAATCTCATCTCAAGTAAAGAATATACCATTTTATCTTGTTCTCCAGGCACAAAAAAGGTACCACAATGCCTAGTAAGACTTTTAGGGTTCTGGAGACAGCATATTTCACACCAAGAATTCTACTCAGATCCAGAGACTGGAGGACTGATAGTTCTGAGTGGAGTCTAGAACAAGGACAGGCTCTACAGTATATCAAGGCTATGGTACAAAAGACCTTGCTACTTTGAGCAATATTATTCAATATGATCATATGATATTAGAGTATCCTTGAAGAAATTATAGTTTAGGCTACCAGAATTCTGTTATATGTATGAGAAATTTATATTACTTTCAAAAAAGCTTCTGACATCCTGCTGGACCCTCACACTGACAGCAAGCCTAACCATGGTATATCAAGTGTGGCCAGAACTGCCTATCATAAGCTGGTCATGTAGGCCCAGAAGCAATTGAATAGTCCATTATGAGATGAAGTGGTATACCCTGGATATCACCTGAGCAGTATCAGGGGATATAAGATGCTGCATGTGGGGCACCTGGGTGGCTCAGTGGGTTAAGTGTCCAACCCTTGATCGCAGTTCAGGTCATGATCTTGGGTCATGAGATTGAACCCCAAATGGGACTGCATGCTCAGTGTAGAATCTGCTTAAAATTCTCTCTGCCCTCTCCCTCTACCCCTCCCTGTGTGCACTCTAAATTCATACCTACATTTTTTAAAAAAGGCTGTTACATGTGTTGATGGCACTGAACTTTCATATCAGCTACCACTGTTGCACAAAAACCTCATAAATTAATGTCTAAGAGTGCTCACATTTATACTGGTGAAGATTCCCTAATGATCTGCTAGTGTAGGAAGATGAATTCAGAGCTTGGTTCATGAATGGATTGGTTTGGTGTATGGAATGGCCTCAACATATTGTGAGAAGAGATCTTCCCAATGGAGAGAACCATGAGTATTGACTGGTTATCCATTTTCAATGGAGAGAAAACCTGTTATAGATACTGAATCATAGGCAGTGGAGAATGCTTTGGACAGCTGGCTAAGTCTGAAGGAGAGCTTGCAAGATGGAGGACAAGATCTGCAGTAGAAGTATGCAGATAGATATTTATTGCTCTGACTAGCTCAGAATTTAAGAGGGATTGATGGTAGAGGAGACTATATTTGAATTTTTATGAGTTAAAATTGAGTAAAATTATTAAAAGGAAGAAGTATTGTAAAATGGGAGAAAAATAGTTATTTAGGGGAATGGAGGCAAAGAGAATGGAAACCTTCACAACTGTTTTTAGCTGCTGTATCATTAGCATCTAGATTATGCCCAGCATATAATGGGCACTTAGTATATACTTGTTTAAATATTTCTTGAGTAGTGTGAATGTACAAAACATACTACCAAGGAGAAGTGTTTATTTTTAAAGTGTCTAGATTTAGATTTATGTAAATATATGAAAAAAAAATGTGTGGCACATGTTCAGTTAGTGATTACAATGATGGCCACCTGAATTTATACTTGAGTAAACTCAGTGGTGTTAAAGTTACTTAATATATTCAAAATTTAATTTCCTTTATACAACATGGTCAGTGATAGTATTCACCTCAGATTTTTTGATATAATTAAATGTATGATTGATCTAAATGCATCTAAGTTTGCTGGCAGTCATTTAATAAATGCTCAGGAAAATTTAGCCATTCAGTGCATTTATTAATGAAATTGTTACAAGTAATTGTAATCTCTACAGAAAAAAAGATCAGTGTCAGTGTTTATTTTCTGTATTTGCCAATATATAGCAGTGTGTTTTCTCTCAGCAGGAACAGATATATCAAATGACTGTCTCTATTTAAAGATTAAGTTAAAATTGTGAGGGTAAAGAGCTGATTCTACTAAGTCATTTGATTGTATTTTTTTCACTTTTAAATATGCTTATTGCTTATTGCCTCTGGCACATTTGAGCATTTAAATCTGTTCATTATATTTATACACTGACTCAAGAGCTAAAAGACAGATGACAAAGATTTAAACAAAATGAGTGAGAAACCAAACACTTCCTGCTTGTGCTGATATATGCTTTTTCTTATCTAAATGCCTAAATGCATTGGCTGGAGTGAGACTGGAAAGATCTTCAATACTTAGTTATGTTGTTGCAGATGTAGATAAAATATGTATTTTTTTATTATTTTAGAAGGGTAGTGATAAATGACATACTTGAAAGACCTTCAGTTTGAAAGACTTCTACATATTCTACATTTTTATCTTCACTGTTAACACACACACATATATATATACATACACATACATACACACATATATACCTACACATACATATACATGAAATGTGTTAGGCAGATTTGTAGTTAAAATGAGAAAAAAAAAGAAATCAATGAAAAACAGTTTAAAACATAGTTCATATTAATCTGAGGAACTCAAAGGTTTTGAAAAGACTCTACTCCTCTTAGTTAAAACAAAGACTTCATTTTCAGACCATCACTTCTGCAACCTCTCCTTCATTGAAAAGTCCTACAAAATTAAAAAAAAAAAAAAAAGGAATGTCCATATGTCAAAATCATGAGTCTTAAGATTGCACAGCCATCTGTAACAATATCTAGGTCACTTTAAAAATTCTTGTTAAATTATGACAAGCTAGTAAGTCCTAAAAATATTTTGAATGTTGATAGTGATCAAATTCCTAAGATATGCACTTATAAAAAAATTCCTAAATAATAAATCAATTCTATATAAAAAAAATTTTGGACATTTCAAATGCAACCTATGAGGAACAGAGAAAGAGAAATAATTTTTGCACGAGAAGATTAGGCAACTTCTCTTAGAGTAGCCAGTATGTCTCATTTTATTTTTACTGCAGGTTATCTTTATCAACAATCTTTATTTGACATCATTTCTAACAAGTCAGCTCCATCCAGTGCTGTGTTATTGGTAGCCACACTCAGAGGCCAGGATTTTGATGATTCCTTAGCATGACTTTACCTCCAATGAGAATGTGTTTATTTTACTTTTAAATTAGTATAAATTACTCATTTTGAAAAGTTTTTTAGAATGTTTGACAATTAAGTGGGGTTGAAAATCAGATTTGAAAAGATAGTGACCATTGTGTGGTTGTCTCATATGTAAAACGTCTTTGTTCTGGAAGATAAACACGAAGGGAAACTTCAATTTTTGTCTGACCTTGAAAAATCCAGGGGTAAAAGTCAAACATCTGGAAATTCACAGGTAAGAAACCTGACATGGGGGTTCGGGTGGAGCTGTGCGCAGGGATATAGCAGGACTCTTTGGAGAGGGATCTTTGGTCCAAGTGACACATTTTCTTCTCCCTGAGTAGGTCCAGGATTAGAAAGGCCCTTTGAAGTCAAGTCAGGGAAACAGAGAAGCAAAGCTTGAAGCTGGAGGATATGGTGACCATATCTAAGAACATATCAAAAAAGGCTCTCCAAGAAACAGAATCTTATCAGTGGAATCAACATTTTCCATCCAAAACCATCTTATGTTAGTTGCTTAGGTAGGTGAATCTTGCTTTAAAAATAGGCATCTGTGGAGCAAAGCAATATAAACTATATTTAATAATACAGATAGCATACAGCTCAAAGTAAATAATCTTAATGTCATCAATATATAAATTAAATATTTAATTTATCCTTAGTGTGTACTGGATAGCCTGGTAACTGCTGGAGACCTGGTGGTGAGCAAGAGATAATGGCTTTTCCTCTGACAGCTTATATTCTAATGAGGGACAAAATTAAATATATAAACAAGAAAGTTTTACAATGTTCTAAGTTCTGTGAATAAAGAGAGTTAATAGTGACACTTGAAAATAAACCCGCCATTGGGCAGCACTGAATGGAGAGCATTCAAAGACAAAAAGAACAAGTGCCAAAGTCTCAAGTATGGAAGTACTTAGTTATGGAGATTCCTGGTGGAGGCATTGTGACTAGAGTATAGCAATATTAGATACCATTGTTAACTACAACTGGAGAGATTAGTAGGGACCAACCAGAGGAAGGAGGATCTTAAAGGCCCCAGTAATAAGTTTAGATTTAAAGAGTAATGGAGGAACCTCAGAATGTTTCCCTTCCTTCCTTCCTTTTTTTCCTTCCTCCCTCCCTCCCTCCCTTCCTTTCTCCCTTCCTCTTTCCTTCTTTCCTTCCTTCCTACCTACCTTCCTTTCTTCCTTCTTTTTTTTTTTTTTTGTGGGGGGGCGGGGGACTTGTCCTAATTTTTATTGTTTAAAAAATCTTTAATTCCTGTTTGAAGACTGGATTTTAGGGAATGGTAAATTAAAGTTAAATCAGTGAGACCAAGGAGGCTATTGTGAAAATCTGTATGACATCTAAGGGAAGGGCCATGGAAGTAGGGAGAATTAAAGGGAATTTGAAAAATGTTTTGGTGGAAGAACTGGTATACTTGTCGATGAATTGCATATAGGTTCCAGAAAATAGAGAATCAAGGATGACTCCTAGATTTTTTACTTAAAAAGGGAAAGCTTTTTTTTTTTTTTTTTAAGGGAAAGTTTGCTTTGGAAATTTAAGATTTCTGCTTTGTAAATTTGTAGTTTAAAATTTGTATTAAACAATCAAGTAGGATTATTACAAAGTTACATATACCAATGCAATGAATTATTATTTACTGTTTGTGTTTTAGCTCTATTTTATCCTTCCTTAGTTTCTAAGTAAAGTTCATTTTGAAAACCATATTCTAGGGGAGGAGTCAAGATGGCAGAGAAGTAGCAGGCTGAGACTACTTCAGGTAGCGGGAGATCAGCTAGATAGCTTATCTAAAGATTGCAAACACCTACAAATCCAACGGGAAACCCAAGAGAAGAAGAACAGCAATTCTAGAAACAGAAAATCAACCACTTTCTGAAAGGTAGGACTGGCGGAGAAGTGAATCCAAAGTGATGGGAAGATAGACCACGGGGGAAGGAGCCGGCTCCCGGCAAGCGACGGAGCAACGGAGCACAAAATCAGGACTTTTAAAAGTCTGTTCCGCTGAGGGACATCGCTCCAGAGGCTTAACCGGGTTAAGCCCATGCGGGGTCAGCGTGGCCTCAGGTCCCGCAGGGTCATAGAAGGATCGGAGGTGTCTGAGTGTCGCAGAGCTTACAGGTGTTAAAACGGGGAAGCTGGCTACAGAGACAGAGCCGAGGAATGGCTCTCAGCTCGGGTTTACCTTGAACCAGTCGAAGTCTTGGTCAGCTCAGAGCTCAGCTGGAGGCCAAGGTGACGGGAGTAATTGGGCGCTGTCTCTGAGGGCACACTCAGGAGTGGGGCCCCGGGCTCTCTGCTCCTCCGGGCTGGAGACTGGGAGGCCGCCATCTTCATTCCCGTCCTCCAGAAGTCTATGGAAAGCACTCAGGGAACAAAAGCTCCCGAAAGCAAACCCGAGTGGATTACTCTGCCCACCTCCTGATAAAGGCGGTGCAATTCCACCTGGGGCAAAGACATTTGAGAATCACTACAACAGGCCCCTTCCCCAGAAGATGAACAAGAAATTCAGGCAGGGCCAAATTCACCTACCAAGGAGTGCAGTTTCAATACCAAGAGCAGCGGAATTCCAGACAAGGAGAAAGCAAAGCACAGAACTCATGACTTTCTCCCCATGATTCTTTAGCCTTGCAGTTAATTTTTTTTTTCTTTTTCAATTTTTTTCTCTTCTTCTGCCAATTCTTTTTAACTTTTACTCTTTTCTTTTTTAATGTTTTTTAACTAGTTTATCTATATATATATTTTTTCTTTTTTATATTTTTTCTTTATTCGTTTTCTTTTTTAAATTGTGTCTTCTTCTTCTTCTTTTTTTTTTTTTCTTTTCTTTCTGAACCTCTTTTTATCCCCTTTCTCCCCCTTCATGATTTGGGATCTCTTCTGAGTTGGTTAAAGTATATTTTCCTGGGGTTGTTGCCACACTTTTAGTATTTTACTTGCTCCTTCATATACTCTTATCTGGACAAAATGACAAGGCGGAAAAATTCACCACAAAAAAAAGAACAAGAGGCAGTACTGAAGGCTAGGGACCTAATCAATACAGACATTGGTAATATGTCAGATCTAGAGTTCAGAATGATGATTCTCAAGGTTCTAGCAGGGCTCGAAAAAGGCATGGAAGATATTAGAGAAACCCTCTTCGGAGAGATAAAAGCCCTTTCTGGAGAAATAAAAGAACTAAAATCTAACCAAGTTGAAATCAGAAAAGCTATTAATGAGGTGTAATAAAGAATGGAGGCTCTCACTACGAGGATAAATGAAGCAGAAGAAAGAATTAGCGATATAGATAGATATGATAGAGAATAAAGAAGCTGAGCAAAAGAGGGACAAACAACTATTGGACCACGAGGAGAGAATTTGAGAGATAAGTGACACCATAAGATGAAACAACATTAGAATAATTGGGATTCCAGAGGAAGAAGAAAGAGAGAGGGGAGCAGAAGGTATATTGGAGGGAATTATTGGAGAGAATTTCCCCAATATGGCAAAGGGAACAAGCATCAAAATCCAGGAGGTGCAGAGAACCCCCCTCAAAATCAATAAGACTAGGTCCACACCCCGTCACCTAATAGTAAAATTTACACGTCTTAGCGACAAAAAGAAAATCCTGAAAGCAGCCCGGGAAAAGAAGTCTGTAACATACAATGGTAAAAATATTAGATTGGCAGCAGACTTATCCACAGAGACCTGGCAGGCCAGAAAGAGCTGGCATGATATATTCAGAGCACTAAACAAGAAAAACATGCAGCCAAGAATACTATATCCAGCTAGGCTTTCATTGAAAATAGAAGGAGAGATTAAAAGCTTCCAGGACAAACAAAAACTGAAAGAATTTGCAAACACCAAACCAGCTCTACAGGAAATATTGAAAGGGGTCCTCTAAGCAAAGAGAGAACCTAAAAGTAGTAGATCAGAAAGGAACAGAAACAATATACAATAACAGTCACCTTACAGTCAATAAAATGGCACTAAATTCATATCTCTAAATAGTTACCCTGAATGTTAATGGGCTAAATGCCCCAATCAAAAGACACAGGGTATCAGAAAAGATAAAAAAACAAAACCCATCTATATGTTGTCTACAAGAAACTCATTTTAAACCCGAGAACACCTCCAGATTTAAAGTGGGGGGGGGGTGGAAAAGAATTTACCATGCTAATGGACATCAGAAGAAAGCAGGAGTGGCAATCCTTATATCAGATCAATTAGATTTTAAGCCAAAGACTATAATAAGAGATGAGAAAGGACACTATATCATACTCAAAGGATCTGTCCAACAAGAAGATCTAACAATTATAAATACCTATGCCCCTAACTTGGGAGCAGCCAACTATATAAACCAATTAATAACAAAATCAAAGAAACACATCAACAACAATACAATTGTAGTAGGGGACTTTAACACTCCCCTCACTGAAATGGACAGATCATCCAAGCAAAAGATCAACAAGGAATTAAAGGCCTTAAATGACACACTGGACCAGATGGACATCACAGATATATTCAGAATATTTCATCCCAAAATAACAGAATACACATTCTTCTCTAGTGTGCATAGAACATTCTCCAGAATAGATCACATCCTTGGTCCTAAATCAGGTCTCAACCAGTATCAAAAGATTGGGATCATTCCCTGCATATTTTCAGACCACAATGCTCTGAAGCTAGAACTCAATCACAAGAGGAAATTTGGAAAGAACCCAAATACATGGAGACTAAACAGCATCTTTCTAAAGAATGAATGGGTCAACCAGGAAATTGAAGAAGAATTGAAAAAATTCATGGAAACAAATGATAATGAAAACACAACGGTTCAAAATCTGTGGGACACAACAAAGGCAGTCCTGAGAGGAAAATATATAGCGGTACAAGCCTTTCTCAAAAAACAAGAAAGGTGTCTCAGGTACACAACCTGACCCTACACCTAAAGGAGCTGGAGAAAGAACAATAAAGAAACCCTAAACCCAGCAGGAGAAGAGAAATCATAAAGATCAGAGCAGAAAACAATGAAATAGAAACAACAACAACAACAACAACAAAAACAATAGAACAAATCAATGAAAATAGGAGCTGGTTCTTTGAAAGAATTAATAAGGTTGATAAACCCCTGGCCAAACTTATCAAAAAGAAAAGAGAAAGGACCCAAATAAATAAAATCATGAATGAAAGAGGAGAGATCACAACTAACACCAAAGAAATACAGACAATTATAAGAACATACTATGAGCAACTCTACGCCAACAAATTTGACAATCTGGAAGAAATGGATGCATTCCTAGAGACATATAAACTACCACAACTGAACCAGGAAGAAATAGAAAGCCTGAACAGACCCATAACCAGTAAGGAGATTGAAACAGTCATCAAAAATCTCCAAACAAACAAAAGCCTAGGGCCAGACAGCTTCCTGGGGGAATTCTACCAAACATTTAAAGAAGAACTAATTCCTATTCAACTGAAACTGTTCCAAAAAATAGAAATGGATGGAAAACTTCCAAACTCATTTTATGAGGCCAGCATCACCTTGATCCCAAAACCAGACAAGGATCCCAACAAAAAAGAGAACTACAGACCAATATCCTTGATGAACACAGATGCAAAAATTCTCATCAAAATACTAGCCAATAGGATCCAACAGTACATTAAAAGGATTATTCACCACGACCAAGTGGGATTTATTCCAGGGCTGCAAGGTTGGTTCAACATCCGCAAATCAATCAATGTGATACACACATTAATAAAGGAAAGAACAAGAACCATAGGATACTCTCAATAGATGCTGAAAAAGCATTTGACAAAGTACAGCATCCCTTCCTGATCAAAACTCTTCAAAGTGTAGGGATAGAGGGAACATACCTCAATATTATCAAAGCCATCTATGAAAAACCCACCGCAAATATCATTCTCAATGGAGAAAAACTGAAAGCTTTTCCGCTAAGGTCAGGAACACGGCAGGGATGTCCGTTATCACCACTGCTATTCAACATAGTACTAGAAGTCCTAGCCTCAGCAATCAGACAACAAAAGGAAATTAAAGGCATCCAAATTGGCAAAGAAGAAGTCAAACTATCACTCTTCGCAGATGATATGATACTATATGTGGAAAACCCAAAAGACTCTGCTCCAAAACTGCTAGAACTTGTACAGGAATTCACTAAAGTGTCAGGATATAAAATCAATGCACAGAAATCAGTTGCATTTCTCTACAGCATCAACCAGACAGAAGAAAGAGAAATTAAGGAGTCAATTCCATTTACAATTGCACCCAAAACTATAAGATACCTAGGAATAAACCTAACCAAAGAGGCTAAGAATCTATACACAGAAAGCTATAAAGTACTCATGAAAGAAATTGAGGAAGACACAAAGAAATGGAAAAATGTTCCATGCTCCTGGATTGGAAGAATAAATATTGTGAAAATGTCTAGGCTACCTAAAGCAATCTACACATTTAATGCAATTCCTATCAAAGTACCATCCATTTTTTTCAAAGAAATGGAACAAATAATCCTAAAATTTATATGGAACCAGAAAAGACCTCGATTAACCAAAAGAATATTGAAAAAGAAAGCCAAAGTTGGTGGCATCACAATTCCGGACTTCAAGCTCTATTACAAAGCTGTCGTCATCAAGACAGCATGGTACTGGCACAAAAACAGACACATAGATCAATGGAACAGAATAGAGAGCCCAGAAATAGACCCTCAACTCTATGGTCAACTAATCTTCGACAAAGCAGGAAAGAATATCCAATGGAAAAAAGACAGCCTCTTCAATAAATGGTGTTGGGAAAATTGGACAGCTACATGCAGAAAAATGAAATTGGATCATTTCCTTACACCACACACAAAAATAGACTCAAAATGGATGAAGGACCTCAATGTGAGATAGGAATCCATCAAAATCCTTGAGGAGAACACAGGCAGCAACCTCTTCGACCTCAGCCACAGCAACTTCTTCCTAGGAACATTGCCAAAAGCAAGGGAAGCAAGGGCAAAAATGAACTATTGGGATTTTATCAAGATCAAAAGCTTTTGCACAGCAAAGGAAACAGTTCACAAAACCAAAAGACAACTGACAGAATGGGAGAAGATATTTGCAAATGACATATCAGATAAAGAGCTAGTGTCCAAAATCTATAAAGAACTTAGCAAACTCAACACCCAAAGAACAAATAATCCAATCAAGAAATGGGCAGAAGACATGAACAGACATTTCTGCAAGGAAGACATCCAGATGGCCAACAGACACATGAAAAAGTGCTCCATATCACTTGGCATCAGGTAAATACAAATCAAAACCACAATGAGATATCACCTCACACCAGTCAGAATGGCTAAAATTAACAAGTCCGGAAATGACAGATGCTGGCGAGGATGCGGAGAAAGGGGAACCCTCCTACACTGTTGGTGGGAATGCAAGCTGGTGCAACCACTCTGGAAAACAGCATGGAGGTTCCTCAAAATGTTGAAAATAGAGGTACCCTATGACCCAGCAATTGCACTACTGGGTATTTACCCTAAAGATACAAACGTAGTGATCCGAAAGGGCACGTGCACCCGAATGTTTATAGCAGCAATGTCTACAATAGCCAAACTATGGAAAGAACCTAGATGTCCAACAGATGAATGGATAAAGAAAATGTGGTATATATACACAATGGAATACTATGCAGCCATCAAAAGAAATGAAATCTTGCTATTTGCGACGACGTGGATGGAACTAGAGGGTATCATGCTTAGCGAAATAAGTCAGTTGGAGAAAGACGACTATCATATGATCTCCCTGATATGAGGGAGAGGAGATGCAACAGGGGGGTTAAGGGGGTAGGAGAAGAGTAAATGAAACAAGATGGGATTGGGAGGGAGACAAACCATAAGTGACTCTTAATCTCACAAAACAAACTGAGGGTTGATGTGGGGAGGGGGGTTGGGAGAGGGAGGGTGGGGTTACGGACATTGGGGAGGGTATGTGCTATGGTGAGTGCTGTGAAATGTGTAAACCTGGCGATTCACAGACCTGTACCCCTGGGGATAAAAATATATGTTTATAAAAAATATCATAAAATAAAATTAAAAAAAAAAGAAAAGGAAAACCATATTCTATCATTCCTTAAGGGGAAATAAAGGCAGTCAAAAGCAAGATTTTTTGATATTTAGACCTTCAGAGCCAAGAATGTTAGAGCACCTTTAGAGAGCAGTGATTACAGTTTCAGCAACATTATCTTGAAACATATTAGAAAAAAACATGATTTATTTTACAATGAATTTTCTAAAGTGGTGTAGTTATAGCACCATTGTTACAGATTAGATGCCACAATGGGGCTCCTATGTTTGTTTATTTACCTCCTTTGTAAACAATCATCAAACTGTCATTGCTATTAATATTAATTCACAATTACAATCAAAAAGTAGAAATGATTACTCTCTCCCACTCTCCTATGTGCCCTCATATACCTCACACAGACTTCTAACATGGTATCCAATGCATTTTTCTTTTCTTATTTGAGTAGATTGTAATTTCTTGACATGGTGATGATATCTTTGTCTTTGAATCTCTTCTATTAGCACTGGCACATCCCAGTAAATAATTTGTTAGTGGGTAGAGGAATGATGAATAAATGAGTAAATGAATGAATGGGGCTCCTCTAGAGTACAGCTAAGTGAGATTACTCTCCAATACCATTGTTTTTCTGGGTCTTGCCCTGCTGGCAATTTGGCATTAACCTTGGGTAAGAGCTAGGGGTGAGAAAACATCAGGAGATCAAATGTTCCTAAACGGTGGAGAACTAAAGCTCTGATAAGTTCAAATATATTATACTTTTTATACACAGCACCTATAAAGAGCAACACTTTTTCAAAGTGTAAGAAAACAACTGCATGTTTTCTGTGCACACCACAAAAGCAAGAATTTTGTATTTCATTTATAATAAAACAATACATACCTATTAGTTTATTGTAAAATCTTTAACTGTTAATAGAAGTAGATTCAGCTTGTCAGGCTAGCATATATTTTTCATTACGGGCAAAAGACATGAGAAGCCAAACTAGAATCAATAAGATGCCTTGTAAGCATGAAATTAGAAGGAAAATAAGTTCTTTGACTCAACAACTGAAAAGTGTAGAGCTAGGCTAGAATTATATATCGTAATAAAGATAGATCTACATTCTCAACTGATATTCACAAAAGTCTAGTCAATGACTTAGAGAAGCCTCTAATCTAAACAGTGCTTGGAGTCAGACTTCTAGTATTTTACTTTTATTCTTTATACTCTGTTCTTTGTACTATACCCTCTCCAATCCCTCAAATATAAAACTTCTTCTCAGAGGAGTACTTCCCAGGTTACTGAAGGAAAACAGGCTGATACACAGTCATGAATACTGTGAGGAAGAAATGCTAGAACACAGTTAACTTCTCCTAGTACAAGAAATCCATGCTATTATACAGGTTGAATATACATTTTTTTGTTGTTGTTCTTTGTTCTTTGTTTTTGTTTTTAAGAACTTATTTACTTATTTAGGAGAGAGAGAGAGAGAGAGAGAGAGATTGGAGAAGGAGTAGAGGGCGAGGGACAAGGGAACTCTATGCGAGAGGGGAGCCAGATGCAGGACTCAATATCATGACCATGACCTGAGCTGAAATCAGGAGTCAGATGTTCAACCAACTGAGCCACCCAGGCACCCTTACAGTTTTGAATATACTTTGAATTAGACTGTTCATATTGACTCCCTTTTTGGTGCACCTGTTACATGTGACAATAATGTGCCAGCTGATAGGAATCAAAACACAAAACAAGTTGAGGTAGATATGTAAGCAAATTAAGCAGCAGTGTAAGAAAAAACATGAAATATGATAAATATTCAGAGTCAATATTATGAAGGCAGTGACTAACATTGGAAGAAGTAAAAGCTCAAGTCCTTTCTTGGTTTTCCAAATGAGATTTTTTTCGAATACGACTTGAAAGGTAGGGGTTTAGCTGATGGATAGATGGTGAGAGCCTTCCATAAGATGGAACAGCGCATATCTAAAGATACTAAAGATTCATGAATAAGCTTGATGTTTTCAGGAATAGTACATAATTAAGCATTGAATAAAATTCCATGTATTTACTATAAAGATATTGTTTCCAAAGGCCAACATTAGGAAAGAAATATTGTATTTATTTCTTTTTAATTGAAATTATAATATGATATATTCTATTTTGCCAATAAAATAGTAATATTATTTTAGAATATTGTTTTTAAAAGCTTTACATATTTATGAAGCTACCATAACATCAAAATTGCATCATTAACCAGTCAACTATAAACTGAACAATGAAGGTACTTGATTCAAGATTATGATGTCGATTGTGCTGGTGATTCAGAAAGCTGAGCTCCTTAAATGTTCCATAATAGCATATATTTTAATAAATACATAAATTGAAGGTCACTTTTTTCATTACTCTTTCAGAATACATGCCATATTACATCTTAGCTATAGCATGGCCCACCTGACTTTACAAAGATAAAACAGCGAGTAGATGTGACATAAGTCTGAAAATACAGGTATAAAAAATTGACATTAATGGAAAAGTATCATTCTACCCCCCACAAGAGTGTCATTGTCCAACATTTCAACTACTTTGAAAGACTAACATTTTAAACAAATGGAAATATTAGTGAAAATTGAAATTGAAATACAAATAGCTTAGTCTTTCTTTGCTACCTTAAATAAAGTTTGGTATTTGATCAGGGGTAGGGGGAACAGAAAAGAAAATGGAAGTGTTAGCTTCAAAACAGAGTTCATAAAGCATAAAGTTTTTAAAGTTGGAGGTAAAATGATAATATTAATTTATTGTAATGGATTATTCTATGAAAAGATGCACCTAATAGGCATCACCAAAGAGGAGGACCCTGTAGTATAAAATGTTTAAGATGACAAAATGGGATAAAATTTGAAGGCCATGGGTCAATTGCTTAGAAGCTCAATAAGAATAAATTTACTATTTGAGATAAGAGAGCTTAGAGAACACTTAAATCACTGTATTAAAAATGATAAATTGCTTGTCCTTTTGTCTTAGAAATTTGAGTGTCTAATTTATATATTTTCTCACAATGTAAATTAATAAAATATCATGCTTCTATTGATCAGCAACTATGGTGGTACTGTATGGAATAAATGGATAGAAACAAGTCAAATATTTTCTTACTTTAAGTTCCTATTAAAAAGACAAAATAGAGGATGGTTTGGATAGATGAATAGTCAGAGTACAGAGGATTTTTAGGGCGGTGAAAATAGTCTATATGATACCATAATGTTGGATACATGTTATAAACATTTGTCCAACACCATAGAATGTGAAACACCAAGAGTGAACCACAATGTGAACTATGGACTTTGGGTAATTATGACGTGTCTATGTAGATTCATTAAGCATCACAAATGTACCATGATGGTGGGGAAGGCTGATAATGCATGTATGGGGACAAGAAATACAAGAGAAATTTCCGTACCTTCCCTTCAATTTTGCTGTGATTTTAAACTGTTTTAAAAAAATCTAAAAAATTTCTTAAAAAAACAAGAACCAAAATAATCTGTGAAAACAATACAGTGTTTCATAGATTCAGTCTTTACATTATGTGGTTTGGTTAAGATTTGTACAAATTTTGAAGTAAACACAGTGTTTAAAAAAAAATTCAAAAGCAAACTTTAAAATTTCTATTCTGTCCGTAACATACCCAATCTAGGCTTGGGGAAACAAAGATACTGCAATTAGGAGGCTCGTGGTTACCAGTGTTGTTGTTCTGGTCATTTTGATGTTTATTGGGCCATAGCAAAGACAATACCAGCAAAGAAAATAACAAAACAAAATAAAAACAACAAAAAAGGAAAGGCTAGAAGAGTTAGTCATGTGTGAATTTTTCCAGCTGCCATGTGGCACTTCTATAATCCTAATTTTCCCCTGTGTGTTCCAAGGTTTTCTTTCCCTTAAGATCAGCCTCCCAGGTTAGTAATAGAGATCAGCATTTCTTACAACTTGCTCTATAGAAACCTAATTTTATGAAATATTACTTAGAAAACAAAAAATAAATCTCAGGTTAAATAACTTTGAGAACTTTGAGAAAGGCTATGTTAACTTAGGCAGAATTCCCTACCACAGGTTTAGAGGATTTATGATGCTGATGTGCATTGTACATCTCCAAAGGGGGATATTGTGTACATGAGGTTTTCCAAATTTATTTGATGACTAATAGATTTGTCTGAATACCTAAGCACTTTAAACCAGAGATTTGGCAAGGTGAGAACTCCAGAGATGTGAGAGTCAGCTTTCTGAACAGTCATACAGGGACAGCTAAAATTGTGTTGGTGCGTGCTTAAATGATGGCAAGTGCATGGAAAGGGGATACATAGTTCCATTTGGTGTATCATTTAAAGCAGGGTGGTCAGTGGCTACTCTAATGTCAATAATTGAACCCCAAGCTTACCCAAGCAGAATTAGGTACAAACAGTACTCATTCTCAATACACGACCACCAAAATCTTACAGCTATTAAGATAGGAAAAGGTACAGTAAGAGGACACTGTTGTTCACCTTTATAAATGAAGAAAACATAATACTGAAAGGATGATATCCCTGCCTTGTAGGTTAAATAAGGACATATCAAGATATTTAACGTCCTGACTTCTATGTATGGGCTTTTGGGGCCTTCAGTAGTATAACCTTCTTCAGGCTCCTTAAAAGGGAGCTGCTGAAGCAAGAGGAATCCCATGTTATACCTTAATGTGCCATTGACATGATGAGGCTAGCCATCTACAGAAAATCTTTGAGTATAGGAGGGAGTTCAGACTCATAAGGAAAATGAAAGGGACATTGTTTAATTGGGGAAGGTGAAGCAATTCATAAGATTCAACTGAGATAAAACCAAACTACTATCTTTTCCCATTAGGGTGGCTAATTAAGAAAAGGGGTATTTCAGAAGACAATATCTAAGGAAAAATCTCACAGTGTCTGTTCAAAAATTCAGACTTGCAAATTGGATGTTGGAAAGGTTCGGAGAGCAGAGAAACCCCAGTGCTGCAACTGATTAGACTTACCTGCACCTGCTTGCCCTTGCAAAATATAAATAGGACAGAGGAAGAAAGAGGGACAGAGTCTGAAAAAGTAGTAAAAATAAGTTGCCACAAATAAGTAGAAACATGTAAGTTCATGATGGAACCACCACTATAGTCTGCCACCTAACATGGCAACATTGCTAAACTCTAACACCATGGGTTCATTTATAGAGACAAAGGGAAAGCAAGTAAATAGATAACGGAAACATAATCGGAGAGCCTGATCCAGTTTATGAACCCATTTGTGAGGTTAATATTTATTTAATTCCTAAAATTCTAAAAAGGATTTTGTGAACTTTAGCTTCCATAAAATGTGCACATTTCAGTCTGAAATATTGATCTTCTTTTAAATCAAGGTAAAATTTCAAGCTATAATAAACATCCAAAGCCACACCTTCCAAAAAGTAGCTACTATTTTCACATATTAATCAATGATATTTAAAGATTGATTTTGGATTTCTTCACAATTGAAACATAAAATTAATTAATTTTGTGTTTCATATTGTAATAACTTTTACACAGCTTTTATAGTCTCACTGACATATCTTTCTAATATTAGAAAAGTATCACAGATACAGACTTCCTCCAAATTGAGGGTAATCATGTTGTAACATATGTTACTTTTGCTTACCAAATACTATTTAAGTTGTTTGACTCTCTAAGCAGATGTGCTCCTCCCTCACAGCTCCATGCATGCTTTTTCTGAATTGTAAGAGATTTTTGTTTTAACTAAATTTTAAAATTAGACCTACTGCCTTTTTTTTTTCCTAATTGTATATCCTTCCTTAGACATGGTTGAATATTATGATTGGATATGGAAATGGATAGAATAAAACTATCTGACTTTATAGTCTAGCGAAGGAGAGTCACAAGTAATTAAATCAAGTACCATGTAAGTTGAAATAAAAAAAAATAAAAATGAATGAAAACACTGATGTGCCTATTAACTACTTAGAATACCAACTAATCATAACTGAGTCTTTCGTGAAGGCTAAGAAACTCCCTGAATGACTTCCAGAGGCCAATTTATATTGTAACAGCTGGAAAAATCAAGAGAAAATCTAGCATTGCAAGTAGTGGTAAAAGCCTGAGGAAGGGAAGGGAAGGGAAGTCTAAAAGGAAAAAAAAAATGTAGATGGATTCATAGGGAATGGATTATTCCTATATAACTGGGGCATAAATTGTCTAGATAAAATTTTGCACATGAGACTGGAAAGATCTTATCAAAAGATATCTGATGTCTCACTAAAGAGTTTTACTTGGAAATTCTAATGCATTCTAAGCAGTGTAATCTCAAACTTTCTCTGAAAAATAGTGTCAGAGACTGGAAGCAGAGAAACCACTGCAAAGCTATCAGATGAGAAGGGTTGTGAAAGGGAAATGCTGAAAATTAGAGATTTCTATTTAGGGAAATTAAAAGGATAATAAGACCTTTAAACATGAGAGAGAACCCAAGGAGATCACTTTTTGGTAGCTTTTTTGATTTTGAATATATTGAATATGTGCTATTGTCTGAACACCTATGATATATGCTCAGCCCAGCCTGAAATAAAGGTTTGAACCTCAGTAAATCAGAGCGGGCATTCAGAGATGATACATAATCATGCTGTCTGAACTTGTAGGAGTAGATTAATCCTAGACAGGAGTTCAGAGAGAAAATTGGAAAAGACTTAGAGCATAATGTCAAGGAATAGATCTTAAGGTTGAAAGGTAAAAACAGTTTGGCGTGGAGTTTGAGAAGGTGCAGTTCTGTAGAAGATCAAGGGGAAAAACACAAAGAAAAAGAAGAAAGAAAACAGAGTTAAGGAAGCCAAAAACAGAGAGGCCTGGAAAGGAAGGCAAAAGTGTAAGAACTAAAACTGTGTGAGCAAGCATAGAAAATAGACCCTTAGTGAATTCTGGGAGATGATAAGATCAAGGCACAAATTTAAAGGTCAAGACACAGATCTAAAAGGGTAAGGAGTGAGAAGAAGGAAAGAAAGTGGAATTAGGTAAATCTTGCAAACATTTTAGTAATTAAAAGAAAAAAAAAAGACAGCTCATGAGGAGATCACAGACTACAGAAAATGTCTTCAGAAAGAAAAAGACATGAACATGCTTAAAAAACAAAATTAAGAAGCTAGTTGAGAGAAAAAGATAATTAAGATAGTCCCAGTTGTTTGAGACCCCTCTTTGCCAGATAATCTTAAATATTTACACATGGAAATCTATCCTCACAACAATCTGTCTTGTGAATAACATTATCCCTATGATAAAGGACAAAGAATGGAGGCTCAGAAAGATTGCACAGCTTGCTCAAGGTCCATATGATGAGACAAAACTAGGAATCATCTCAGTCTCTCTCTGAATCCAGAGCCAATGTTCTTTTCATTCGTCTGTCTTGATTCATCAAGATTCTACAGAATCAGATGGAGAGAGAAAAATGCTGTATGGTTTGTGTGATATGTGCAATGTAAAAACAATCACAACAACAAAAAACCCTGAACTCATAGATATAGAAAACAGATTGGTGGTTGCCAGGCATAGAGGATGGTGAGTGGGGAAAACAACTAAAAATGGTCAAAAGGTGCAAACTTTCAGTTATGAGATACATAAGTTCTGGAGATATAATGTATACATGATGAAAGTTGCTAATAGAGTAGATTTTAACAGTTCTAACCACAAGGAAAAGCGCATGGGACAAATATTAGTTAAACTTATTATAATTATTTTGCAACATATACTCATATACAATAATGTTTTACACTTAAAATTAATACAATGCTTTATGTCTATTATATCTCAAAACTAGGGGGGAAATGCTGATTCTACAAAGTGGTGGGTAAAGAATATTTGAAGGGGCAAGTTTCCCAGGTAAGGTAAACTTGTTCTTTCCTTCAGTAATTAGTTGAAAACTTTTCTTGCTGTAATTCTAACAATTTTTTTCAGCCCCCTTCTCTAGCTGTTAATGTTATGTCCTTTTTGTGCCAGTCCAAAAGTAATTATCTGGCAATTTAGTCTGGGTTATATAAATAGGTTGTGAGGGAATTTCTAAAATGGTAGCTGATGCTTCATCTGAGGCAGCTTTTGTAGAGAAAACGTATCCTTTTGAAATTCTACAGCTATAGAATTCACTCCTTGCTTTTCTCTCCCTGGCCACTCTGGCACCATCTCTATCAGATAAAGTAGGATTTCCTAAAATATAATAAAATGCTATGATAGCACAAACAATAGCAATCTTATCATATTGTTGTCCTGCCTGGTGTGTATAGAGCATATTATATATCACTTATCACATTATTGTGTCAGTCATAACAAGGGAGTAATGGCAAAAGAGGTAATAAGGAGATAATTTTCTTTTTAAGGGAAATGGATAAAAATATAAGCCAGCTGCTAAGTGTTCAAATTTGTTTTTAAAATGACTCCCGCAATGAAATGGTAGGCGATAAGTACCTATCCATTACCAAAGTGGTTTCTTCAAAATAGAACAGGAGGATGAGTAAAATTCTGTGAATAGGTTATTTATTCATAGTCATTATTCAACAACTGACATTTTGTGACCTCATGAAAATGCTAACACCCACTTTCTATTTATATGTAACCCCAGAAAAAATTTAACTGGCCCCAATCATAATTTATATGGTTGTGCACTACCTTACTTATACCTTAACACTATTTTATCAAAGTATCATCCTCCTATTTGTCACTAAATGATATATTGAAATTCACAACAGTCCTATATTCAAATTTTACTTTTTATTTTTAATATTACAGTTATTTAATATATCTGACCCACAAAAAATAGGATACACAAATAGGATTTCCCAAGTAATGTGATATGTTAATTATTCTCCAAGAATATTGTGTTACCTAGAGTTTCTTCAAAATAAGTTAAATTTGAACCAAAGCTTTTTCTTTTTTTTTTTTAAATCAGATAATGCAAACCAAATGTTCTGATAAATGTCTTTTCTCTGCTGAATATTCCAGGGTTGCAAATAATTTCATAATTCTAAGTTTGATGTAGTAAACAGAATACTTCAATCTGGTCTGTCCATTTTGATGGTCAATTTCTCTGTAATCCTTAGGCTTTTCCAGCCACCGAGTTGCCTTGCAAATGTCATCATCAATTTGTTTTGTTTTTTTTTTTTTTTTGGATATACATTCAGGCAGTTGATCTTGGAGGCTAGAGCAGTTGTGATGCCAAATTCCCTAGTAAACAACTCTGATCTTCCTGGGTCAAACTTGGGCAGACTGGTGGAAGTGACTGATGTCAGAGGAACCCAGATACATCCAGATACATAATGACTGAAGAAAGTTGTGCCTTGGCCTTCTCTGAATGGAAAACCTTCTGTAGAGTTTTAATATTTAGAAACACTTCCTTGATGTATATTGTCCGTATTTCCAATTATTTGTGGAAATAAAGTAAGTTGATAGCCTGTTATACCATCGAGACTAGAACCAAAAGTCTGGCAGATTTTTATAAATTTAATATACCTCTGCCCTATGATTTAGCAATTCTGCTCCTAATTATTGACCCAAGAGAAATTGAAACATATTTCCATTAGAATACATGCACAAGAATTTTCAAAGAAGTTTCATTCAGAATGACCCAAAATAATAAATAACAACTTTCACAAGTGAGGAGATAAGCAGATTTTTGAATATTGTCACTATAATAAAAATGAACTAACTGCTGATACATGGATGAGTCTCATAAACATTAAGTAGAGCAGAGGTGGTGACAAAAGTTTTCATACTATAATATTCTATCTTTATGAAGTCAAATCAGACATAATCTGTGATGCTAGAGATCACAACTGCTTTGGGAGTGTTGGGATTGTCTTGAAAAGGGTATAAACTTTTTAGAGTAACCAAGATTTTCCCTATCTTGACTGACATGCAGTTAGTTTGAAGGCATAAATTTGTCTAAACTCTTCATACTTTGTGTTTAAGATGTGTAGATTTATTTTATATAAATTTGACATCCAAAAAATGTATATGCATTTGTATGTATGCTTAATAAATAATGGACTTTTATATAATTCATCTTTGTTTACCCCTACAGAGCTTCTGAAATACGGAAGTTCTGTGAAACTAATTATAAGAGCTAGACTATGGGGAGCCTTTAGTTTTAGAATGAAAGACACATATAGATGGCATTATAAACAGGTACAACACAGTGTTGAGAGGTTGCATTTTGTGATCTGGCCAACTGCCTTAACCCGGAACGAAGCATTCTGCTTAATATGGATAGATGAACTATTTTTTTCTAGAACCCAAGTGCATTCTTTTGTATATTTTTAACCAATAGCGGACCTTCACTAGAACAAACTTTTTCAGACTTCTAGGAGATATATGTAGCTCATTTGTTACTTGATTCAAGAAATTGATAAGGACTTCTGTAGAAAGAGCTATATGGACTTTTATCATCTGAATTTCTAACTAATCACCTGTCTGTGCAAAAGTTTCTTATCTTGATGAAGTCACAATAGTTCAGTTTTGCCTTTGTTCACTTTGCCTTTGATGATGTTTCTCAGAAAAAGTTGCTGTGGCAAAGGTCGAAGAGGTTGCTGCCTGTGTGCTCTCCTCAAGGATTTTGATGGATTCCTTTCTCACATTTCGGTCTTTCATCCATTTGGAGTATATTTTTGTGTGTGGTGTAAGGAAATGGTCCAGTTTCTTTCTTCTGAATGTGGCTATCCAATTTTCCCAATACCATTTGCTGAAGAGACTCTTTTTTCCATTGGATATTCTTTCCTGCTTTGTCCAAGATTAGTTGACCACAGAGTCAAGGGTCCATTTCTGAGTTCTCTATTCTGTTCCACTGGTCTATGTGTCCATGTTTGTGCCCGTACTGTATTGTCTTGATGATTATAGTTTTGTAACAGAGCTTGAAGTCGGGAATTGTGATGCCTCTAGCTTTGGTTTTCTTTCAACATTCCTCTGGCTATTTGGGGTCTTTACTGGTTCCATACAAATTTTAGGATTATTTGTTCCATTCCTGTGAAAAAAGCTGATAGTATTTTGATAGAGATTGTATTGAATGTGTACACAACTCTAGGGAGCATAGATATTTTAACAATATTTGTTCTTCCAATCCATAAGCAATAAACATTTTTCTATTTCTTTGTGTCTTCCTCAACTACTTCCGTGAGTATTCTACAGTTTTCTGAGTACAGACCCTTTGCCTCATGGTTAGATTTATCCCTAGGTATCTTGTGGTTCTGGGTTCAATTGTAAATGGAATTGACTCCTTAATTTCTCTTTCTTCTGTCTTGTTATTGGTGTATAGAAATGCAACTGATTTCTGTGCATCAATTTTCTATCCTGCCACCTTACTGAATTCCTATATGCAAAGGAAACCATCAACAAAAACAAAAGACAACAGACAGAATGGGAGAAGATATTTGCAAATGACATATCAGATAAAGGGCTAGTATCCAAAATCTATTAAGAACTTATCAAACTCAACACCCAAAGAACAAATAATCTAATCAATAAATGACCAGAAAACATGAACAGACATTTCTGTAAAGAAGACATCCAAATGACTGACAGACACATGAAAAAGTGCTCAGCAAAACCAGCATTAGGAGAATACAAATCAAAACCACAATGAGATACCACCTCACACCAGTCAGAATGGCTAAAATGAACAAGTCAGGAAACAACAGATGTTGGCGAGGATGTGGAGAAAGGGAAACTCTTTTACACTGTCGGTGGGAATGCAAGCTTGTGCAGCCACTCTGGAAAACAGTATGGAGGTTCCTCAAAATGTTGAAATAGAGCTACCCTATGACCCAGCAATTGCACTACTGGGTATTTACCCTAAAGATGCAAATGTAGTCATCTGAAGGGGCACCTGCACCCCAATGTTTATAACAGCAATGTCCACAATAGCCAAACTGTGGAAATGGCCCAGATGTCCATCAAAAGATGAACGGATAAAGAAGATGTGGTTTATATATACAATGGGAGACTATGCAGCCATCAAAAACCATGAAATCTTGCCATTTTCAATGACATGGATGGAACTAGAGGGTGTGCTGAGCAAAATAAGTCAATCAGAGAAAGACCATTATCAGATGATCTTACTGCTATGTGGAATTTGAGAAACAAGGCAGAGGATCATAGGGGATGAGAGGAAAAAATGAAAGAAGGTGAAACCAGAGAGGGAGACAAAGCATAAGAGACTTGTAATCTCAGGAAACAAACTGAAGGTTGCTGGAGCAGAGGAGGTTGAGGGGATGGGAAAGCTGGATGATGGACATTGGGGAGGGTATGTGCTAAAGTAAGTGTTGTGAATTGTGTAAGACTAAAGAATCACAGACCTGTACCCCTGAAATAAATAATACATTATATGTTAACACTAAAACAAACAAACAAAACCTTATAAATAAATAAGTAAATAAATAACTGTCTGAGTAACAGGATTAAGCTGAACTGTATTAGTCATGGGGTGTACTAAATGTTCTAAGCATTTCAGCCTAGCCTGGGTTGACTTCTGGTTATACTGAATTTCCTGCTTTTTGTTAATTGAATTTAGTTTCATATAAACATACCATGGTTTAATGACAATGTTCAATGGCATTTTTCATCATTACTTATACCTTATTGTCATCTATCCCAAAATATTCTCTTCTGCTTTAGCTCCATTTTAAATGAATTACTAGATGCTTGAACGTTTCCAGGATATGAATTTTTAATTGATTTAAATATAAAGGACTATAGCTTTATTAATGCCATTAGGAAAATCAGAGAGTAAAGCTTGGGAAAGGGAAAAACAGAATGCATAGCAAATATGTATAAGTAGATTGTTTTGTTGGAAACAACACATTAAAAGCAAAATAACAAATACCCATTGTGTGAAGTTGCAAGTCCTAGAAAAGCTACTTTTCAAAGTCTAAAGAAATAAAGATATCTGAAGCATTTAAAATAATAACTTCATCTCTTATGATTTACTGACTTCTCCTAGATCTACATAATTGATTTGCCACATTCTGATTGTAGCACTTATTATAATATTCTTTTTCTTTTAAACTATACACAGTGCTACATGTGGTTATGACTTATTTTTCCCACAACATTGTAAATCCTGAAGTCAAGACCTGCATCATATTTAGCTTTATGTTCCCATTATCACCCAACAAAATGTTTTGAACACTGCAAGATATCATTTAACATGTTTAATTACAATATGGTCCAAAAGACATAGTGCAGCATATGTCCATATATAAAACACAGAACAGAATTTTTCCCAGCCTTCAAGTATTTTTAAGTTTGACCTTGATCTTCAGCAAAATTTTTGAGCAAGGGCTGAGTAGAGGAAGGATATAATTGCTACAATTTTTTTCTCTTCAAGAATATTAATGTATACATTTAACATCTTTAATTTTTATCTTTCTTTTTACATTCTTTCAGACCTACTTGTTGTTGTTGTTGTTGTTTTCCTACAAGCTAATAATGCCACAGGTTTGATTTTTTTCTCAGTTCTCAACACCATAGTGAAATTCTGTTCAATTCTTTCACCATCTAAAGAAAGACTCACCTAATTCAAAGCAATTTAGCAATACAAACCACACAAAGAAACATATAAATTGATAATTTGGTAGGGAAATTAGCTATAAACATTTCACAATATTTTTATAACAAATGAACATCAAGGAATAATTCTTTCAATAGTCAAAATAGCTAAATAGAATTTTTATATCATCTTCAATTACTGCAATAATCGCTAGTTTCTGATAATATGCATTTTTCATCTAACTGTGATTACCTATGAAACCTACTTATTTATTTTTATTTTCAGTCTTTGCATGTTACTGATTATTCTAAATCTGTGCCTATATGATACACTCAAAAATAGTTCAGTTAATTTTATGAAGTAAGGTGATTTTAAGAAATCATTTCAAAGTATCTGTTTTACCAATGCCAGGATTAATGGGCTTTTATAGACCAATACAGACAAAGCTTTATAAAAATGCACAAAAATGATTTAATGACATAAAACTGGGCTTTTTTAATCAACTTAAGAAATGGTTTCTTAGAGCCCAATACAGACACAGAGAAAGAGAGTTTCCAGCCCATTTCTTTGTGGGCTAAAACATATATGCAAGTGCCTATGTACTTTGAATAGGTTCATATTATCTGTTTTTTGATGGTTTTAGTGTCTTCATTTTTTATCAAATTTTTGCCTAAATGATTGGTTGTATGCCCTGTATTCTATAGAAGGAAGCTAATACATACGTATCTGATTTTATATACACATATTTTTTTTCACGTAAACATTTGAAATCTCATTAAATATTCTTTAGGATTTACCCTTTAAACTATATAATTGCAATGTTTTTCAATTTTTCTCAAAGGTCTTATATTTTTCACCTTTTAATCATTTGGTAATTTCTACTTGCCTCTAAACTTCTCTATCTTTTGCAGAGCTCCATATGTAAAAATCGTTCTTCTGGTTCCCCAAATCCCAAAACCTTGAACAGTTAGGGAAAGTAGAATCCCTAGCTTGTCAAGAATTCTCACACTGGTAAACATCTCACGCTTTGTATTGAGACAACAGGAAACTGCAATCTAGCATTAAGGGTGAACAAAAAGTAAGTAAGTTCTTACATCAGTTTACCTTAAACACGTGTAGGTGGGCCTAAGAAATTGGGCCCCCAATTTTATTTATTTATTTTTTTTTAGAAAATGTATTGCGTGTGTCAGCTGGTGAGTGTCCCTATCAGATGGGAATCAGGGAAAAATTGTCAGTATTACATAATGAATCTAGACCTCAATTTATTTCATTCATATATATATATATATATATATATATATATATGGTAATCAAAGACACTAGGACAATCCTATCATAAAGGAGAAGCAATAAAAACATTGCTATTATTAGATACAGATTTTAAAATAGGACTTTGTTATTATGTTCAAGGTGATAAAAGGAAAGATTTAAAATAATAGCAAAGCACTAGGCACTATAGCAGACTAAAGACAAAAGTCATCAATTATAATGTAGAAATGAGAAATGGAAAAATTGAAGTCTATAAATCATTGAACATGTTTAACTTCAGATTAAACACAGCTTTGAAAGAAAGAAAGAGAAGGAAGGAAGGAAGGAAGGGGGGGAATCAGTGAACTGATAATCAGGTAAAAAAAATCCAAAAGCTGGAGAGGCAAAATGATAGAAAATATATGTACAAGACTAGGCATATGTGGGAAATAATAAGATTATCTGAAATATTTTTAATTTGATTTTCAGAAAAAGAGAAGGAAAATAGGGAAGATGAAATAAAGATACAGGGCTGAAAATATTCTAAAAGTGGTGCAATACTTCATTTTTTACATTCAAGAGATATAGTAAACCTCAATCATGGTGAACATTAGGAAATTTATATCAAACAGCAGAAAAAACAAAGATAAATAGAGCATTATAAAATAATCCAGAAAAACAGTATTTTCAAAAAGCATTATAGATACATTTTTTAATTAACCTATATATCTGTGTATAACTAGGAAAATGCAAATACTTTGTAAACTTAAAACAGATGGCTATTATAATCAGTTTACTTTGTACAATAAGTTCAATATTTTTGATTAAAATAGCTTTTTTCAAAAGATGTTTTCAAAAATTATTTTGAAGGGCACCTGGATGACTCAGTCCATTAAATATCTGCCTTTGACTCAGGGTTCTGGTATCGAGTCCTGCACCAGGCTCCCTGCTAAGAAGCAGGTAGTCTGCTTGTCCCTTTCCTTCTGCCCCTCACCCCAGCTTGTCCTCCCTCTCTCGCTCTGCTTTCTCTCAAATAAATAAAATCTTTAAAAAATTATTTTGAAATAAAATATATTGTTATTAAAATGCCAAAAAGATCATCATTACATTAACATACATTTGTTTCCCTTGAATATTGTATTAGTTTTATGTTGCTGCTGTAAAGGAAAAAAATACTACAAATTTAGTGGTTTAAAACAACACAAATTTATTATCTCACATTTTTAAAGACTTTATCTGAGAGAGAGAAAGTGAATGAGAGAGAGCACAAGTGGGGGCAGGGACAGAGGGAGAAGCAGGCTCCCTGCTGAGCAGAAGTCCAGATCAGGGCCTGATCGCAGGACCGCAAGACCATGACCTCAGCTGAAGGCAGACATTTAACTGACTGAACCACCCAGGCACCCCAAATTTAGCATCTTGCGAATCAGGAGGCCAAAAGTCCAGTATAACTTTCACAGGATTAAAACCAAGATGTTTGGAGGGCTGTATTCACTACTGGAGGCTCTATGTGAGAGTTTGTTTCCACTACTTCTTCAGTTTTTAAAGGCCACACAGTTTCCCTGGCTCCTGGCTCTATTCCTTTACCTTTGAAGTTATCAACAGAAGGTAAAATACTTCCCACAGCTCATCACGAACCTCCCCTTCTATCTCACCCTTCCAATTCTAAACATGCTTGTTATTTCATGTACCCATCTGGCTAATTCAGTGTAACCTATCTACTTTTTAGTTACCTGATTTGTAAGTTTGATTCCATCTGCAAACTTTATTCCATTTTTTGTTGTAACCAAATATATCTACAGTTCCTAATGATGTGGTGATGTACATTTTGAGGAAGTCATTATTCTGCTTACCACAAGTATTTTTTTTTTATTTTTTTTTTAAATGGGCAAGACACTATAGTGTCAGTTACCTATTTTACTAATTCTACTTTCAATCCCAAGATTGTTATAAATGTCTACTTCAGTATCTTCTTTCATTAAATTATAATTCATCTTTTTGGCTTCTCTAAAATATGTAGATGTGAATGTCAGCATTTTTCATGGAAACCCCAGACCCATAAACTTAAAATTGGTAATCAAATCAGACATTAAGCAGCAGATCGAATTTTTTTTTTAGAAATTTTAGTTCACATGTTGTCTATTGACCTCCTTTCTTTCTCTTGGCTTATCACACCTACCTTCTATACCATTGATCATCCTGACTGTTCTTTTTTTAGGTTTATTTCCATGTTTTTCACATTCATTTTTAAAAGTTTTGAGAGAAGAGAAACCTTTTTATCACAGTAGAAATATTTGATTAGATGAATATATGACTCCAGCTCTTTGGGAAGCTCAATTTTGTGAAGAATTAGTCATGAAGGATCATGCTTCTCAGTTTAAACAGAATCTTTTTCAAATCTTAGACTGGTTTTTATCAGCTCTGTCACCTCTGAAAAAGTGCTTAACCCTTTAATAATAACAAAAGTTATTTTGTTACTTCAGTCTTCTTCTTTGTGATATAAGGTTAATAATCAAACTTTATTGAGGTATTTGTAAGGATTAAATGATATCATGTCTATAAAATGCTTAGCATACTGCCTGCCCTCGAATAAGGGCTGGGAATGTGTTTTAATATGAATATTGTGTTTGTATAGGATAATAGAAGAACAGCACAATGGGACAATGATTCTCGGCAACTGTTAAATTCTGTCGCGCACTGTGTATAAGCTTCTGAGTAAAAAACTTCCCTTCATTTTATGTTGTCAGATTACATGAAATTTTACATTTTAATGATATTAAAACTCTCTATAACATTCACCTGAGAAATACAAAAAGAATAACATATTTAGATATCATTGAAAAAGTCATTAGGTAATTTGTAGAATACCAACATTTTAAATTAAATAATTAATAATAGGAGAGTAAAATGAATTGAACCATTGAAATCATGGAAGCTTGGCATTTGTCCACTCAACAACTGTTCATAGTATGCCTAATATATACTTTATACAGTTTAGTATGAAAAAATAATATAATTGAATATACTCTTGAACTTAAAAGAAATTTTAATTATAACAAAATACCAACACTATATACTTAAAGGTAGTAAACAATATAATAAAGAAAACTTTTGCATGTTTATCCAACCTAACATAGAAATAGAAGAATAATATTATTAGTCAATGGATAAATATACTAAAATGCTGTGACATAGAATATTATTTCCATTTATATATCCTCCATTGACTTTTTACAGAAGACTGAATGGAATTAAAAAAAAAAAAAGCACTATCACTTCAAATAGTTCCAGTTGTTATAAATAGAAAACTTGTATTCTATCCTAGATTTTCCCACCAGAATTTTTTTCAATGACAAAAACTTTGTAATAATATGCTTTTTTATTTATTTATTTTTTTTTAATTTGTCAGAGAGAGAGAGAGAGAGAGAGAGAGAGCACAGGCAGACAGAGAGGCAGGCAGAGTCAGAGGGAGAAGCAGGCTCCCTGCCGAGCAAGGGGCCCGATGTGGGACTCGATCCCAGGACGCTGGGATCATGACCTGAACCGAAGGCAGCTGCTTAACCAACTGAGCCATCCAGGCGTCCCTGTAATAATATGCTTTTAAAAGATAGAATGCAATATCTTAACAGTTGTGTTTTTATCATTCAATGACTTTATTGGGATGATCACTTGGTAAAAAGACATATTCATGTCACATCTGGACTACATGGTTTTAAACAGATACATTATAAATATATTTTTTATTAAAAATTAATCAACTTAATTAATATTAAGTTGTTTTGTATTTCAGAAATCTAAAATTTTGTCAAATTGTTTCCTATTTTTCTGTTGTAATTGTTTTTCTTCTATGGAAATGGAAATTCAAAGAATTCTGCTCTTATAGGATGTCTTATACAACATTTTCATAAAATATTAATGTCTACATTTAAAAATTTCAACACTATGATTCTCAATGATAATTTATTTTCCTCTTCGGTGATAAGAAGTTCTCCATCAAATATCATGAAAAGATAAATGTTGACAGTGACGGGAAGCTTTTATATGCCTCTAGTTGAAATGAGAAGTATGACATACAGTTTTTTCTTCTAATTCTGTCTCCGAATAGTTCCACAATTTTATTATAAGTAATAAAATAAACCTTCAGGGAAATCCAGGTGCTGCACTGAATTATAGAATGCATCAACATTTAACTCCAGAAAAGCTACTTTATTAAAAAATAATTTTTGATACTTCATGTTTTAAATAGTATTATATGTTTAAATAAATAGGAACATTTAAAATAATTTTATCAAAAGTCTAAAATTTATTATTGTTTCAAAACAGCATCTAAGAAGCATTCAAACATGGAAATACTGATTAAATAAACTTGGCTTTCTTAATGAAATAATATAATAAGCTAATGAATTTTGTCGACTATGTTGATGGACAATCAAATTTTCAAAAAATGTATTTGGATCTTGAAAACCTAGACACAATTTTAAAAATGAAAACATGCTTTGAAAGATTTTTAATTTCATACATTATGTTTATTGCTTTTAATCAGACATTTTCAAATTATTAGTCATCAAAACACTTGAAATATAATGCTTTCTTAAAAAGATTTTATTTATTTATTTATTGAGAGAGAAAGCCAGATAGTGACAGAGATAGAAAGAGGGAGCATAAGCTGGAAGGAGAGGGAGAAAAGCAGGTCCCTGCTGAGCAAGGAGCCCAATGTGGAGCTTGATTCCGGTACCCTGGGTTCGTGACCTGAGCTGAAAGCAGATACTTAACCGACTGAGTCACCAAGGCACCCATAATGCATGTTTGTTTGACTTAAAATATAAACTATGTTGGGTATAGGTCCTAAAGTAGCACATTTTTCTGTGCTTCCTTTTTCTGATGGATTTTTTTTAACAAAACTCAAGGTTAAATGATCACTTCATGGAATATGTAGCCACATAATTGCTTATATTTCCTCAGCACCCCAACTTCAAATGGGCTTGTGATAACTATTGTAGTTTATATGACGTTTTCAATATCTGTATAGATTGAAAAGTGGAGTTAGACTAAAAAATATGGCTGAGTAAAAACCTTTACCTAATGTGGATAAAAAATAAAATGGAATAAGAATAAAAACCAAGTTGGATTTTTAAAACACAGGGAATGGGGTAAAAAGGAAAGAACAGAAGGACATTTAAACATTCATTTAACCAGATGTATTCATTGGGTTGATCACTTGGCAGAACAACGTATAGAGATACTTTGGGAATATGACTAGAAATATATCTTTCTATTAATTCAGAGTCTAAGTCTAATCAATTTTATTGCATATTACCTGCCTTAATTTATACTTAGGATACATTTGGAGTCAGAACATCCATTTAACTTGAGGAAATTTAATTATATTAGATAATGTATTCGTTTTTCATTATTCTGCTAGTGGTTCTAACCATGCAGACTCAATGGAGCTTGCAAAGGAGACAGGAGGAAAATCTCGGTAAAAAAAACCCCACCATATTCTAAAAACAAAACAAAGCAAAATTAAAAAAACTAATAAAGTGGGGAGGGCCACATGTGGCTGGCTCAGTCAGTTGAGCATATGACTCTTGATCTCCTGGTTCTCCATGTCTGGTGTTGAGATTACTTAAGAATAAGAAAAACGATTTTAAAAATCTTTAAAACAAAAAACCCCACATGTTCTGTTCTGTTTCTGTCTCTATTTCCTTCCTTCCTTACAAATCTCAGTGATACAGTAATTATTTGATAAGATTCCAAGTGTCATTTATCACTTACCTATATGAATTTACGATGAAAAAAATGAAATTTCGTTACAGACGAACATTAAATGATAAGCTTTTGCCAAAGATTTTAAGGTAGGGAACACTAACTTTGAATCCTAATTAAGCAAATGTTATCCACCCCCCCCAAAATACTCCCATTCTTCTCACTAGTAGACCTGTATTACAAAAGTTTTACCCAATTATTATTGTTGTTACTATGTAGTGAACTGTGTTCCCCCCAAATTTATATATTGAAACTGTAATGCCTGATGCATTTGTAAATAGGGCCTTTAAGAGGTAATTAAAGTTAAATATGATCATAAGTGTGGGATTCTAATTCAATAAATCTGGTATCCTTAGAAGAGGAGGAGGGTACACCAGGGATGTGTGGGTACAGAGGAAAGGCCCTGTGATACATGACACCTGACATGACACAAGAATGTGGTCGTCTGCAAGTCAAGGACAAAGGTCTCAAAACAAACAGAACCTGCCAGCACCTTGATCTTTTACTTCCAGCTTCCAAAATTGTGAGAAGATAAATTTCTGTCTTTTAAGTCAGTCTGTGATATTTGGTAGGGAAACCTGAAATGACTAATACAATTATGTTTTGAATTTCAACAGTAAAATGTTCATGAAAATTTGCTTTTTTGATTTATATATAAATATCTTCATACTAGTCTCAATTTTGCCTCTTAATTCTGAAAGCCTAAACCTTTTACTATGTAGGCCATTAACAAAATAGGTTTACAAATTCCTTCCTTAAAATAATACTTCATTCCTCTACACTTTTCGTAAGATTGTGTATTTCCTTTAAAATGACATTTACTAAAATTTATGTTCTGTTTGCTGTTTTCATCTTCATTTTATCATCCCTGTTAAATAGAAAACACCTTTTCCCACTATAGGCGTAAAGCTGTTTGCACCAGGTGCTTAATAACTGATTGTGAATTGGGGCCTGCTGGAGCTAAGCACAATACTTAACTGATAGCCAGCAGGGAACTTTTTTCTGTCAGTCACCTAAGTAAGTTGGGAGCAGATTTTTCCCAGAGCCTCCCTGGAAGAGCTCCGGATGGTTGACACCTTTATTTTGGCTTTCCAAAATCTGGAGAGAGAAATCAGTCAAGCTAACCAGGACTTTACACCTACAGGACAGTATGTTAAATTTGCTTAAACTTAATTGTTTTAACTGATTAAATTTAGGTAAACTGTTGCTAAATTTGTGGTATTTATTACGGCATAAATAGTGAGCTAATACAATTGGGTGCAGGTAATATCAGCCTAATCCATTTATAATAAAGTTCCCAATCAGTCTCTCACCTAAAGGTTTCAGCAGCCATTGATGATTGTTGCTTTTATCTACCATTGTCATTGGGGAATAAAAATTTGTGATTTTTCTAATTCTATCCTTCCTTCTGCACCTATTAGCTGTAATTGTTCTCTGAAGAAGAGATTTTATTTACCAATAATTTATTCTGAAATATATTTTGTTCATGAAAAGCAGGCCAGCTCCCTGATCTTTTCCCCTTTATTTATTAATTTTCAGAATACTGAGCTCATGATTTTGCTACTGTATAAAGCAAAGAGTTAGGGATTTTTGTATCATTATAAGACCAGGAATTGCTGTATATTTGTGTGTTTCAACTACGTTGCTGTAATTTCTTCATGGTGCTTAAATGGTCTCATGTGTGGCCAGTGGAAACCCCTTCAAGTTGGACCCTGTTTTTGTTTTGTTTGTTTTTGTCAAAACTTGATTATTCTACAATAGAATACTTTCTAGCACTACAGATTATTCAAAGTTTATCTTGTACATTTTATACATCTGACATTGCATTGTCCGTTCCCTCAAAAGCCTCTTATTTCTTTGATTTTTCAGAGCCCACACTCTGGGCACCCACAAGTGCTTTTAAGTTCCTCAAGGTTATCTCAGTAAATAGAACTAGCTCATGTTTTTGATAAATGAAAGATAATTTGAGTTTATACTACAACTCCAATTCAGAGGTTAAAATACATGATTTATAGTTAACTATGTTGATTTTTATACTTGAATTGATTTTTTAAATGTTGATATCTAAAGACATTACTGTAAAATTGTTATTGGTTTAATTATCTGACATAAACATTTTTCCTTATGATAGGATTAAATTTGGTTTAACATTTATTTTTCAGGCTTTTAAAATATTAGAATATCCTTCTAGGGAAACACAGTTAAAATACTACACCTTAAAGTATAAAAATGTTCTTCCTTAAGTGGCTATGTTACCAATTTTATATAAAGTTAAAGTCATTTATTTATTTTTTTGTAGTTTAAGGAGTTTTTTTGTATCTGTTTTAATTTTGTCTTTAAATGAATGAAAATTTAAATCATTCCAAAGTTAAAAAAACAATCAACAAAACAAAAAACAAAATTGGGCATTCTGTGGAAAAAAAAAAAATATTGTGATTTAATGATAATTGGGCTGGAAAATCAGTGCCGATATTCCAAAAGTGGATTCGTCGCTGGAACTATTCCTCCTATCCCCAGATGGAAACTTCAAGTGCTGTTCAATGTTACTACTTTTAATATTAGACACTCTTCTTTTTCATCCCCAGCATCATCACCCCAGGTGCAAATCATCTTGATTTTTCATAGATAACTACAGCTTTCATCTCTCTGGACTCCCTGTCTCCATTTAACTCCCTTCTCATCAGTACTCCAATGACAGGTAGGACTTTTCAAAATATGAATGGACATCCCATGCACCTCCTTCAGACTTCAAAGTCTTCTCCAGGAACTTAGCTAAAGAGGCATCAGTTCTTTTTTGGGTAGGTGTTAGTGTACAAATCGTTGTTTGTAATCTTGGAAAATAGGCTGTAAATCTCATGAAAACTGTGTGTGTAAGGCTGTTGCTGTGTTGAGAATGAAATATGATTAAGACATAAAATTTTTCTCTAAAATTCATAGTTTTAACAAAGAGCCTTTGGCAACTTGTAGTTGATTTTGTTTACTAATATTTTTTACTTCTGTATGTAGGTGAATGTCTCAAATCTTTAAGTAAGATATAGAAAAAATACTAATAAATTTGTGAAGGCAAAATACTTAACCAACTACTTTTTGCCTTTCACTGTACATTAAATAAACCTGTTAGAATTCCCATTCTTTTTTCTTTTCTTAACACATAATGTATTATTTGCTTCAGGTGTACAGGTCTGTGAATCAACAGTTTTACACAATTTACAGCACTCACCATAGCGTGTACTGTCCCCAGTGTCCAAAATCCTGCCCCCCACCCCCCACCCCCCAGCAGCCCTCAGTTTGTTTAGTGAGATTAAGAGTCTCTTATGGTTTTCTCCTTCCCCTGTCCCATCTTGTTTCATTTTTTCCCTCCCTAACCCCCATGACCTCCCACCCTGCCTCTCAAACTCCTCATATCAGAGAGATCATATAACTATCTTTCTCTGATTGATATTTCCCTTAGCATAATACCCTCTAGTTCCATCCACATTGTTGCAAATGGAAATATTTCAGGTTTTTTGATAGCTGCATAGTATTCCATACACACACACACACACACATACATACATACCATAGCTTTTTAATCTATTCATCTGTTGATGGACATCTTGGCTCTTTCCATAGTTTGGCTATTGTAGACATTGCTGTTATAAACATTTGGATGTGCATGTCCCTTCAGATCACTAAATTTGTATCTTTAGGGTAAATACCCAGTCCCATTCTTCTATCTTTATTCCAGAGTTAAACTGTGGGTAAATTTAAGAGCTTAATGCTATAATTTACTAATCTAAACTATTTTTAAGATTTAAATATATATTAATACATATATTATATTATGTAATATATAATAACTATATATTAATATATATTATGTATTAATATTAAAATATAATAATGAATATATAAAGATGAATAGGCAATTTGAGGCTTGTTTGTATTGTGTATTTTTATAGAATTTAAAGTAACTACTCAATATACTAAATATTTATGAAAACTCTGACACTTCTCAATGTTAAATGAGATTAAATAGAAACATTAGAAGAAAAATTTGACCTTGCCCATATTTCAGAAACCGATCTTTACTTTAGGAAATTTAAAAGGAAAAGAAAGTGAAGGAGAAGGAAGGAGGATAGGGAGAAAGGAAAGAATGGAAGAAATATTAATAAAAAGAGCACATTTTGAATTTGAGTGATTAAGTCAAAAAAAGAAAAGGGGATTGAGGATATATATTATATGGTCATTTTAGCTAGGGTGAAAAATGAGGTGGGTTAAATTTTTTTAAAAATTGTAACTTGTTAGTTTTCCTGGGAGAATCTTGGCTTATTTTCATTTTTCCTATACCATGTCTATTTGTGTGTTTGTGTCTTTTTTTGTTGTTGTTGTTGTGTCACCATAGAATATATCTTTACTTTTTGATGTAGTGTTCCATGATTCATTGTTTGTGTATGACACCCAGTGCTCCATGCAATACATGTCTTCCTCAATACCTATCACCAAGCAAACCCATCTCCCACCCCCCCCAAAACCCTCAGTTCATTTTTTGGAGTCCATAGTCTTTCATGGTTCCTCCCACCCTCTGATTCCCCCCCTTCATTTTTCCCTTCTTTCTCCTAATGTCCTCTATGCTATTCCTTATGTTCCACAAATAAGTGAAACCATATAATTGACTTTCTCTGCTTGACTTTTTTCACTTACTATAATCTCCTCAAGTCCCATCCATGTTGATGCAAAAGTTGAGTATTCATCCTTTCTGGTGGCTGAGTAACTTTCCGTTGTATATATTGATCACGTCTTCTTTATCCATTCATCTGTTGAAGAGCATCTCAGCTCTTTCCACAGTTTGGTTATTGTGGACATTCCTGCTATGAACATTGGGGTGCATGTGGCCATTCTTTTCATTACATCTGTATCTTTGGGGTAAATAGTAGTATAATTGCTGGGTCATAGGGTAGCTTTATTTTTAATTTTTTTTTTTTGAGGAATGTCCACACTGTTTTCCAAAGTGGCTGTACCACCTTGCATTCCCACCAACAGTGTAAGAGGGTTCTCCTTTCTCACATCCTCTCCAACATTTGTTGCTTCTTGCCTTGTCAATTTTGCCATTCTAATTGGTGTAAGATAGTATCTCAATGTGATTTTGATTTGAATTTCCCTGATGGTTAATGATGAACACTTTCATGTGTCTGTTAGTCATTTGCAAGTCTTCTTTAGAGAAGTTTCTGTTCATGTCTTCTGCCCATTTTTGACATGATTATTTTTTGGGTGGTGAGTTTGAGAAGTTCTTTATAGACCTTAGCTATCAGCCCTGTGTCTGTAGTGTCATTTGTGAATATCTTCTCCCATTTCATGGGTTGCCTCTTAGTTTTGTTGGCTGTTTCCTTTGCTGTGCAGAAGCTCTTTATCTTGATAAATTCCCAAAGTTCATTTTTGCTTTTGTTTCCCTTGCCTTTGGAGACATGTCTTGAAAGAAGTGGTCAATGTTGAAGATGTTACTGCCTATTTTCTCCTTTAGGATTTTGATAGATTCCTGTCTCACACTGAGGTCTTCATCCATTTTGATTTTATCTTTGTGTATGGTATAAAAGAATGGTCGAGTTTCATTCTTCTGTATATAGCTATCCAATTTTCCAAGCACTATTTGTTGAAGAAACTTGTCTTTTTCATTGGATATTTTTTCCTGCTTTGTTGAAGATGAGTTGATCATAGAGTTGAAGGTCTATATCTGGCTCTCTATTCTGTTCCATTGATCTATGTGTCTGTTTTTTTTTTTTTTTGCCAGTACTATGCTATCTTGGTGATCACAGCTTTGTAATATAGCTTGAAATCAGGCAATGTGATGCCCCCAGCATTGTTTTTCTTTTTCAACATTTACTTGGTGATTTGGGGTCTTTTCTTGTTCCCTACAAATTTTAGGATTGTTTGTTCCAGCACTCCGAAAAATGTCTTTGGTATTTTGATCAGGATGGCATTGAAACCATACATTGTTCTGGGTTGCATAGACATTTTAACAATGTTTATTCTTCTGATCCATCAGCATGGAATTTTTTTTGAGTATTCTTCAATTTCTTTCATTAGTATTTTGATGATCAATCAGTATTTCCTAGAGTATAGATCCTTTACCTCTTTGATTAGGTTTATTCCCAGGTATCTTATGGTTCTTGGTGCTATAATAAAGTCGATTCTCTAATTTCCCTTTCTATATTTTCATTGTTAGTGTATAAGAAAGCAACTGATTTCTGTACATTGATTTTGTATCCTGCCACATTACTGAATTGCTGTATGAGTTCTAATAATTTGGGTGCAGAGTCTTTTGGGTTTTCCACATAAAGTATCATGTCACCTGTGAAGAGAGAGTTTGAATTCTTCTTTGCCAATTTTAATACCTTTTATTTCTTTTCATTGTCTGCTGATATTAGGACTTCTATTACAATGTTGAACAATAGTGATGAGAGTGGGCATTCTTGTTGTGTTCCTGATCTTAAGGGAAAGGCTTTCAGCTTTTCCCCATTGAGAATGATATTCTCTGTGGGTTTTTCATAGTCTGGGTTTTATGAAATTGAGGAATGTTCATTCTATCCCTATGCTCTGAATAGTCTTAATCAAAAAAGGATGCTGTATTTTGTCAAATGATTTTTCTGCATCAATTGAGAGGACCATATGGTTTTTCTCTCTCTTCTTATTGATTTGTTCTAAAACATTGATTGATTTGCAAATGTTGAACCACCCTTGCATCCCAGGGATAAATCCCACTTCGTCCTGGTAGATAATTCTTTTAATGTACTGTTAGATCCTATTAGCTAGGATCTTGTTGAGAATTTTGGCATACATATTCATCGGAATATTGGTCTGAAATCATTTTTGATGGGGTCTTTGCCTGGTTTGGGGGATCAAGGTAATGCTGGCCTTATAGAATGAGTCTGGAAGTTTCCTTCTGTTTCTGTTTTTTGAAACAGCTTCAGGAGAATAAGTATTATTACATCTTTGAACGTTTAGTGGAATTCACCAGGAAATTCGTCAGGTCCTGGACTCTAGTTTTTTTGGGAGGTTTCTGATCACTGCTTCAATCTTGTTATTAGTTATTGGTCTGTCCAGGTTGTCTGTTTCTTCCTGTTTCAGTCTTGATAGTTTATAGGTTTCCAGGAAGGCATCCATTTCTTACAGGTTGTTTAATTTATTGACACATATTGTTGGTAATAATTTCTGATAATTGTTTCTGTTTCCTTGGTGTTAGTCATGATCTCTCCCTTTTTATTCATAATTTTATTAATTTGGATCCTTTCTCTTTTCTTTTAGATAAGTTTGGCCTGTGATTTATCAATCTTATTAATTCTTTTAAGGAACCAGCTTCTAGTTTTGTTGATGTGTTCTACTGTATTTCTGGTTTCTAATTCATTGATCTCTACTCTAATCTTCATTATTTCCCTTCTCATGCATGTTTAGATTTAATTTGTTGTTGATTGTCCAGTACTGTAAGGTGTAAAGATAGTTCGTATATTCAGGATTTTTCATTTTTTGGAATGAGGCTTAGATGACTATGTATTTCCCCCTTTGGACTGTCTTTGCCATATCCTATAGGATTCGAACTGATGTATTTTCATTCTCATTGGAGTCCATGAATTGTTTAAGTTCTTCTTTGATTTCCTGGTTGACCCAAACATTCCTGAGCAGGATGGTCTTTAGCTTCCAAATATTTGAATTTCTTCCAAAATTTTTCTTGTGATTGAGTTCCAGTTTCAAAACATTGTGGTCGAAGGATAACAGGGAATAATCTCAATCTTTTGGTATTGGCTTAGGCCTGATTTGTGACTCGGTATGTGGTCTATTCTGGAGAAACTTCCATGTGCACTCATATTCTGTTGTTTTAGGGTGGCATGTTCCGTAGATATCTATGAGGTCCATCTGGTCCAGTGTGTCATTCAAAGCTCTTATTTATTTATTGGTTTTCTGCTTAGATGATCTGTCTATTGCTGATAGTGGAGTGTTGGCCTTCTACTATTAATGTATTATTATCAATATGTCTCTTTATTTTGATTAACAGTTGGCTTATGTAGTTCGTTGCTCCCATGCTGGAGGCATAGATATTTACAATTGTTAGATCTTTTTGTTGGATAGACCTTTTCAGCATGATATAGTGTCCTTCTGTGTCTCTAACTAAGTTTTTAGCATAAAATCTAATTTGTCTGAGATGAAACTGCTACCCCATCTTTCTTTTGAGGTCCATTGTCATGAAGGATGGTTCTCCATTCCTTCACTTTCAGTCTGGATGTATATTTAGGTTCAAAATGAGTCTCTTATAGACAGCGTATGGATGGGTTCTATTTTTTTATCCAATCTGAAACCCTGTGCTGTTTAATGGGAGCATTTAGGCCATCCAGGTTGAGAGTGATCATTGAAAAATATGATTTTATTGTCATCATATTACCTGTGAAGTCCTTGTTTCTATAGATTGTCTCTGTATATTTCTGTTCTATATCACTCTTGGGGTCTTTCTCCTTTTCTAGAATCTCATCCCTTAATACTTCTTGCAGGGTTGATTTAGTGGTCATATTTCTTTTAGTTTCTGCCAGTACTGGAAGCTCCTTATGTCTCCATCTATTTTGAATGACAGCCTTGCTGGATAAAGAATTATTAGTTGCAAAAAAAAAAAAAATTAGTTGCATATTCTTCTCATTTAGTACCCTGAATATGTCTTGCCAGCCCTTTCTGGCTTGCCAGGTCTCCGTGGACAAGTTTGACATTATTCTGACATTACTCCCTCTGTGTGTAAGGAATCTCTTCCCTCTAACTGCCCTTAAAATGGTTTCCTTGGTTCTAAGAGTTGTGAGTTTTACTATTATGTGCATGGGCACTGCTCTGTTCTTGACATTGGGAGGGGTTTTCTCTGCCTCTAGGATATGAATGCTTGTTTCATTTTCCAGATTAGGGAAGTTCTTGGCTATGATTTGCTCAAATATATATTCTAATCCTTTCTTTCCCTCCAGTCCCCTCTGGGATCCCAATAATTCTGACATTGGAATGTTTCATGGTGTCATTTAGTTCTCCAATCCTGTTTTTAGGGATTTTAAGCTGTTTGTTCCAGTCTTCCTCCTGTTTCTTCTTTTCTATCAGTCTGTCCTCTAGATCACTAATTCATTCTTCTGCCTTGTTTACCCTAGCTGTTTAGAGTGTCTAGATTAGATTGGATCTCATTGATAGCATTTTTAAATTCTTCCAGAGTAGCTGTCATTTATGTCCTTAGAGAAACTATATTACCATTAATGGTTTTCTCCAACCTAGCTATTGTCTTCATAACTATTACCCTGTAGTTTATTTCTGACATCTTGCTTATATCCATATACATTAGTTCTATGGCAGAGGACACAGTCTCTGAATCTTTCCTATGCTGGTTATTCCTCCTCTTAATCATTCTGTTGAGGTGCGGAATATACAGAGTCCAAATTATTGACCACAACTTCAGCAAGATGAATCTGTTTTATAGGGAGCTTAGGGTTGTTTGACTCTGATTCTTCCAGCCTGACTTCTGGAGGAGGAGCCTGCTGCACAGTTAATTAGGCAACTTTGTTTGGGCAGAGTTGCTTTGCCCCCTTTTGGGGGTGATGGGCTCAGTGAAAGCAATTTTTGGGGGGCTTTTGTTCTCTAGCGACTTTCTCAGGTGCCTTTCCATGTCTCTTCTGAGAGTCAGAGCAGAAGTGACTGTATCCAAACGGCTGTCTCTGAACAGAGAAATTGCAGTCTGCTCTCTACTGAGCACTCCAGGCCACACTATCTCTGTTTCTGTTTGTGCTGCTAAAAACTGTAGCATCCTGGGTTGCACCCCACAGTGGCACTCCTAGTGCTTGTTTTCAGGTCCAGGCATGTCTCTGCCCTTTGTGCTTCTAGAACTGCAAGCTGTCCCCAGTTCCCCTCAGTGCCCGTACAGGTCCAGGTTTCAGTGTGGAGAGCTGCCCTAAAGTCCTTTCCTTGCCACTGCCAGTCTGGAACTCTGTGCCTGGTCCCCAGCATAGGAGGCTTTTGAGATCGGGTGGTACAGGATCCCAGATGCTTCTACCCCTTCCATTTATATTTATATCTGCCCACCGAATCATGGTTCCCACTTCAGACCTTGAGACCAACTGCCAGAGATATTCTATTTATAGAGATCCAGATATATCTTCTTACATCTCCAGCTGATTTCGTGGATATTCAGAATGGTCTGGTAGATATCCAGCTCAATTCAGAGGACAAGTTAAAATAGGGTCCCCTACTCCTCTGCCATCTTTTCTCTTCTCCTCGTGTCTGGTTAATGTTACTTTTGTCTCAGAAAGTACATAGCAGGAACAATAAATCACATTGTCACACAAATAACACAATACTTAAAAGGTAGTACAATAAATTGTAAATATTGCCTATTTATAATAAGCATAAATGTATTGTCTTATTCTTACTAATCTTTTATAAAAATTCCTAATACATTGTTTTAAGACTATAATTTTGAGTGAAGAAATTATCTTTTTCCAATGAAGTTGGTGTTTATATTTTGTCTGTGATTATATCTAATTGTATTCAAGTATCCTGAATGTATCTTCAAATTTAAATGATTGCTTACGGTTATCTTTTAAACCTGACAGGTGATAAAATCCATTAATATCTTCATATAATCATTCTACTTTTCTATAACTGCAAGATAGAAGACAAGTAAAGTGGGTTTAAACAAAAGTTCTGTGAAAGGAAGAGATTTTGTACCTTTGCTATTATACCCACTCTGATACCTCTCGATTACAGATATTTTTGAAAATGGGTGGTAAAATGAATCTGTTAGTATAGAAAAAGATATAAGGTGATTAAAACACATTAATAGGCATAAAGATTACTATAGTATATGATGAATCACAATGTATGTGAAGAGCAGAGGGGGCTTTAGACATTTGAATTAAGACAAAAAGAATATTAAATATTTTGGGGCATTGTTTCCCTTAGGAGGTAAGTGGGTATCTACACTCTATCTTGATAATTCCTTGGAAATATAGAATAATGTCACACTGACAGTATTTTAATTGTAATTTTTTTAAACTTCTGTGTAATTAGTATTCAGTGTTATTAGTATCAGGCATACAATATAATGATTCAACAATTCTATACATTACTCATTGCTCCCCATGATAAACGAAATTTTTAAAATATTATTACTTTAATTTTTAATTTTTAAATGTTATTAACATATATTATGTGCCCCAGGGGTACAGGTCTATGAATTATAAGGCTTACACATTTCACAGCACTCACCATGACACATACCCTCCCCAATGTCCATAACCCAGCCAACCTATCCCTCTCCCCCCACCCCACAGCAACGCTCAGCTTGTTCAGTGAGATTAAGAGTCTTTTATGGGTTGTCTCCCTCCTGATGCCATCTTGTTTCATTTTTCCCTTCCTATCCCTCCACGACCCTGTGCCATGCCTCTCAAATTCCTCCTATCAGAGAGTTCATATGATAATTCTCTTGCTCTGATTGACCTATTTCACTTAGCATAATACCCTCTAGTTCCATCCATTGCAAATGGCAAGATTTCATTTCTTTTGATGGCTGCATAGTATTCCATTGTATATCTATACCACATCTTCTTTATCCATGCCTCTGTTAATGGACATCTGGGCTCTTTCCATAGTTTGACTATTGTGGACATTGCTGCTATAAACATTTGGGTACACATGCCCTTTCAGATTACTACATTTGTATCTTTAAGGTAAATACCCAGGAGTGCAATTGCTGGGTTGCAGGGTAACTCTATTTTCAACTTTTTGAGGAATCTCCATGCTATTTTCGAGTGGCTCTACCAGCTTACATTCCCACTAACAATGTAGGAGGTTCCCCCTTTCTCTGCATCCTCGCCAACATTGGTTATTTCCTGACTTATTAATTTTAGCCATTCTGTCTGGTGTGAGGTGATATCTCACTGTAGTTTTAATTTGTATTTCCATGATGCCCAGTGATGTTGAGATCTTTATCATATGTCTGTTGGACATTTGGATGTCTTCTTTGCAGAAAAGTCTGTTCATGTCTTCTGCCCATTTCCTGATTGGATTATTTATTCTTTGGATATTGAGGTAGATAAGTTATTCATAGATTTTGATACTAGCCCTTTATCTGATATGTCACTTGCAAATATCTTCTCCCATTCTGTAGGTTTTCTTTTGTTTTTGTTGACTGTTTCCTGTGCAAAACTTGAACTTGATGAAGTTCCAATAGTTCATTTATACCTCTGCTTCCCTTGACTTTGGTGATGTGCCACAGAAGGAGTTGATGTGGTTGAGGTGGAAGAGGTTGCTGCCTGTGATCTCCTCAAAGATTTGGATGGATTCCCTCTTTCACATTAAGGTCTTTTATCCATTTTGAGTCTACTTTTGTGTGTGGTGTAAAGAAATGGTCCAGTTTCATTCTTCTGCATGTGGCTCTCCAATTTTCACAATACTGTTTGTTGAGGAGACTGTCTTTACTCTCTTTTTTCCATTGGACATTCCTTCCTGCTTTGTCAAAGATTAGTTGACCATAGAGTTGAGGGTCCATTTCTGGGTTCTCTATTTTGTTCCATTGATCTATGTGTCCATTTTTGTGCCTGTTACTGTACTGTCTTGATGATTATGGCTTTGTAATAGAACTTGAAGCTGTAATTGTGATGCCACCAACTTCGGTTTTCTTTTTCAACATTCCTCTGGCTATTTGGTGTCTTTTCTGGTTCCATATAAATTTCAAGATTATTTGTTCCATTTCTTTGGAAAAAAAAAAAGAATGGTATTTTGATAGGGATTGCATTAAATGTGTAGATTGCTTTAGGTAGCATAGACATTTTCACAATATTTGTTCTTCCAATCCATAAGCATGGAACATTTTTCCATTTCTTTGTATCTTCCTCAATTTCTTTCATGAGTACTTTATAGTTTTCTGAGTACAGATTCTTTGCCTCTTTGGTTAGGTTTATTCCTAGGTATCTTATAGTTTTGGGTACAATTGTAAATGGGATCGACTTCTTATTCTTTCTTCTGTTTTGCTGTTGGTGTATAGAAATGCAGATGATTTCTATGCATTAATTTTATATCCTGATACTTTACTGAATTCCTGTATGAGTTTGAGCAGTTTTGGAGTCTACTCTTCCACATTTTCCACATAAAGTATCCTACCATCTGCAAAGGGTGAGGGTTTGACTACTTTGCCTACTCAGATGTCTTTTATTTCTTTTTGCTGTCTGATTGCTGAGGTTAAGACTCCTAGTACTATGTTGAATAGCAGTGGCGATGGTGGACATCCTTGCCATGTTCCTAACCTTAGGGGAATAGCTCTCAGTTTTTCCCCATTGAGGGTGATACGTGCTGTGGGTTTTTCATAGATGGCTTTGATGATATTGAGGTATGTATGTACCCTCTATGCCTACACTGTGAAAAGTATTGATCAAGAAAGGATGCTGTACATTGTCAAATGCTTTTCCAGCATCTATTGAGAGAATCATACAGTTCTTGCTCTTTCTTTTATTAATGTATTGTATCACATTGATTGATTTGTGGATGTTGAACCAACCTTGCAGCCCAGGAATAAATCCCACTTGGTCGTGGTGAATAATCCTTTTAATGTACTGTTGGATCCTATTGGCTAGTATTTTGGTGAGAATTCTTGCATCCATGTTCATCAGGGATATTGGTCTGTATTTCTCCTTTTTGATGGAGTCTTTGGGATCTAGGTAATGCTGGCCTCATAAAATGAGTTTGGAAGTTTTCCTTCCATTTCTATTTTTGGGACAGTTTCAGGAGAACAGGTATTAATTCTTCTTTAAGTGTGTGGTAAAATTCCCCCAGGAAGCCAGTTGGCCCTGCACTCATGTTATTTTGGAAGATTTTTGATGACTGCTTCAATCTTCTTACAGGTTATGGGTTTGTTCAGTTTTTCTATTTCTTCCTGTTTCAGTTTTGGTAGTTTATACATCTCTAGGAATGCATCCATTTCTTCCAGATTGTCAAATTAGCTGGTGTATAATTACTCATAATATGTTCTTATAATTGTTTATATTTCTTTGCTGTTGGTTGTGATCTCTCCTCCTTCATTCATGATTTTATTTATTTGGGTCCTTTCCCTTTTCTTTTTGATAAGTTTGGCCAGGGGTTTATCAATCTTATTAATTCTTTCAAAGAACCAGCTCCTAGTTTCATTGCTTTGTTCTACTGTTCTTTAGGTTTCTATTTCATTGATTTCTATTCTGATCTTTATTAATTCTCTTCTCCTGCTGGGTATAGGCTTTCTTTGCTCTTTTTTTCTCCAGCTTCTTTAGGTGTAGAGTTAGGCTGTATACTTGAGACCTTTCTTGTTTCTTGAGAAAGACTTGTATTGCTATATACTTTCCTCTCAGGGCTGCCTTTGCTGTGTCCCAAAGATTTTGAACCATTGTGTTTTCATTTTCATTTGTTTCAATGATTTTTTAAATTTTTCTTTAGTTTCCTCGTTGACACATTCATTCCTTAGTAGGATGCTCTTTAGCCTCCATGTACGTGAGTTTTTTCCAACTTTCCTCTTGTGGATTGGGTCCTACTTTTCAAAGCATTGTGGTCTGAAAATAGGCAGGGAATGATCCCAAACTTTTGATAGCAGTTGAGACCTGATTTGCGACCCAGAATGTGATCTATTCTAGAAATTGTTCCATGTGTACTAGAGAAGAATGTGTGTTCTGTTGCTTTGGGATGGAATGTTCTAAATATATCTGTGATGTCTGTCTGGTCTATTTTGTCATTTAAAGCCTTTATTTCATTATTTATCTTTTGCTTAGATGATCTGTCCATTTCAGTGATGGGATGTTAAATTCCCCTACTATTATTGTATTATTGTCGATGTGTTTCTTTGATTATGTCATTAATTGGTTCATGTAATTGGTTGTGCCCATTTAGGGACATAGATATGTAAAATTGTTAGATCTGTTTGTTGGATGGACCCTTTAAGTATGATATAGTGTTCTTCCTCATCTCTTATTATAGTCTTTGGCTTAAAATCTAATTTATCTGATATAAGGATTGTCACTCCAGCTTTCTTTTGATGTCCATTAGCAAGGTAAATTGTTTTCCACCCCCTTACTTTAAATTTGGAGGTTTCTTTGGGTCTAAAATGAGTTCTTTGTAGACAGCATACTGATCTTTTGTTTTGTTTTGTTTTTTGTTTGTTTGTTTGTTTAAATCCATTCTGATACCTTGTGTCTTTTGATCAGGGCATTTAGCCCATTTACATTCAGGGTAACTATCAAAAGATATGATTTCAGTGCCATTATATTGCCTATACTGTGACTGTTACAGTATATTTTCTTTGTTCCTTTCTGGTCTGTTACTTTTAGGCTCTCTCTTTGCTTGGAGGACCCCTTTCAATATTTCCTGTAGGTCTGGTTTGGGATTTGCAAACTTTTAGATTTTGTTTGTCTTGGAGGAAGCTTTTTATCTCTCCCTCTATTTTTAATGATAGCCTAGCTGGATTTCGTATTCTTGGCTGCATATTTTTCTTGTTAATGCTGTGAATATGTCATGCCAGTCCTTTCTGGCTTGCCAGGTCTCTGTGGACACGTCTGCTGCCAATCTAATATTTCTACCATTGTATGTTATAGACCTCTTGTCCTGAGCTGCTTTCAAAATTTTCTCTGTCACTAAGACTTACAAGTTTTACTACTAGGTGATGAGGTGTGGGCCTATTTTTATTGATTTTTGAGGGGGATTCTGTGTGCCTCCTGGGTTTTTATGCTTGTTCCCTTTGCCAAATTAGGGAAATTCTCTGCTATAATATGCTCCAACATACCTTCTGCTCTGCCCCCCTCTCTCTTTCTTCTTCTGGAATTCCAATTATTCTAATATCTTATGGTTTCACCTTATGGTATCACTTATCTCTCAGTTTCTCTCCTGGTGGTCCAGTAGTTGTTTGTGTCTCTTTTGCTCAATTTCATTATTCTCCATCATTTGGTCTTCCATATCGCCAAATCTCACATCTGCCTCATTTGTCCTAGCAGTAAAAGCCTCAATTTTTGTTGCACCTCATTGATAGCTTTTTTTATTCCAACTTGGTTAGATTTTAGTCTTTTTATTTTTCCATAAAGAGATTTTATTTCTCTAGAAAGGTATTCTCTAGTATCTTCCATGCTTTTTTTGAGCCCAGCTAGCACCTTGATAATCATCATTCTGAACTCTAGTTCTGACACATTACTAATGTCTATGTTGATTAGATCCCTAACCATTGAATTTGCCTCTTATACTTTTTTTTTAAGGTGAGTTTTTCTACCCTGTCATTTTATTCAGATAAAAATAGATGAATGAGAGAACGAAATACTAAAAGGTTAACAATTACCCAGGAAAACTATACACTAACCAAATCAGAAGGAACCCCCTAAACCCCTAATCTGGGAGGATATATGTATGTATGTAAGATTGTAAAAAATGAATTAATAATAAATTGGTTGAAAAAAAAGGAAAAAAAAGGGAGAATGGGATCAGGGTGGAGATGAGAACAAAACCATATGCTAGATTTAGGGTGTATTTTGATGTGTTAGAAGAAACTGTTATCCCAAAGTTTAAAGAAAGAAAAACTTATATGTATACAGAAAATAAGGCTAAAGACAATGAAGGGACAGAATACGAGTGTAAGAATGAAAATTTAAAAGGGTTTTTAAAAAGGCATTGATAAAATAGTTTAAAAAGAGGTTAAAATAAGAAAAATGAAAAACTTAAAAAATAGAATAAGAAAAAAGTAAACTTTAAAAAATTTAATATGAAAGATTAAAGAATCATGGGGAAAAAGAGCCATGATTTTGATGTGCTACATTCTCCTAGCTCTGGAGTTCTGTGGTTCTCACTGATGGGTAAACTTGGTCTTGGCTGGATGATCCAGCTGATCTTCTGGGGGAGGGGACTGTTGCAGTGATTCTCAAATGTCTTTGCCTGAAGTGGAATTGCACCACCCTTGCCAGGGGCTAGCCTAATTAATCTGCTTGGTTTTGCTCTCAATAGCTTTTTTTTTTTTTTTTTTTCCCTGAGCACTTTCCATACAGCTTTGGAGGAGGAGAATGAAGATGGCAGCCTCCCAATATCCAGCCCAGAGAATCTGAGAGCTCAGGCCCCACTCCTCAGTGTGCCCTCAAAGAAAAGCAGTCAATCATTCCTGTCTCCCTGGTCTGTGGCTGTGCTCTGTGCTCATCAGGCTTGTGATGGAGGACTTCCATCTCTGACACATGACCCCATTTAAAGACCCCAAACCCAGCAAATTCCTGAAGCACAGTCCCATAATACTCCTCCTGGTAGAGGAAGGGGGGTATCCCCAGATCTGCCACTTGTGGGATCCATGCTCAAAAACAGTGGCCTGATTGTGTTGGGAATAATGCTTTATGGTAACTGGAGCTGAAAGCCCACTTCTTGGTTCTGTCTTCACAGCTGGCTTCCCCACTCCAATACCTGGGACCTCTGCTACACTCAGACACTCCAGTCTTTCTGTGATCCCGAGGCACCTGAGACCACAGTGTCTCCGTGAGGGCTCCACCCCCGGCTTAGTCTCTGGAGCAATATCTCTCAGTGGAGCAGACTTCTAAAAGTTCCAATTTTGTGCTCTGCTGCTCTACCACTTGCCAGGACCTGGCCCGTCCCCCCCCCCCCCACAGTCTCTCGTCCCATGTGTTGCTTCAGATTCACTTCTCTACACATCCTACCATCCAGAAAGTTTTGTTTGATCAGAATGGTTTCATAACTATCTAGCTAAATTCCTGGGACCTGATGAAATTTAGGTTTCCTACTCCTCCACTATCTTGCTCCTCAAAATCCATAGATTCTGACAACTACGGGTCTGCAATAATTTCTAGAACTAATTAGAAAACTGCATTCAAGCAAACATGGAATTGATTGAATTGACAAAGAAATGTCAGTCTCAGATGCTTTTGATTCCTCGTGTGCATTGAAGAAAATTCTGTTAGCAATAGTGAAAGACAGAAAACTAAGGCTTCCAAAGATGCATGTGGGTATGAAGTATTTTATGCCATTGAAGAGACTCAAGTTGAAGAAAACCTTTAGACTCATTGTCAACTCATTGTATCATTTTTTATCATGAATTTGTTAGGGCATGTTTGACATTAGCACTCTTTGAAGGAAACCAAAAACATGCAGGTGACACCCCAAATAAGGATCATTACCACTTACACTCTGAACATGTGATTGCAATAAAAGCTGGAAAACAAAGAACGGTTAGCAGTGCTATGGTAGCTGGTCAAGATTCAAATACTTCAGAAACCTTTATCAGAAAGATTAAAAGTGGTTCCTGGAGAAAGAGTAGATCTAATTTTCCACAAACTTGAGAAAGTACACTATTATGCTCAGTAATATGTCTATCCAAGGCTATCCACAGAAGTTGATCAAATTCCTCAAGATTTTGAGTCTGGAAACAGAGCCAATAGCTAAATAGCTTACCAATCATTGCTAGGGAGCTGGAATCTCTGATTTGTCTAACAGAGGCAGGAGTAAGGTTAGAATTGAACAGAAACAACCAAAGAAGATGCTAAGAATTTCAATTTTATCAATTTTGGCAAGCTGCCATAGAGCTAAACATTCAGGTTGTTGATGTAAAAGGATTATCAAGCCAATATCTCCAAGGATTATTAAAGAATATGAAAAAAAAATACTATGACTGTCATTGAAAACACTGCTGTTTGTCTGTTTGCTCTTCCAGATTTACGGAAATTATTTCTCATAAGCTATCTATGACTTAAAAAATTTGGTAACAAATACTTTTTTCCCCTCCAGAACTCAGAAAGTTTCAGTGAGTATTACATTTTCATGGCAATGCATTTATTTGCATAAGTTCTATTAAGAATCTGTTTTCCTTATGATAAGACACCATTGGAAATGTTGGTCATATTACCAAAGCTTTGACTGAAATGTCATATTGAACAAGACATGCATACACTCCAATATGACCAGACAGCTTAAAGGAATTAAGGTTGATATATGGAACCATTGAAGCCCCTTGTAAAAACCAGTCTGGTACCTTATTTACATGGTTTCCAGCAGCCTTACCTGGTGGGTAAAGAGGGTAATTTCCTGGCAGGTGCCAGGATATTATGGGGACCTTAAGAAAAGAGGAATTTATCCAAATCTACATATATTGCAAGCAAAAATCTGATGACAGGTATTTGGCTTGGCTTCTTAGTCTCAAGAAGCTATTAAAAATTCAATTTGAAATTCGTTATGGAAAGTTGCAACTTTGTCAGATTTTTAAAAAGCAGATTTTAAAAAAGAAAGAAAGAAAGAAAGACTATGTGGCCAATCCTTATTCTTGCTGTGCTTATGTAAATAGGCTGAGTTTGTTAAAGTTAGACTTATTTTACAAACAATTTAGTTTTAATTTTAATATCTTTGGTGGAAATGAGGGTGATTTTAGAGAACTCTATTTCAATAACATACCTTGTGTATATTAGGTCCTGGTTCTGATTAACAGTCTTTGAGTATTTGTTGTTTTCCTGTAAACCTGGGCTGAATCCTAAATCCTAATATCCTCTAGTGTCTGGCTATGACTCTTCAAATTAAAGTTTCCAATTTTCTCCCATTATCTTTACTTAGAATCATTGAGAACTAAAAGTGTTCTTTTTCCTGAAGCCCTGCCACTTGAAGCTAGAGAACTTGAGGTAATTTTCAGAGAAAAAAATGGCCCCAGTGGCCCATGTTGAGACCATCTTCATGCCTATAGCTATGTGGGCTATTCAAAAAGATCACCAGATATCCACAGATAATTGAAAAAGTTATTCCAGCTATCCTGATTTAATGGATCTGCCGTTGTAAAATCCTGAATTTGAGATGTTCATGGTTGAGGACAGTTTTATGGATCAAGTACAGTGAAGAACAGGATACAGTGGTGATTCATAAGATCTTGTCCACTGCTAAGGACACCAGAAAAATGGGCCGATCAAGCTGCCAAGATAGTAGTCTGTACAAGACTCAAAACTCTATAATGACTTTGGTACCAGATGTACTTAACTAATACCAACTCCAGTATTCTCCTGAAGACCCAAGAAGAGCTAAGGAATAGGGGCTTGGACACCATGCTGGCACTAGAGATGGCTGAAAATATAAGAGATCCTTATCCCAGAACTTCTTATGGAAGAAATAATTAACCATATTCATCAAAGTACCCATTAAGGGTGAGATGCTATTCTTTAGGGCATCCAGAAATATATTACAAGTCCTAGTCTTCAGAGAACTGTTTTAAAAATGTGATATTTTTAAAAATAAATTATAAAACTGAATTCTGAAAAGTATACAACTTAGAGGCACCACACCTAGAGAAGATGGGCAGACTTTACCATGGTGCCAAAAACAGGTAGATTTCAATATTTGCCAATATGTTTTTAACCTTTTAATCTGAGTATAGTTGACATAAATGTTACATGAGTTTCAGGTGTATAACATAGTGACTCAACATCTCTATACCATATGCTATTCTCACCACTAGTGTAGCTACCATCTGTCATCATACAATGCTATTACAGTATTACTGACTATATTTACTATGCCTTTCCTTTTATTACCATAACTTATTTCACATCTGGAAGCCTGTATTTTCTACTCTCCTTTATCCATTTTGTCCATCCTCCCACCACCTGCTCCCCCTGGCAACAATCAATTCTCAATATATGTCTGATTCTGCTCTTTTGGTCTGTTTAGTCATTTGCTCACCATTAAAAAAAAAAATGATGTTGCTATTTGCAACAACATGGATAGACCTAGATGGTATTATAAGTGAAATAAGTCAGACTGAGAAAGGCTAATACCATATGATTTCACTCAGATATTTGCTGGTATTTGTAGACACCTACAAGTTGAGCCAAAGCTTTCTCATACCATTAAAAGAAAACCTTGCAAGTTGTCATAACTTTTTTTTTTAAAGATTTTATTTATTTATTTGACAGAGAGAGAGAAATCACAAGTAAGCAGAGTAGCAGGCAGAGAGAGAGAGGGGAAAGCAGGCTCCCCACTAAGCAGAGAGCCTCATGCGGGGCTCAATCCCAGGACCTTGAGATCATGACCAGAGCCGAAGGCAGAGACTTAACCCACTGAGCCACCCAGGCACCCCAGCAAGTTGTCATAAATTTTAAGTAAAATCATTCCTAGGCTTGGATTGTATCTACTTATTCAGAGGGCCAATGGAGCAGCATTTATGGCAAAATCACACAAGCAGACTCCAATGTTGGACCCTCAACAACCTAGAAAAATGGAACAAAATGAACTGGAAAAGATATGCCAAGAAAGCAAATTAACTTGGGGAAAAAAAAAATATTGCTTATCCTGCTTCAGGTAAGAGTGGCCCCTATAAGTAAACTTGGTTTAAGCCCCTAGGAAATGTTATATGGAAGAATTTTTTGACACTCCTTTCATGACTTAGAAGTTTCTGATGGGGCTTATATTTAGAATAGGATACTATCAGGTACATTCAGTAAATAATTTTCTTCAATAGGTTGGTGTACCCCATAGATGAGCCCTTATGCTACCTGAATCCTGGAGACTTCTTAAAGACTTGGGAGAGCAAGCACCCAGGGAATTAACTCCAACTTTGTTGGATAAGACCTTTATGAGGTGCTATTAACCACCATTCTTCAGTAAAACTATAAGGGCATTAAGTGGTGGATATATCACACTCTAGTTATAAGAATCCACAGGTTCCCTATACTCTGTCAGCAAAGGGAACATTGAAAGGAACCCTGCTTGGATGAGTGAAACATTGATGGACCTCAAATTATGTAGGAGAGCTGGTCCAAAGAAGTTAATTGGTAAGTACAACAACCTACTTGGTTTCAACAAATCTTCCCTAAGCCTCTAGATTAAATCATACCATAAGAACTATTAACTAAAGGACAAAAATCTTGGTAATTTAGAATGTTGGGTTTCAACCTAGAACTAAAGAATGTGTATATATTCTTACATATCAGTGTAGAAGGGTTCCACTCCTCTAACCCTGATCATCCCATTTTAGAAGAAAATAACTAAAGGGGTTATCATCCCAATTGCCTCAAGAATGAGGAATGATGAAAAGACAGTGATTACTGGAACCTTTAACCAAAGGTTTATTTGGAGTAATAAGGGCAACTGCAACTTTTTACCCACTGCTTTTTTTGTTTGCCTGTGAACTTCCCTGACTCTCCTCCTTTCTGGGAGGTGGATTTGAACCTTGCCCTCTCCTCCCCTTGTTTGGCTGTCTTTCTAATAAACCCTTTCCTTACTGCATACTCCATGACTCAGTAAATGGTTTTGCTGGGCATTGGGCAAATGAACTTGGGTACAGTTACATGACTACCTTGAACCTGGTATAAGGAAATGGGCTGTTTATTATTATTTTTATTTTTATTATTAATGTTATATTGATACTATTAGTATATTTTTGAGTAACACTTCAAGATTTATTCAGTTGAAAAGTCTTTTTTAGTGTAATAATGCTTAAAGATAACTCACAGTCATGGTTTTGAAACCTATCATTTCTATTTCAGTAATTAGAATAAATTTTTTTTAAAAATTCGATAAACTACTGAAGCTGTTTATTGAAAAATACATATTGTCAACTGTATCTACTATTCTAAGCTCTTGCATTACTTCAACAAACAGAGCAGACATGTCCTTGCTTTTATAAAATCTACAATGTACTTCATGGAAAGACAACAAGAATCAATAGATAATTTCAGAGTATTATGATCAGGAAAACATTAAGACAAAGTTTTAGAACTGGTGAAGTGAAGTTACTTTAGAGTGATACAATATAAAAACATCACAGAGGGTAATTTAGAACTGTTTCAATGTCACAAAAGAAATCAAAAATTTGAAAAGATTAATAACTTCAATAATAGTTTTTAAATAAATGAGCCTTGTCAAACTGCTTGCTCACAGATGAAGTAACTTATACTCTTACTTTAAAACTCTGGTTTGAGAGGAGTCAAGATGGCGGAGAAGTAGCAGCTGAGACTACTTCAGGTTGCGGGAGATCAGCTAGATAGCTTATCTAAAGATTGCAAACACCTACAAATCCAACGGGAGATCGAAGAGAAGAAGAACAGCAATTCTAGAAACAGAAAATCAACCACTTGCTGAAAGGTAGGACTGGCGGAGAAGTGAATCCAAAGCGACGGGAAGACAGACCCCGGGGGGAGGGGCCGGCTCCCGGCAAGCGGCGGAGCAACGGAGCACAAAATCGGGACTTTTAAAAGTCTGTTCCGCTGAGGGACATCGCTCCAGAGGCTTAACTGGGGTGAAGCCCACGCGGGGCCAGTGTGGCCTCAGGTCCTGCAGGGTCACAGAAGGATCGGGGTGTCTGAGTGTCGCAGAGCTCGCAGGTATTAGAACAGGGAGGCCGGCTACAGAGACGGAGCCGAGGAGTGAGCTCACAGCTCGGGCTTACCTTGAACCGGTCGCAGGCTCGGTGAGCTCGGATCACGGCCGGAGGCCAGGGTGACGGGAGTAATTGGACGCTGTTCCCTGAGGGCGCACTGAGGAGTGGGACCCCTAGCTCTCGGCTCCTCCGGGCCGGAGACTGGGAGGCCGCCATCTTCCTTCCCGTCCTCCAGACTCTACGGAAAGCGCTCAGGGAACAAAAGCTCCCGAAAGCAAACCCGAGCGGATTACTCAGCCCGGCCCCTGGTAAGGGAGGTGCGACTCCGCCTGGGGCAAAGACACTTGAAAATCACTACAACAGGCCCCTCCCCTAGAAGATCAACAAGAAACCCAGCCAGGACCAAGTTCACTTACGAGGAGTGCGGTTTCAATACCAAGGAGAGCAGCGGAATTCCAGAGGAGGAGAAAGCAAAGCACGGAACTCATGGCTTTCTCCCCATGATTCTTTAGCCTTGCAGTTAATTTAATTTTTTTTCTTTTTCAATTTTTTTCTCTTCTTCTGCTAAATTTTTTTTAAACTTTTACCCTTTTCTTTTTTAACGTTTTTTAACTAGTTTATCCAATATATATATATTTTTTCCTTTTTATATTTTTTTCATTATTGGTTTTCTTTTTTTTATTTGTTTCTTTTTTATTTTTTATTTTATTTATTTATTTTTTTTCTTTCTGAACCTCTTTTTATCCCCTTCCCCCCCCCCCTCACGATTTGGGATCTCTTCTGATTTGGCTAAAGCATATTTTCCTGGGGTTGTTGCCACCCTTTTAGTATTTTACTTACTCCTTCATATACTCTTATCTGGACAAAATGACAAGGCGGAAAAATTCACCACAAAAAAAAGAACAAGAGGCAGTACCAAAGGCTAAGGACCTAATCAATACAGACATTGGTAATATGTCAGATTTAGAGTTCAGAATGACGATTCTCAAGGTTCTAGCTGGGCTCGAAAAAGGCATGGAAGATATTAGAGAAACCCTCTCGGGAGATATAAAAGCCCTTTCTGGAGAAATAAAAGAACTAAAATCTAATCAAGTCGAAATAAAAAAAGCTATTAATGAGGTGCAATCAAAAATGGAGGCTCTCACTGCTAGGATAAATGAGGCAGAAGAAAGAATTAGCGATATAGAAGACCAAATGACAGAGAATAAGGAAGCTGAACAAAAGAGGGACAAACAACTACTGGACCACGAGGGCAGAATTCGAGAGATAAGTGACACCATAAGACAAAACAACATTAGAATAATTGGGATTCCAGAAGAAGAAGAAAGAGAGAGGGGAGCAGAAGGTATATTGGAGAGAATTATTGGAGAGAATTTCCCCAATATGGCAAAGGGAACAAGCATCAAAATCCAGGAGGTTCAGAGAACCCCCCTCAAAATCAATAAGAATAGGTCCACACCCCGTCACCTAATAGTCAAATTTACAAGTCTTAGTGACAAAGAGAAAATCCTGAAAGCAGCCCGGGAGAAGAAGTCTGTAACATACAATGGTAAAAATATTAGATTGGCAGCAGACTTATCCACAGAGACCTGGCAGGCCAGAAAGAGCTGGCATGATATATTCAGAGTACTAAACGAGAAAAACATGCAGCCAAGAATACTATATCCAGCTAGGCTATCATTGAAAATAGAAGGAGAGATTAAAAGCTTCCAGGACAAACAAAAACTGAAAGAATTTGCAAACACCAAGCCAGCTCTACAGGAAATATTGAAAGGGGTCCTCTAAGCAAAGAGAGAACCTAAAAGTAGTAGATCAGAAAGGAACAGAAACAATATACAATAGCAGTCACCTTACAGGCAATAAAATGGCACTAAATTCATATCTCTCAATAGTTACCCTGAATGTTAATGGGCTAAATGCCCCAATCAAAAGACACAGGGTATCAGAATGGATAAAAAAACAAAACCCATCTATATGTTGCCTACAAGAAACTCATTTTAAACCCGAAGACACTTTCAGATTTAAAGTGAGGGGGTGGAAAAGAATTTACCGTGCTAATGGACATCAGAAGAAAGCAGGAGTGGCAATCCTTATATCAGATCACTTAGATTTTAAACCAAAGACTATATTAAGAGATGAAGATGGACACTATATCATACTCAAAGGATCTGTCCAACAAGAAGATCTAACAATTGTAAATATCTATGCCCCTAACGTGGGAGCAGCCAACTATATAAACCAATTAATAACAAAATCAAAGAAACACATCGACAATCATACAATAATAGTAGGGGACTTTAACACTCCCCTCACTGAAATGGACAGATCATCCAAGCAAAAGATCAACAAGGAAATAAAGGCCTTAAATGACACACTGGACCAGATGGACATCACAGATATATTCAGAACATTTCATCCCAAAGCAACAGAATACACATTCTTCTCTAGTGCACATGGAACATTCTCCAGAATAGATCACATCCTTGGTTCTAAATCAGGTCTTAACTGTTATCAAAAAATTGGGATCATTCCCTGCATATTTTCAGACCACAATGCTCTGAAGCTAGAACTCAATCGCAAGAGGAAATTTGGAAAGAACCCAAATATATGGCGACTAAACAGCATCCTTCTAAAGAATGAATGGGTCAACCAGGAAATTAAAGAAGAATTGAAAAAATTCATGGAAACAAATGATAATGAAAATACAACAGTTCAAAATCTGTGGGACACAACAAAGGCAGTCCTGAGAGGAAAATATATAGCGGTATAAGCCTTTCTCAAGAAACAAGAAAGGTCTCAGGTACACAACCTAACCCTACACCTAAAGGAGCTGGAGAAAGAACAAGAAAGAAACCCTAAACCCAGCAGGAGAAGAGAAATCATAAAGATCAGAGCAGAAATCAATGAAATAGAAACCAAAAAAAACAATAGAACAAATCAACGAAACTAGGAGCTGGTTCTTTGAAAGAATTAATAAGATTGATAAGCCCCTGGCCAGACTTATCAAAAAGAGAAGAGAAAGGACCCAAATAAATAAAATCATGAATGAAAGAGGAGAGATCACAACTAACACCAAAGAAATACAGACAATTATAAGAACATATTATGAGCAACTCTATGCCGACAAATTTGACAATCTGGAAGAAATGGATGCATTCCTAGAAACATATAAACTGCCACAACTGAACCTGGAAGAAATAGAAAGCCTGAACAGACCCAAAACCAGTAAGGAGATTGAAACAGTCATCAAAAATCTCCAAACAAACAAAAGCCCAGGGCCAGACGGCTTCCCGGGGGAATTCTACCAAACATTTAAAGAAGAACTAATTCCTATTCTCCTGAGACTGTTCCAAAAAATAGAAATGGAAGGAAAACTTCCAAACTCATTTTATGAGGCCAGCCTCACCTTGATCCCCAAACCAGACAAGGATCCCATCAAAAAAGAGAACTACAGACCAATATCCTTGATGAACACAGATGCAAAAATTCTCACCAAAATACTAGCCAATAGGATTCAACAGTACATTAAAAGGATTATTCACCACGACCAAGGGGGATTTATTCCAGGGCTGCAAGGTTGGTTCAACATCCGCAAATCAATCAATGTGATACAACACATTAATAAAAGAAAAAACAGGAACCATATGATACTCTCCATAGATGCTGAAAAAGCATTTGACAAAGTACAGCATCCCTTCCTGATCAAAACTCTTCAAAGTGTAGGGATAGAGGGCACATACCTCAATATTATCAAAGCCATCTATGAAAAACCCATCACAAATATCATTCTCAATGGAGAAAAACTGAAAGCTTTTCCGCTAAGGTCAGGAACATGGCAGGGATGTCCGTTATCACCACTGCTATTCAACATAGTACTAGAAGTCCTAGCCTCAGCAATCAGACAACAAAAAGAAATTAAAGGCATCCAAATCGGCAAAGAAGAAGTCAAACTATCACTCTTCGCAGATGATATGATACTATATGTGGAAAACCCAAAAGACTCCACTCCAAAACTGCTAGAACTTGTACAGGAATTCAGTAATGTGTCAGGATATAAAATCAATGCACAGAAATCAGTCGCATTTCTCTACACCAACAACAAGACAGAAGAAAGAGAAATTAAGGAGTCCATCCCATTTACAATTGCACCCAAAACTATAAGATACCTAGGAATAAACCTAACCAAAGAGACTAAGAATCTATACACAGAAAACTATAAAGTACTCATGAAAGAAATTGAGGAAGACACAAAGAAATGGAAAAATGTTCCATGCTCCTGGATTGGAAGAATAAATATTGTGAAAATGTCTATGCTACCTAAAGCAATCTACACATTTAATGCAATTCCTATCAAAGTACCATCCATTTTTTTCAAAGAAATGGAACAAATAATCCTAAAATTTATATGGAACCAGAAAAGACCGCGAATAGCCAAAGGAATATTGAAAAAGAAAGCCAGAGTTGGTGGCATCACAATTCCGGACTTCAAGCTCTATTACAAAGCTGTCATCATCAAGACAGCATGGTACTGGCACAAAAACAGACACATAGATCAATGGAACAGAATAGAGAGCCCAGAAATAGACCCTCAACTCTATGGTCAACTAATCTTCGACAAAGCAGGAAAGAATGTCCAATGGAAAAAAGACAGCCTCTTCAACAAATGGTGTTGGGAAAATTGGACAGCCACATGCAGAAAAATGAAATTGGATCATTTCCTTACACCACACACGAAAATAGACTCAAAATGGATGAAGGACCTCAATGTGAGAAAGGAATCCATCAACATCCTTGAGGAGAACACAGGCAGCAACCTCTTCGACCTCAGCCGCAGCAACATCTTCCTAGGAACATCGCCAAAGGCAAGGGAAGCAAGGGCAAAAATGAACTATTGGGATTTTATCAAGATCAAAAGCTTTTGCACAGCAAAGGAAACAGTTAACAAAACCAAAAGACAACTGACAGAATGGGAGAAGATATTTGCAAACGACATATCAGATAAAGGGCTAGTGTCCAGAATCTATAAAGAACTTAGCAAACTCAACACCCAAAGAACAAATAATCCCATCAAGAAATGGGCAGAAGACATGAACAGACATTTCTGCAAAGAAGACATCCAGATGGCCAACAGACACATGAAAAAGTGCTCCATATCACTCGGCATCAGGGAAATACAAATCAAAACCACAATGAGATACCACCTCACACCAGTCAGAATGGCTAAAATTAACAAGTCCGGAAATGACAGATGCTGGCGAGGATGCGGAGAGAGGGGAACCCTCCTACACTGTTGGTGGGAATGCAAGCTGGTGCAACCACTCTGGAAAACAGCATGGAGGTTCCTCAAAATGTTGAAAATAGAACTACCCTATGACCCAGCAATTGCACTGCTGGGTATTTACCCTAAAGATACAAACGTAGTGATCCGAAGGGGCACGTGCACCCGAATGTTTATAGCAGCAATGTCTACAATAGCCAAACTATGGAAAGAACCTAGATGTCCATCAACAGACGAATGGATAAAGAAGATGTGGTATATATATACAATGGAATACTATGCAGCCATCAAAAGAAATGAAATCTTGCCATTTGCGACAACATGGATGGAACTAGAGGGTATCATGCTTAGCGAAATAAGTCAATCGGAGAAAGACAACTATCATATGATCTCCCTGATATGAGGGAGAGGAGATGCAACATGGGGGGTTAATGTGGTAGGAGAAGAGTAAATGAAACAAGTTGGGATTGGGAGGGAGACAAACCATAAGTGACTCTTAATCTCACAAAACAAACTGAGGGTTGCTGGGCAGAGGGGGGTTGGGGGGGGGTTATGGACATTGGGTAGGGTATGTGCTATGGAGAGTGCTGTGAAGTTTGTAAACGTGGAGATTCACAGACCTGTACCCCTGGGGGAAAATATATATATATATATATATGTTTATAAAAAATAAAATTATAAAAAAAAAAAAAATAAAAAAAAAAAAACTCTGGTTTGAACTAAAAATCCCATGGCATTCTTTTGGAAAGCTTTACTAAGGTTCGTGGTCCTTTAGATCTCAGCATTTAGGTAATCAGCAGATCTGGTTTCTAGTCCCAGCCCCATACTAATGCACTGTCTTTGGAAAATCATACCATTCAGTTGTAGGAATTTAGTTCCTCTGAATTCATGTTTTCACATCTGCTAAACTGAAGGACTAAGCCAAATGATCTTTAATCCACTTTCATTTAGTGATTCATCACAACAAGTGCCTTTCCCAATATGTGTCACCTATTTTACCCAACCCCTACCTTCCCTGCAGTAATCCTCAGCTTGTTCTTTATGGTTAAGAGTCTGCTCTATGGTTTGCTTTTCTTTTTCTCTCCCTATGTTAATCTGTTTTGTTTCTTAAATTTCATATATGAGTAAATTTGTATGGTATATGTCTTTCTCTTACTGACTTATTTTGCATAGCATAATACATTAGCTCCAAACACATCATGGAAAATGGCAAGATTTCATTCTTTCTGATGGCTGAGTAATATTCTTATATATGTAAGAATACTACTTATAATATATTATAAGTCATATAATAATGATGTGTTCATCATATATATACTACATATAGTATATATAATACACTATAATATATAAGATAGATATATATCTATATAGATATAGATATATACCATGTCTTCTTTATGCATTCATCTGTTTATGGACATTTGGACTCTGTCCATAATTTGGCCATTGTTGATACTGCTACTATAAACATCGGGGTACACATATTCCTTTGAATCAGTATTTTTGTATACTTTGGGTAAATATCTAGTAGTGTAATTGTTGGATCATAGGGTAGTTCTATTTTTAACTTTTTGAAGAGGCTTGATACATACTGTTTTCCAGAGTAAACCAGTTCTTAAACCCACCAACAGTGTAAGAGTGTTCCCCTTTCTCTGCATCCTTGACAACACCTGTTGTGTCCTGTGTTAATTTTAGCTGTTCCGATAGGCATGAGGTGGTATCTCATTGTAGTTTTGATTTTTATTTCCCTAATAATGAATGATGTTCAACATCTTTTCAGTTGTCTAATAGCCATCTGGATGTCTTCTTTGGAAAAATCTCTATTCATGTCTTCAGCCCATTTCTTAACTGGATTATGTTTTTTGGGTGTTGAGTTTTATAAGTTCTTTATATATTTTAGATACTAACCCTTTATCAGGTATGTCATTTGGAAATATTTTTCTCCCATTCGGTAGGTTCCCTTTTTGTTTTGTTAACTAGTTCCTTTGCTATGCATAAGCTTTTTATTTTGATAAAGTCTCAGTGGTTCATTTTTCCTTTTGCTTCCCTTGCCTCAGCAGAGCTGTCCCCTAAGATGTTGCTACAGCCAATGTCAAAAGCTTGGTGCCTGTGTTCTCTAGGGTTTTGATGGTTTCCTATTTCACATTTGGGTCTTTAATTCATTTTGAATTTATGTATGCTGTAAGAAAGTGGTCTAGTTTCATTCTTTCACATGTTGCTGTCCAGTTTTCCCAGCATCATTTGTTGAATGTTTTGTTTTTGTTTTTTTTTTCCCATTGGATATTCTTTCTTGCTTAGTTGAAGATGGCCATATTGTGAGGCCATTTCTGGGTTTTCTGTTCTGGTCCCTTGGTCTGTATGTCTGTTTTTGTGCCACTACCATACTGTATTGATGACTACAGCTTTATAATATAGCTTGAGATATGGCATCTTGATGTCTCCAAATTTGTTCTTTTTCAGGATTGCTTTGGCTCTTCAGGGTCTTTTGTGGTTCTGTACGAATTTTAGGGCTTTTCTTGTTTTATCTCTGTGAAAAATGCTGGTGACGTTTTGAGAGGTATTGCACTAAATGTGTAGATTGCTTTGGGTAGTATAGACATTTTAATAATTTTTTTTCTTCCAATCCATTGGTATGGAATGTTTTTCTATTTCTTTTTGTCATCTGCAATTTCTTTCATAAGTATTCTACAGTTTTCAAGGATTGAATAATTCACCCTCTGGTATTTAGAGGACATATTTACATGTAATATATATTTTTAAAAAGTTACATTTCATTTATTTAAGAAAATGTTTTGATATTTCAATTCCCTTTCCTGTATCCTTTTCTATTAAAAAAATTGAGAACAATTTATCTTTACAATATCACCTGGAAATGGTTTGGGAACTTTATGACTACTACTGAGGAATCAATCACTGAAAAATGAAAGGTTTGTTTTTGTGTTTTGTTAAATTATTTCTGCTAGTCAGTACTCAAATATACATCTAGTCACTTGTTCCAGGAAACTTTTTGATTCTTGTAGAAGTATTTAAGTTGGCTTTCATATTTGCAGTTAAGAAAATGCAAGTAACATTTTAAATTTGGACCAAAGTGCTTGAGGGTTTATTTTTGTTTGTTTTTATTTTTTTGTTTTTGTTTTTTTTTTAAACATGTACCAAGAATGCCTTACCTACCATGTAAAGTTAACCTTAGATAATTATTAGAGAGGTTTTAGACTGAATATACATAATTGTTCCAAGGTAGAAACTTCAGTAATTTGCAAATCTCCTCAAATTATCTCTTCCTCTCCATGACTGACCAATAATTCCTATTGGCTATACCTCAGAAGAGTATTTAAAATACAACTCATTCTTAATAGGCCTGCTGTCTAGGATTTGGTTCAGATCTTCACTGTCCTTTAGATGAGGGATTATAGTACCTCCTATTTTGCTTCCCTTGACCAAATCTTACTCATCAACTTCATCTATGCAGTCTACATACATATATTAATTTTCTCACATTATAATTTGTATGAGAACAGGGACAGGTCACTTCTATTTAAAGCAGATGAGAATGCTGACTCCTGACAGATACAGTAGATAATTTATACATAGTAAACAATCAAACACATCCACTGAATATTAGAAAATAAATGAATAAATCAGATTTTGAAACTGCAGTATTTAAAACTTAACATTGACTTATGTTGCTTTCAGTATAAACTCAATATTTCTTGGCTTAGCATCCATTCACCATCTACATCTAATAATCATCAGCACCATTTCATCAACCTTGGGGTTAAGTTGCAATAAATTTCTACTTATATCTCTATTATGGAAGCCCATTTTATCATTAAGTATTTTTTATAGACTTTTGTACCCTCCGCTTAGAATCTACGTTTTTTTCCTCTATCAAATATATTTTTGTACAAATCCAATTACCAAGCTCAGTATGCCTTCTCCACAAGACTTTGAATTTTCACAAGTCAAATACAATTATATATTTCTGTCATGGAACACTAATATTCTCAAGACAGGGTTTGATATGCAATTCATCATGGCCAATTAACAAATTTAATATATAACAGTTGTTCAGCCCACTCTGTATGTGTATGATTTGAAAAGCTTATACATTATGCTAGTCTCGACACAAGCATAGCTACCATTTACTACCATACAATACTAACAAAATATGAAAGATGATATTCCTTATGCTAGGCATTTATTCCTATGACTTATTCATTCCATAAGTGGCATTCTATATTTCCCACTCCTATACAAATTTTTCCATCCCCCAATTCCCTTGTCCCCTGGTAACAATCAGTTTTTTTATATATACAGGTCTAATTAGGCTTTTTGTTTATTAATATTTTGTTGTTTTAGATTCCTTGTAAGTGAAATTATACAGTATTTTCTCAGCCAGACATATTTCATTTAACGTAATATCCTCCATGTTGTCTCAAATGACACAATCTCACCAGTTGTTATGGCTGCATAATATTCCATTGTGTATATATATATATATATATATATATATATATATACCAAATTTTTCTTAATAATACATCTATTAATGGGCACTTATTTGGTTGCATGCATGTCTTGGCTATTATACATAATGCCACAATAAACAAAAGGGTGTGTATATCTTTTCAAATTAGTGTTTTCCTACCCTGTATAAATACCCAGTAGTGGAATTACTGGGTCATGTGGTTTGTCTATCTTTAAATTTTGAAGAAACTCCATACTGTTTTCAGTGGCTGCACCAATATTTCATTCCCAAAATTCATGTACAAGGGCCCTTTTTCTCAAGATACTCACCAACACTTGTAATCCCCTGTCATTTTTTATTGTAGCCATTCTAACTGGTGTAGGGTGATAGCTCATTGTGGTTTTGGTTTGTATTTCCCTGATTAGTAATGCTGCACAACTTTTCATGTGTCTGTATGTTTTCTTTCTTTCTTTATTTATTCCTGTCCACTTTCAGATTGAATTTTTTTTTTCTGGTGTTGGGTGGAACAAGTTCTTTATATATTTTGGATATTAATCTCATCTTTTGCAAATGTTGTCTCTTATTCAGTGATTTCCCTTTTTGTTTTGTTAGTGGTTTCCTTTGCTGTGCAAAAGTTTTTGTTTTTGTTTTTAATATTTTGATGTTGTCCCAAAAGTTTATTCTTTTTTTATTTCCCTTGCCCTAGGAGGCCTATCTAATGTTGCTACCCCAGTGTCAGAAAAAATACTGCCTGTGTTCTCTTCTAGGAGTTTTCTGGTTTTGGGTCTCACACTTAGGTCATCCATCTAAGCTTACTTGCGTGGCTGGTGTTATAAAGTGGTCTAGTCTTGGGATGCCTAAGTGGCTCAGTCAGTTAAGCATCTGCCTTTGGCTCAGGGTCCTGGGATGGAGTCCCACATCAGGCTTCTTGCTCAGTGGGGAGACTGCTTCTCCCTCTGCCTCTGTCTGCCACTCACCCTGCTTGCGCACTCTCTGTCCAGTCTCATTCTTTTATATATAGCTATCTAGTTTTCTCAGCACCATTTATTGAAGAGAAGGTTATTTCCCTATTGTATATTCTTGCCTCCTTTGTCATAGATTGATCATACATGTGCGGCTTTATTTCTGGGGTCTCTATTCTGTTCCATTGATCAATGTGTCTAACTTTGTGCCAGTACCACACTGTTTTATTTACTACAGTTTTGTGGTATATGAAATCTGGGATTGTGATACCTCCAGTTTCTTTCTTTCTTTCTTTTATTTTTTCCAAGACTGCTTTGGCTATTTGGGGTCTTCTGTGGTTCCATATAAATTTTAATATTACTTATCCTAGTTTTGTGAAAAATGCTATTGGTATTTTGATAGGGATTGCATGTAATCTATAGATTTCTTTGGGTAATGTGTACATCTTAAAATTTGTGCTCCCAATCCATGAGCTTGGAATATCTTTCTATTTTTGTCATTGTCAATTTCTTCCATCAGTGTTTTACAGTTGTCCAAATACTGGTCTTTCATCTACTTGGTTATTTATTCCCAGGTTATTTGATCTTTCCGGTACAATTATAAATTGTGTTGGTCATGGTGGTGGTGGGGTTTTTAATGATGTTTCCACTCTTCATTATTAGTGCAGAGAAATGTTCCTAGTGTTTGGGTGTAATTTTGTATCCTGCTGCTTTACTGACTTTATTTATTACTTCTAGTTAGTAATTTTCTGGTGGAGTCTCTAGTGTTTCCTATGTATATCATCATGTTATCTGCAACTAGTAATGTTCAAATTCTTTTCCAATTCTTTTCCAATATGGATACCATTTTTTTTTTGTCTGATTGCTGTGGCTGGAACTTCCAATATTATGTTAGATAAAAGTGGCAAGAGTGGACACCCTTGTTTTATTCCTGATCTTAGAGGAAAAGCTTTTTTTTTTTTCTTTCATTTTTTATCCATTGAGTGAGACTGAGCTGCAGGTTTTTCATATATGACATTTATTATGTTGGGATATGTTCCCTCTAAACCTACTTTGTGAGAGTGTTTACCATGAATAGATGCTGAATTTTCTCAAATGCTTTTTCTGCATCTATTGAGATAGAGTTTTTATCTATCATTTCATTGATGTGGTGTAGGATTCTTAGTGATTTGTGAATACTGAACCATCCTTGTATCCCCAGAATAAACACATCTGATGGTAGAGAAGGACTCTTCTAATAGTGCTCATTGTGGTCTGCTAATTTTTTTTGAGATTTTTTCATTTGTGTTCATCAGTTGTACTGGACTGTGGTTTCCTTTTTATGTAGTGTCTGTCAGGTTTGGTATCAGGGTAATAACTGGTCTTCTAGAATGTACTTTGAAGCTTTCCTTTCTCTTCTTGTGTTATTATTATTTATTTATTTTTTGGAGGGGGAGACAAGGAGGACAGTGTGAGAAGAGGTATTAGATCTCCTTATGAAATGTCTGTTAGTAGGGTACCTGGGTGACTCAGTCAGTCAGGCATCTGGCTCTTGATTTCAGATCATGTCATGATCCCAGGGTTATGAGATCAAGCCCCATGTTGGGCACCACACTTGGCATTGAGTCTGCTTGACAGTCTCATTCTCTCTCCTACTCTCTGCCACCCAGCCTTTTCTCTCTTAAAAAAAAAAAAAAAAAAAAAAAGAAGAAGGAAATAAAATGTTTGGTAGAATTTCCCTGGGAATCTATTTTGTCCAGGACTTATTTTTTTTTTTGGTGATTTTTTTCTTTTTAAATCACTGATTCAGTATCATTACTTGTAATCAGTCTGTTCCAATTTCCTATTCCTCCTGATTCAGTTCTGAGAATGTATGCTTCTAGGAATTTATTCATTTCTTCTAGGTTGTCCAATTTGTTGGCATATTATTTTTTAAAGATTTTATTTATTTATTTGACACAGAGAGGTCACAAGTAGGCAGTGAGACAGGCAGAGCAAGATTGGGGAAGCAGACTCCCTATTGAGCAGAGAGCCCAGATGCGGGACTCGATCCCAGGACTATGAGATCATGACCCGAGCCAAAGGCAGAGGCTTAACTCACTGAGCCACCCAGGCTCCCTGCATATAATTTTTCATACTATTTTCTTCTATTCCTTTCTATATCTGTCATGTCAGAGTCACCTCCTCCTCTCTAAAATTAAAAAAAAAATATTTAGGTCCTCTCTTAGTTTTGACTTGAGTCTAGATGAGGAGTAAAATTTGTTTCTCCTTTCAAAGAAAGAGCCCTTGCTTTCCTTTTCTTTCTTTTTCTCTCTTTTCTTTTTTTCTTTCTTTCTTCTTCTCCCCTTCCTCCCCCCTTCTCCCTTCCCTCCTACCCCCTTCTCCCTTCCTCTGCTCCCCTTCTCCCCTTCCTCTGCTCCCCTTCTCCCCTTCCTCCTCCCTCCTTCCCCATCCTCCTCCTCCTCCTCCCCTCCCCTCCCCCTCTTCCTCCTCCTCTTCTTCTTCTTCACTTCTATTTCATTTATTTCTGTTTTGATCATTATTATTTCCCTTCTTCTATTCACTTTAGGCTTTGTTTGTTCTTCTTTTTCCAGTTCCTTTAGGTATAAGATTCTATTGTTTATTTGAGCTTTTTCTTGTTTGTTGATGTAGGCCCATATCACTATATATTTTTCTCTTAGAACAGTTTTTGCTGCATCCCAAAGATTTAGGACTGTTGTATTTTTCATTTTACTTTATCTCAATGTATGCTTTAAATTTCTTTTTGATCACTTCAGTAACTATTAGCTGTTTATTATGACATTTATTATATCAGGATATGTTCTCTCTTTAAAACTTCCTTGTTGAGAGATTTTATTACAAATAGATGCTGAATTTTCTCAACTGAATATTCTGCATCAATTGAGATATAATTTTTATCCATCCTTTTTTGATGTGGTATAGTATCATGTTGTCGAGCCTCCAACAACCAGTTATTTCCAGGTTTTATCTTGTGATTTCTAGTTTCATACTACTGTGCTTGGAAAAGAAACATGGTAGGATTTCAGTCTTCTTAGATTCATTGAGGCTTGTTTTGTGGCCTAACATATAAACTATTCTGGAGAATGTTCCACATGCACTTGAAAAAAAATGTGTGTTGTTTTAGGGTGGATGTTCTCTAGATATGTTATGTTCCTCTGTCTAATATGTCATCCAAAGATACTGTTTCTTTATGGTTTTTCTTCCTGGATAAGATAGTTAATGATGTTGGTGAAGTGTCAAAGTCCCCTGCTACTGCTGTTTTACCATCATTTTCTCTCTTTATGTCTATTAATATTTTCATTATGTATTTAGGTACATCAGAGTTGGATGTGCAGATATTTACAATTATTATATCATTTTGTTGACTAGATCCTTCTCTCAATTTGTAATGCTTTTCTTTGTCTCTTATTGCAGGCTTTGTTTTAAAGTCTATCTTGTCTGATATGAGTATTGCTACCCTGGAATTTTTTGTCCTTCCATGCATAGCAAATATTCTTTGATCTCTTCACTTTCAAGTTGTATGTGTCTAGGTCTGAGGGGAGTCTCTTGTAGGCAGCATGTAGATGGACCTTATGTTTTGTTTTTATCCATTCTGCTACCCTACATCTTTGGATTGGAGAATTTAGGCTATTTACATTTAAAGTATTTATTGATAAATACGTCTTTATTACCAGTTTTGTATTTTCTGGATGTTTTTGTAGTTTTCTGTTCCATTTGTTCTCTTGCTCTCTTTCTTTATGAAGGAGTTTCTGTAGTGTTTTCATTGGTTTTCTTAATTTGTATGCATCTATTATGATTTGAATTTGAGGTTATCATAAGGTTCTTATATAACATTTTTAGTAGTCAATGTTAATTTGATCATCAAGTGCAAATTCATTTTTTAAGATTTTTTTCAATAAATAAACATTTTTAATTGAATACCATTATTAGTTTCAGAGGTAGAGTTCAATGATACATCAGTTCTTTATAACACCCAGTGCTCATTATGTTATGTATCCTTAATTCCTATCACCCTATTACTCCCTCTCCCACCCTCTCTCCACTAGCAACCCTCAGTTTCCTATGGTTAAGAGTCTCTTATGGTATGTCTCCCTCTCTGATTACATCTTTTTTTTTTTTCTCCATCCCTTCTTCTATTCGCCTGTTTTTTTTTTCTTAAATTCCACATATGAGTGAAATTATATAATTGTCTTTTTCTGACTTATTTCACTTAGCATAATACCCTTTACTTCTATTCACATTGTTGCAAATGGCAAGATTTCAATCTTTTTGATGACTAATATTTCATTGTACATATATACCACATCTTCTTTTCTATTCATCTGCTGATGGACATCTGGGTTCTTTCCATAGTTTGGCTATTGTGGGCATTGCTGTAAGTAACCTTTCAGATCACTACATTTGTAACTTTGTGGTAAAATCCTAGTAGTGTAATTGTTGGGTCATAGGGTAGCTCTATTTTTAAATTTTTGAGGAACCTTAATACTGTTTTTCAGAGTGGCTGTATCAGCTTACATTCCCACCAGCAGTGTAAGAGTGTTCCCCTTTCTTCATACCCTTGCCAACATTTGTTGGTTCCTGACTTGTTAATTTTAGCCTTTCTGACTGGTATGAGGTGGTATCTCATTGTGATTTTTGATTTGTATTTCTCTGATGAGTGATGTTGAACATTTTTTCATGTGTCTTTTGGCCATTTGTAGGTCTTCTTTGGAGAAATGTGTTTTCTCTCCCATTTGACTGGATTATTTGTTCCTTGGGTGTTGAGTTTGATAAATTCTTTATAGATTCTGGATACTAGCCTTTTATCTGATAATACATTTGCAAAAGTCTTTTCCCATTCTGTAGGTTATCTTGGTTTTGTTGACTGTGTCTTTTACTGTATAGAAAATTGTTTTCTTGATGACATCTGGATAGCTCATATTTGCCTTTGTTTCCCTTACCTTTCGAGGCATGTCTAGCCAGAACTTGCTGTGGCTGAGGTCAAAGAGGTTGCTGACTACGTTTTCTTCTGGGATTTTGATGGATTCCTATCTTACATTTACGTATTTCACCCATTTTTGAATTTATTTTTATGTATAGTGTAAGAAAATAGTACAGTTTCATTTTTCTGCATGTGACTGTCCAATTTTCCAAACACTATTTGTTAAAAGACTTTTTTTTTTCCCCATTGGACATTCTTTCTTACTTTGTCAAAGATTAGGTGACCATATGGTTGAGGGCTCATTTCTGGGTTTTCTCTTCTGTTCCATTGACCTATGTGTCTGTTTTTGTGCCAGTACCATACTATATTGATAATGACAGCTTTGTAATAGAGCTTAATGTCCAGAATTGTAATGCCAGCAGCTTTTGTTTTTCTTTTTCAACTTTCCTTTGGCTATTTGGGGTCTTTTCTGGTTCCAAGGATTATTTGTTCCAGCTCTGAAAAAAATGTTTATGGTATTTTGATAGGGATTACATTGAATGTATAGATTGCTCTAGGTAGCATAGAAATTTTAACAGTATTTATTCTTCCAATCCATTAGCATGGAACATTTTTCCATTTCTTTGTGTCTTCCTCATTTTCTTTTGAGAGTTTTATAGTCTTCAGGGTACAGATCCTTTAGTGCTTTGGTTAGGTTTATTCCTAGGTGTCTTGCAGTTTTTGGTCCAGTTGTAAATGGGATTCCTTAATTTCTCTTTCTGAGAAGAAAGTGAGAGAGACTCACTGTTAATGTATAGAAATGCAAGTGATTTCTGTGCATATATTTTATATCCTGACACTACTGAATTCTTGTATGAGCTCTAGGAATTTGGGAGTGGAGTCTTTTGGGTTTTGCACATAGAGTATCATGTCATCTGTGAAGGGTGAGACTTTACTACTCTGATAATTTTGATAACCTTTTTGTTGTTGTTGTCTGATTGCTGAGGCTAAGACTTCTAGTGCTATGTTGAACAACAGTGCTGAGAGTGGACATCCTGTCATATTCCTTATCTTAGGGGAAGAACTCTAATGTTTTCCTCATTGAAGATGATATTTGCTGTGGGTTTTCATATATGGCTTTTATGATATTGAGGTGTGTTCTTTCCATCCCTACACTGTGAGGAGTTTAATGAAAGAATGCTGTACTATGTCAAATGCTTTTTCAGCATCTATTGAGATTATCATATGGTTCTTGTTCTTTCTTTTATTAATGTATCACATTGGTTGATTTGCAGAAGTAGAACCAGCCTTGTAGCCCAGGAATAAATCCCACTTAATTGTGGTGAATAATCTATTTAATGTACTGCTGGATCCTATTGGCTAGTAAGAATTTTTGCATCCATGTTCATCAGGGATATTGGTCTGTAATTCTTCTTGATGGTGACTTTGACTGGTTTTGGGGTGAACGTAATGCTGGCCTCATAGAAAGAGTTTGGAAGTTTTCCTTCCATTTCTATTTTTTGAAACATCTTCAGAAGAATAGGTATTAACTTTTGTTTAAATGTTTAGTAGAATTCCCCTGGGAAGACATCTGACCCTGCACTCTTGTTTGTTGGGGGATTTTTGATTATTGCTTTAACTTTCTTGCAGTTATGAGTCTGTTCAGGTTTTCTATTTTTTTTCTTGCTTCAGTTTGATAGTTTATATGTTTCTAGGAATGCATCCATTCTTTGCTGGCATATAGTTGTTCATAATATGTTGTCATAATTGTATTTCTTTGGTTTGGTTGTGATCTCTCCTCTTTCATTCATTGTATCATTAATTTGGATGTTTTCTTTTCTTTTTGATAAGTCTGGCTAGACTTATTAATTCAAAGAACCAGATCCTAGTTTCATTGATCTATTCTACAGTTCTTTTGATTTCTATTTCATTGATTTCTACTATATCTTTATTAATTCTCTTCTGCTAGGCTTAGGCTTTATTTGCTGTTCTTTCTCCAGCTCTTTTAGGTGTAAGGTTAAGTTGTGTATCTGAGACTTCTTATTTTTTGAAAAAAGGCTTATATTGCTATATATTTCCCTCTTTGGATCACTTTGCTGCATCCCAAAGGTTTTGAACAGTTGTGTTTTTATTTTCACTTGTTTCCATGATTTTTTAAGATTCTCCTTTAATTTCCTGGTTGACCCATTAATTCTTTAGTAAGCTGCTCTTTGACCTCTAAGTATTTGAGTTCCTTCAAAATTTCCTTTTGTGGTTGACTTCAAGTTTCAAAGCATCTGAAAATATGCAGGGAATGATCCCAATCTTTTGGTACTGGTTGAAACCTGATTTGTGACCCAGTATGTGATCTATTTTGGAGAATGTTTGAGGTACACTTGAGAAGAATGTATATGCTATAATTTGTTCCAATCTACCTCCTGGCCTCCTCTCTTTTTCTTCTTCCTCTGGGACCCCAGTTATTCTGATATTGTTCTTCTATATGGTATCATTGATCCCTTGAATCCTCCCCTTATGATCTAGTCATTGTTTCTCTCTTTTCCTCAGTTTCTTAATTCTCCATCATTTTATCTTTTATGTCACTGGTTTTCTCTTCTGCCTCATCCTAGCAGTTAGAAGCCTCATTTTTTATTGCATCTCAATAAAACCCTTTTTGATTTTGACCTGATTAGATTTTATTTCTTTTATTTCTCCAGAAAGCACTTCTCTGGTGTCTTCTATGCTTTTTTCAAGCCCAGCTAGTATCTTTGTAATTGCTATTCTGAGTTCTAGCCCTGACATTTTACTAATACCCATAGTTGTTAAGTTTCTGGCAGTTAATAATGCCTCCTGTTCTTTTTTCTGATGTGATTTTTTCCATTTTTTCATTTTGTCCATTTATACATGAATAAGAAAGCAAAATACAAATATATCAACCAGACCCCAGAAGGTATAGACTAAACAAATTAGAACAGGGTAACAAACTAGGTCCTGGGTGTATTTTGATCTGTTGGAAGAAACTAGAACTCAAAATTGTAAAGAAAGAAAAAAAATATATATATATACACACACACATATATGTGTTGTGTGTATGTATGATGTATGTATATATATTATATATATTATGTATATATACACACATATTATATACATAATATATATATATATAATCAAAACAAAACTGAATACAATAAAAGGAGGCCAAAAATGAAGAATGAATATACATATATGATTGATATATATATATAATATATTATATATATAATGAATATATATATATAATGAATATATATAATGAATATATAATATATATATATATTATATACATTCCATTTACATTTTATATATATATATAAAATGTAAATAGAAAAAATGGGGGAAAAAAGACATAGTTTGTCAACTTTAAAATTTTTTTTTCCTTTTCAACTTAAAGGCTAAAGAAACTTGAGGGGGGGAAAAAAAACAACCTTTAAATTCTATATACTATTTTCCTCTGGCACTGGAGTATTTCAGTTCTGTGTAATTGGTAAACTTGGTATTTGCCAGATGTTCCTGCTGGTCTTCTGGGGAGGGAACTGCTGTGCTTTTTCTCAGGTGTCTTTGACCAAGGTGGACTTACATGGCCCTTCCCTGGACATTTGGCTCAGTGTAAGTGACTCCAGCTCTGGATTGCTTTACATGGCTTTTGTTCCCTGAAGGCTTTCCATGCAGCTTTAGAGGATGGAAATAAAAGTGGTGGCACCAAATTCTCCAGCCCCAGAGCTGAAAGATCATGGCCCTGACTCTTCAGTGTGCCCTCAGGGAAAAGCAGTCAATAACTTTTTCCTCCCTGGTTTCTGTCTACACTCTGTGTACACCTAGCCTGTCACCAAGCATTTTTTTCTTGGGCATGTGATCCCATTTCAAGTCTCCAAACTTTTCAGACTCCTGTGGTGTACAACCCAGCAGCTCGATTCTCTAAACCCTGCAGGTTCCTGTAGCATCTACACACATCTATTCCCCCAGGGAAAGGAGGGGTGTCTCACCCAGTGTTGGCTGATTGCTGGGCCCTTGCTAGGAGAGTGGTTGCCTGACAGTGCCATAGTTCAGGGTTTATGGCATCACTGAGCTGAAAGCCTTGTTCTCAGGTCACTGGTTGCAGCTGGCTTCCCCACTCCAATGCTTATGAACACAGCTGTACTCTGGCACCCCCATTCTTTCTGTGACCCCAGGGATCTTGAAACCACAATGTCCCACCTAGGATTCTACCCCACTTTGCCACCTGAGTGCCTTTCAGGCAGGGATGTCCCTCACTGGAGCAGATGTCTCAAATAATTCCAATTTTGCACTCTGCTATTATATCACTTTCCAGTAGCTGGCTTATGAAGGCTCCTCCTCCCAGTGCTTCTCTTCCCATACATTGCCTTGGATTCACTTCTACACTCCTCCTACCTTGCAAAAAGTGGTCACATTTCTATTTGTAGAATTGCATCAATTCTTTTCTTGGATCTCTGTTTCAGTTCACAATGTTCAGAATTATTTTATAGCTATCTACCCGAATTCCAGGGACTCGATGAAGCTAGGGTCTCTAGTCCTCTGCCATCTTCCTCCAAGTCCAGTTCAAACACATTTTAGAAGAAAACTTTACTCCCTCCTCCGCATTTTATATATATGCTCTCATTTTTTGCATCTTTATATTCAAAATTTTTTTATGTTTAATGACGGTCATTATTTTGTTCGACTGGAAGGAGTCCTTTTTAACATTTCTTCTCAGGCTTGTTTAGTAGTGATAAACTCCTTTAACTTTTGTTTCTCTTGGAAATGTTTTTATTTCTTCCTCAGCTGTGAAGTATAACCTTGCCAAGTAGATAAATCTTATTTTTCCTTTCCACACTTTGCAAGCCACAAGGGAATGGCATAATTCATTCAAAGTTTCTGCTGAAAAATCATTGATATCCTTATACATTTTCCCATGTAGGGCACTTTTTGCTTCTCTCTTGCTGCTTTTACATTTCTCTTTGTCTTTGACGTGATGTGGTATGGACCTCCTTGGGTTCATCTTGTTTAGAACTCTCTGTGCTTCTTGGACCTGAAGGTTAGTGACATTTTCAGGTATTTCTTCAAATAAATTTTCTACCCCTTTCTCTCTCTCTTTTTCTGCTGGCACCCCTACAATATGAGTGTTTATTCATTTGATGTTGTCCAGGAGATCCCTGGCTCACCCCCATTTTTTAGAATTCTTTTTGCTGTTCAGCTTGTGTACTTCCCATTATCCTGTCTTTAGATTGTTATCACATTCTTCTGAATCTGCTAATCTCCTGTTTATTCTCGCTAGTGTGTTTTTCATTTCAATTATTATATTCTTCAAATCTGGTTCTTCTTTAGAATTTCTCTTTATTGAAGGTATCACTAAGTTCTTCTGCTCTCCTTTCCAGCACTGATAATCATTACTTCCACTTCTTTATTGGCATATTGCTTATTTGTTTCATTTCCTTTTTTCCTGAGGGTTTTTGTTTTTTTTCCTGGTCCTTTTTTGGAGCACATTCCTCTGTCTCTCCATTTTGCTTGACTTTCTGTGTTTGTTCCTATGGATTAGTTAGAAGGACTCCTCTTAAATGTGTTGGAATATTCTTGTGTGTCTCTATATGTAGACATCCTTTCTTACCTTTAGTGACTGGCAGGAGCTGTGTCTTTATGTTACTCTTTTAAACTGTGGCTTATTTCCTAAAAGAAGAAAATAATAAGAAAAAAGGTGACAAGAAAAGTACAAAAAAGAATGAAAAACAAGTACATTAATGGAAGTGAAGACAAATTAGAAAAACAAAATTTTAAAAATTTTAGACATAATACAAAAGAAAAAAACTCATTTTCTCTGCTCCAGCACAACAAAGGATAGTATGGACTTGAGGACTCTGGGCTTATAATGGCTGCCAGCTCACAGTAAGGACAAGATCTGCTGGTATTGGTGTCTGGACCCTACTCTTCTAGTCTTTTAAGGTGGGGTGAAACATAAATTGACTTCTTTTCCACTCCTTGTTACCTGGAGAGTGTTCTTATAGCTCTTTGCATTTCTTGGTATAGTTCTAGTTTTTTCTTTTTTCTGTTTCCAAAAACAGGGGAATCTATGGTGGGTTCCTCAATACTTTTCCTCTCTACTGCCATTCCATAGCACTAGAGTTCCTTTTGTTACCATGTCTCTTGCATTATTTTTTGTTATTCCTTCTTTATTTGTGCAGAAGCTGTTTAGTTGGCCCTCTGTCCTACTTCAGAAGGTATTATTATATAAATAGCTATAATGTGGTATAGTCCATTGAAAAGTTGAATTCATGGTCTTCCTGTGTTGCCATCTTAGGCTGGAAACTGTTCAACCCCATGAATAGATGCTCACTGAAAAATTCAAATATTTGAATGGCTTCAGAACATGCAAATTACTGGTCCCACTGAGTGTAGTTCTCCTATTATGACAAAAACTGTTCATATAATAGAATTTCTCCTAATATCACTTTCATACAGAATTGTACTTGTAGAAAATATTTGACATCAATATGTTTCAATGATATAATTAGCCAATAACCTCTGTTATTGAAAATACAAGTGATTTTTTGTATGCCAAAAGAAGACTGTTTTTCTTTTGGAGATTTAATGGAGAAATGTGTTCTTTGTCATTTAAAACTATTCTGATATGCAAACACCTACAGGTATACAATTCTTCAAAAGGTTATGGGTGCCTGGGTGTCTCAGTGGGCTAAGCCTCTGCCTTCAGCTCGGGTCATGGTCCCAGGGTCCTGGGACGAGCTCCACGTCGGGCTCTCTGCTTAGCCGGGAGCCTGCTTCCTGCTCTCTCTTTGCCTGCCACTCTGCCTACTTGTGATCTTTATTTGTCAAATAAATAAATAAAATCTTAAAAAAAATTACCAGTAACATGTAAAAGTACAACTTTCAAGTTATTTAATATCATATATTCCTATTTTTAATATAAATTTTTATACTTAAATATCATGAATGCCTTGAAGGAGTAACAATTCCAGCTATTCATATTTAAATATCTCACATTATGGAATATGTTCAAATTATTATAATGTGCAAAATTATATATTGAAAATTAAAGTCAGAAGAGGTAAAATATTGGCCAATAAACTTCAAATTATAAGATGAGTAAGTTCTGATAATGTAATGTGTAGCATGGTGACTAGAGTAACATGTTTCAAGTATATAATACAATATTAAGAAAGTAAATCTTTTTTTTTTTTTTAAAGATTTTATTTCAGACAGAATTGAGGGAGAGGGGCAAGTAGACTTTGCATTGAGCACAGAGCCGGAAGTGAGGCTTGATCCCATGACCAGAGCCAAAATCAAGAGTCAGATGCTCAACTGACTGAGCCACCCCAAGAAGGTAGATCTTAAATATTCTCACTGTGTATGCAAAATAGGAAATTATGTGAGTTGATGAAAGTGTTACCTAACTATCCTAGTGATCAGATATGCTTTATCAAGGTATCACACTATATATCTTAAACTAATGAAATGTTATATATCACATCTCAAGGAAGTGAGTAAAGAAAAATTATGCTATATGAATCCAAATCAATCACAAAATACCATATATTGTATTATTCCATTTAAATGAAAGGCCCAAATTTGTAAATCCATAGAGAATAAAAATAAGTTGTTGGTTGTCTAGAGCCTGGAGGACGGAGGGATATGGGGAATGATTGTTTATGTATACAGGGTTTCCTTTTGGGGTGTTATAGTAGCACAACACTGAATAAACTAAAGTAAGAGTACACTTTAAATGGTTGATTATATTGCAAGTATGTCTTAATAGAGTTATTTCTCTAAAAAGGAAATTCAATGTTTAAGGATAATTTCTATTTATAAGTTGCATTAAAAATTCAAGTAGCCATTGAGTTTCTTTTTAAAAAATAATCTGACAAAAAGAAAATATTTAGGAAAAAGAGAATGAGTTTTTTTGTAATTCAAATAGTTATCAATAATGGATTTCTTAAAAAAGAGATTAATAAATACCAAATGTGTATCTAGTAAGAGCATTTAGCTAAATATGGCATGAGAACACATATTTATTCATACTCTTAAAATCCCACTAAGAGGAAGGTATTTTAATGCATATAGTTCAAAGGAAAGTGTTTGAAATAAAAATCATCATTGATCCTGAGACCAAAAATGGATTGGTAAAAGGGATCAGATACATGAAATTAAATAAGAAGGTTTAAGTCCAATGGAGAGTATCAGTGTGTCAAAAAGTACAAATATAGGGGGTTATAAGAGTGTTTGGCATCCCAATTCTTCTTATCCAATTCGTTTGATCCCAAAGTAGTCTAATCAGAAACTTATGGTATCTATTTGAAAAACTGAACTATCCCAGACCCAAGATCTAGCAATCACCCAATAAAAATGTCAGGTCCCCTCTTCAGTCACCCTAGAGTAAAGACCAATAATAAACAAACCTTCTAATTAAAATAAGCTTTCCAAGTTTTTTCTTAATGACTCTCTTACCTTTTGAAGGGACAGCATGGATTTTATTTTACTTGAGGAAATTTCTAGTGGAAACATCAGAAAAAGTAGACAGATAAAGATGTCTGGAGGAACACTAATAATTCAGAGCATATGTGAAAATTAAATCCACAAAAACACTGTAAAGAATATATTTAGATAAAAATATTGCATATATTATAACCATGCAGAAAAGAACAGTATTCTCTGAATAGGATATAGTCAAAGAACAAAATACTCTAGGACAAAGGCCCAGACAGCAGGTAATGAAAGATTAAAGGAAACTTGAAATAGATAAAAATCTGTGGAAGATGAAGTGAAAATGGACAGTAGATGGAATTATCAAAGAAGTCATGAAAAAATTTCTCAGAACAGAAGTATAGGAACATTCAGTTTGAAAACATAAGCCAAATATTGAGAAGAGTAAAACGTAGGAAAAGACATAGACATTAGGAATACCAAGAAATACAAATCATAGTATCACTTGTCTTCCAAATAATACTAGTTGCTAGAACATACAGAATGATGAGGAAGCATTTGTCCAGCAGATATATATAAAGCTAGTCAATAGATCAGATATGAAACTGTAATAAATGTATTTTCTTGTAAATGATTAAAAGCTTAATATTCCCTTTTAGTTTTGTTGATTGTTTTCTTTTATTTTGATGAAGTCCCAATAGTTCATGTTTGCTTTTGTTTTCCTTGCCTCAGGAGACATACTAGCAAGAAGTTACTATAGCTGGTGTCAAAGAAGTTACTGCCTATATTCTCCCCTAGGATTTTAATGGTTTCATGTCTCACATTTAGGTCTTTAATTCATTTTTAATTTATTTTTCTGTATGGTGTATGAAAGTGGTCCAGTTTATTCTTTTGCACATTGGTGTCCAGTTTTCACAATACCATTTATTGAAGAGACTGTCTTTTTCCCATTGCATGTCCTTTCCTGTTTTGTCAGGGATTAACTGACCACATAGTTGTGAGTTCAAAGCTTCTGCACCGTGAAGATAACAATCAACAAAACTAAAAGGCAACTTATGGGAGGAGATATTTGCAAATGACATATCCAACAAAAGGTTAATATCCAAAATATATAAAGAATTTTTGTAGAACTCAACATCTAGAAAACAAATCCAATTAAAAATGGGCAGGAGCTGGGGTGCCTGGGTGGCTCAGTGGGTTAAGCCTCTGCTTTTGGCTCAGGTCATGATCCTGGGGTCCTGGGATCAAGCCCTGCATCAGGCTCTCTGCTCAGCAGGGAGCCTGCTTCCCTTCCTCTCTCTCTGCCTGCCTCTTGGCCTACTTGTGATCTCTCTCTGTCAAATAAATAAATAAAAAATCTAAAAAAAAAAAAAAATGGGGCAGGAGACATGAATGGACATTTTCCCAACAAAGACATAGATTACTAACAGGCACATAAAAAGATGCTCATTGCTTATCGTAAGCAAAATATAAACCAAAACTTTCAAATAGTTTCAAAACTATTTGAAATCACCTTACACCTGGCAGAATGGCTAAAATCAATAACACAAGAAACAGGTGTTGCTGAGGATGTGGAGAAAGGGGAACATCCTTGCACTATAGGTAGGAATGTAAACTGGTTTGACCACTCTGGAAAAGAGTACAGAGGTTCCTCAGTTAAAAACAGAACAACTGTATGATCCAGCAACTGCACTATTAGGTATTTACCCAAAGAACACAAAAAGTACTAATTCAAAGGGATATGTGCACTCTTGTGTTTATAGCAGCACTATCTACAATAGCCAAATTATGGAAACAGCCCAAGTGTCAATTGACTGATGAAGATATGGAGTATGTATATACAATGAAATATTACTCAGCCATAGAAAAGAACAAAATTTTGCTATTTGCAACAATATGGATGGAGTTAGAGAGTCTAACACTAAGTGAAATCAGAAAATAAAATACAGATTAAAAAGTAGAGACAATCCAAGAAACAGACTGTTAACTATAGAGAACAAATTGACGGTTACCAGAGGGGAGATCAGTGGCAGGATGGGTGAAAAAGGTGATGGGGATTAAGGAGTGAACTGATGATAAACACTGGGTGTTCTATGCAAATGTTGAATCACTAGATTATACAGCTGAAACTAATTTTACACTGTATATTAACTTGAATTAAAAAAAATGTTTTAATATTCCCCGTACCTTGTCTTTATAAGCTCCTCAAAGACTGTATCTAGTGCAAGAGTGTGATAAATAGGAAGAAGAGTGTGATGCAGGGAGATTGAGAAATAAAGCTATAAAAAGCCTCCAGAAAATAGAAAGTCTGATTTTTGGGCAAATCAGACAAACAAAAGTATATTTAAAATATGATAGAGTTAATAGATAGAAGAATTGGTGTTTGGAAACTTTGTAGGTGAAAATATGAAGTCATATTAGCTCAAAACCAAAACCTTGCAACATTGGATACAAGGAAAAAGAATCATGGTAAACTACGTGGATAACACACCATGAAAGTAATTACTGATTCAATCAAAAAGTGTGATATAACTAAGGAGAAAACAGAGATAGAAATGTATTGTGTTGGGGTAAGAAAGCTAAATGTTCACCTCTAATTGATAATCAGAAAAAGGTTGCATAAAATTATCTAGAAATATCAAGATAAGTGCCAGAATAAGTGAATAACATAATCAGAACGTGTACCTTGTCACAGTAGGATTGACAACGTAGAGGGATGAAATGAGATTATTTTCCTTTTAAATTTTATATATATGGAACAATTATACAATTACTATATATATCTATATGTCTGTATCTATTTATTATTCCTTACTATTTTTTACTATTTACTAAAAATAAAATCAGTATGAATTTACCTGGTTACTTTCCAGTATAGGTGGTAACATCAGAAAGCAGTTCAGTTTGATGTTAGCATTTTTTAGGATTCAATGACTTTGGTTGACTTCTAGGTCCAACTGTGACTTGCTTTCTTAGCACACCTGTCAATCTTAACATTATCAATTTTGGTAGTCTCTTCCTTTCTATTTCATTTCAGTTACAGACTTCAGTGAATCATAAGAAACTGTTAAACAGAAAAGGATATGGCATTTATCAAGTACAGGCATTGAACAATGTTAAAATAACTAGTAAAATACTGTTAATGTCAAAACAACCTTGAAAAATATGGATTATTTCTTATGTGACACTCCCTGCAATTTAAATAAGTAAAGGAAAAAAATGGATGAAAATTGCTCTCATTAAAAAGTGACATCAGGGGGCGCCTGGGTGGCTCAGTGGGTTAAAGCCTCTGCCTTCGGCTCAGGTCATGATCCCAGGGTCCTGGGATCGAGCCCCGCATCGGGCTCTCCGTTCAGCGGGAAGCCTGCCTCCTCCTCTCTCTCTTTCTGCCTACTTGTGATCTCTGTCTGTCAAATAAATAAATAAAATCTTTAAAAAAAAAAAAAAGTGACATCAGAATTTTTAAATAAGCATATGTTGTTTAAATACTATTACATTTTATCTCATAATTAATTATGCTAGGAAAATATCATCAATAATACATATAGCTTCATATCAGGAATATTCCATTCATACTAAAGAGCACAAATATAAATCCATCTAGATTCATGTAATACAAATAGAAATCAGTCTACATTAAGGAATTAAGGATTGTGATTTCAATGCGGTTTTGGGTTTTTTCTTTGTTTTGGTGATTTAGTATTTAAATTATTTTGGCAAATAACAAGAACTCTTGAAGTTGTAATATAACTGGACTTGGTATGCACAGTTCAAAATCAAGAATAATTTGATAATTACTGCTAAATAAAATGAAAAAGACTCAATTGATTTTACTGCTAATCATTACCAAAATCTTAATAGTAGAGCAAGGGATAAGTACTTATTTGTATTTGCTGAATAGAGAGGAAAATTGATCCCTTATATCTAAAGAAAACAATGAAGGAAAAATATCTCAGAGGAAATACAGAGAATATATTCTATTTTGCTTGTGCTTATAAAATTTGCCAGGTTGAGTAAACTTAGCTAGTGATCAAACACAAGTGATATGATGCATTCAAGTAATGCACTTAGATACCTCAGTGCCAGCCTCCTGAGATTGCTTTGTAATTGGTATTTTCAAATAAGTAGCTCACCATTTTCCCCGCAGACTGAAGTGCTAACTTCTTAGGTATTAAAAAAACAAACCAAACCAAAACAAAAAAACATTTAATTGTGTCAAAACATAAGAGGAACATATATAAAGATCCTTTGGACTTCTATAAGGAGATTATCACTAAATTTTAATCTTTAACAGGCTTTCCATAGAATGAACCCTAAGATATTAAACCCATTGTTACATAAATATTTTAGTTTGAGCATATTGTGTACATGTACATGTTTGAGTTCAATACTTACATATAATGCTTGTCCTATATATTCAGTTTATTTTCCAAAATAAAATGATATTTAAGAGAAACCAAGTATTTCCAAAAGTTTAGAAATACTTTTAAAAAGAGAACAGGCAATTTTGGTGATGAAGAGGATCAAAATTTTGGCATTGTAACTGAAGACTTCTCCATATTAGCATCCAAAATGAAACATTCTGTCAACTACCTCAGTAAAGAAATCCTACAAATGTAAATATGCACTGAAAGAAATAGGGGCTACAAGCCTTTCATACTTTAGCTACCACAGACACAAGGACATTATAGCCATATAATCTGGTCAAAGAAAAAGTCTGCCAAGCATTTCTTTACCCTAAAGATAACGAGTGTCTCAAACATATGAATTTCCATTTAAAAGACTTCATTGGGAAACTTCTTATAGATAGAGAAGATGATGTTAAAATGTGTTAAAGTTTTTGTCTGTGGACTGGTAAATTGTCCTTCAGAGAAAATTGAAACTACTCACTGTTTGAAAGGACTCAAAGATTGGCAATATCTGTAACTTTGCCTTTGAATGACTGAAGACTTTTCCTGGCCTCTAGAAGATTTGGAAATTGTCAAGAATTTCTGAGAACAGGAATCCACATCTGCAAAGACACAAGAAGATTTGAGCTTACCTGAGTAAACAAACTGGGTGTATGTGAAGAAGAAATATGGGTCTGGATTAGGGTTTTCCAACATTCACCTATATCTTTATATAAAGGTATATATAAAGAAATTGGAGAGTAGAAATTCAGGAATGTTATGAAGCAACTACATGTAAGAGAAAATCTGTACATTGGGAAATTTTGGAAATCTTGTTTGGTTGTAGATTTTATACATATTTTACTATTGTTTCCTTTGTGTAGCTGAGTTTATAAGACTTAACTTTATAAATTGAACTAATATAGTCTAACACTACCATAATTGTGTGTGTGCATCTCTGTCATGTGTGTACAGGGAAGACAATATAAATGACAGATATTATGCAGTGATATAAAATATTGTAATCTGCAGAACCTATAATTATTTTTCAATTTTTCAAACATCTGTGCTTTAGAAAACATCTAAATATGATTTATGCCTTTTTCCATGTTAAACATTTTATGGTTATTTGTAAAGAAAAATGTGCCAGTTTATACATAAAAGGACACCTGCAGAAACCACCTCAAACACTCTCTACCTGGCTTGCTAACTCCATGTTCCACCCCCATCCTCTTCTGTGGTCCCAATCCTTCCAAACAACTCTCAGCAGTTCTTCAAAGATGCTATAGGTATTCTCCAAGCAACTAGTGCAAACTTTACTAAGACTAATGACCTGCACCCACCTCCAATATGCCCTTGGCAGTTCATCAGAAGCCACACCACAAGTGTAACAGTCTATAAGCAGCCCAAACAGAGGCAAGCATCACTTAAAAGTGACTCCTTCCCTGGAAAGAGGGGAAGATAGCAATATATACCACTCTTATTGTGGACTCAGCACTGGACAGGGAGTAGATCTCTGGTCTACTACAAACAAAAGTTCTCAGAGACAACACAGGATTTATGTCCTACAGTTGTATATAGTGGTAGCTTTGGCAAATGCCTAATCTGATTCAAGCCCAAGGCTCCCACAGAGGACAAAAATCTTCCCCAAAACAGGCATAGAGCACACTTATGTATGACTGGACTGAAGGCAAACAAAGCTCAGCCACAAAGTGCAACACACATAACACATATAAGAGATACCCCTGAAGTGCCAGGTTCTAGAGAATAGAAGGCATTTTACTATAGGGCACTCTAAGACATCATATTCAAAATGCCACTAACAAGAACAGGAGACTTAGGAGACTTACCTGACATTCCTAACACATAGACACAAGCAAAATGAGGAGACAGAGGAATATGTCCCAAATTAAAGAACAGGACAAAATCTTAGCAAGATAGCTAAACAAACAAAGATATGTAATATAAGTGATAGAGAATTTAAAGTAATTATCATAAAGATACTAGCTGGACTTGAAAGAACAGTGGGGGATCTTAGTAAGACCCACAACAAAGGGAAAATATAAAAAATAACCAGAGATGAATAACTCAGTAAATACAATTAAAAATACACTAGAGGGAATAAATAGTTGATTAGAGGGAGCAGAAGAACAGATCAGTGACCTGGAGGACAGAATAATGAAAAGGAAGCAACCTGAAGAAGAGGAAGGAAAAAAAAGGAATAAAAAATGAGAATAGACTGAGGGAACTCAGCAATACCATCAACCAAATAGCATTTGCATGAGAGGAATTGCATATGGAGAAGAGAGAAAAAAGTGGGCAGAAAATGTATTTGAAGGAATAATAGCCAAAAACTTCCTATATGTGGGAAAGGAAACAAAAATCCAGATCCAGAAGTCACAGAGAGCCCACAACAAAATAAACCCAAGGAGGTCAGCACCAACAAGTAGCAATTCAAATGGCAAAAAGACAGATAAAGAGATAATTTTAAAAGTATCAAGATAAAACTGTTACATAGAAGGGAAACTCCATAAGGCTATCAGCTGATTTTTCATCAGGAACTTTGCAGGCCAGAAGGGAGTGAATTGATGTATTCAAAGTGATGAAAGGAAAAAAAAAAAAAAAAAAAAAAACTTGCAATCAAGAATATTCCATCCAGCAAAGTTATCATTCAGAATAGAAGGAGACATAAAGTTTCCTAGATAAACAAAGTTTAAAGGAATCATCACCAATAAAGCAGCTTTAGAAGAAATGTTAAATTGAGTGGAAAGGAAAGACCATAAGCAGGAGTAAGAAAAGAAGGAAGCACAAAAGCAGTAAAATTAAGTATATCCATAAAAATTAAGGGATTCATAAAAGGGTGCAAAGTACAAAACCATAAACCTAAAATACGATCAGGGAGGAGTAAAAATTTAGTGCTCTTATAATGGGTTAAAGCTTAAGTAGTCATCAACCCAATATAGACTACTATATGCTTAAGATGTTATTTACAACATAATGGTAACCACAAATAAAAAAAAAACCACTAATAAATATGCAAAAAATAATGAGAAAGTAATCATCACTAAAGAAAGCCAACAAATCATGAGAAAAAAAGAGCAAGAGAAGAAAGGAACACAGAGAACTACAAAAAGAACCACAAAACAAGGAATAAAATGGCATTAAGTACATACCTATCAATAATTACTTTGAATGTAAATGGACTAAATGCTCCAATCAAAAGACATAGGGTGATAAGATGGATAGAAATGCAAGATCCATCTATGTACTGCCCACAGGAGATTCATTTCAGAATTAAAGACACAAGCAGATTAAAAATAAAGTGATACAAAATTATTTATCATGCAAATGGAAATGAAAAAGCCAGGGTAGCAATAGTTACATTGAATAATATAGACTTTAAAACAAAGAACGGTAACAAAGGACAAACTACACTACATAATCATAAATGGAACAATCCAAAAGAATATTTGACATTTGTAAGTATTTACACACCCAACATGGGAGCACCCAAATACATAAAGCAGCTATTAACAAACATAAATGAAGTAATCAATAGTAACACAATAATAGTAGGGGACTTTAACACCCCACTTACATCAATGGATAGATCATCCAAACAGAAAATAAAGGAAACAGTGCCTTTGAATGACACATTGGAACAGATGAATCCAACACATATAATCATAACATTCAATGCTGAAACAGCAGAATACACATTCTTTTCAAGTGCACATGGAATATTCTCCAGAACAGATCACACATTAGGGACCAAAACAAGTCTCAACAAATTAAAAAAACTGAAGTCATGCTATGCATCATTTCTGACCATAGTGCTATGAAACCAGAATCCAACCACAAGGAAATATCTGGAAAGAACATAAATATATAGAGATTAAATAAATAATATAAATATATATATTATATATATGTATGTATAATATAAAATAAATATAATTTATTATAATATAGAGGTTATTATAATATAGAGGCTAAATAAATAATAATAATAAATAATAAACAATGAATAAATCAACCAAGAAATCAAAGAGGAATTAAAAACATACAAAAAGACAAATGAAAATGGAAATAAGTGCTCCAAAATCTTTGATAGCAATACAGGCCTATCTCAAGAAGCAAGAAAGATCTCAAATAAACAATCGATCTTTACATTTAAAGGAGCTAATAATGGAAGAACAAATAAAACTCCAAACCAGTAGAAGGAAGAATAAGGATTAGAGCAGAAATTAAAAAAAAAAAAAAAAATAGATCAGTGAAAGCAGGAACTAGTTCTTCAAAAAGATCAAGGCTTAATAAGCCTTGGCCAGACTCCTCAAGAGAAAAAAAAAAAAAGGTGCAAACAAATAAAATCAGAAAAGGAAAAGGAGGATTAAAAACAACACAACAGAAATATGAATTTTAAGTGAATATTATGAAAAGTTATATGTCAACAAATTGGAAACCAAAAGAAATGGATAAATTCCTAGAAATATATTACCTCCCAAAAAAGAATCAGGGAAAAATAGATAATGTGAACAGATGGGTTACCAGCAAGAAAATTAAATCAGTAATTAAAACATTCCCAACAAACAAAAGTCCAGGACTAGATAGCTTCACAGGTTAAATCTATGAGACATTGTAGAAAGACTTAATATCCAGAGAAAGACAAACACCATATGATTTCATTTATATGTGGAATTTAAGAAACAAAACAGGTGGACATAGGGAAAGAAAAAAAAAAAAAGATGGAGGCAAACCATAAAAGACTCCTGATTATAGAGGACAAACTAAGTGTTGCTGTGGGGGGAGATGAGTAAGGGATGGGCTAAATGGGTGATGGGCACTAAGAAGTGCACTTACGACAAGCACTGGATATTATAATTTTATCTCATGGCTTCTTTGATCAATTAAAAGAACAAGGAAAATTATCACAGATGTGGAAGTAAGATGAAATATAGTGAATCATGATATGTTTAAATATAAATTATAATACATAAAAACAGACTTAATGCCTCTTCCTTTCAAACTATGGAGTTTCTTCAAAATTTAAAAATAGAATTACCATAAGACCTAATAATGTCACTACTTGATATTTACCCAATGAAAAAGTAAACACTAATTTGAAGAGATATATGCACGCTTCTGTTTATTGCAGCATTATTTAAAATAACCAATATATGGAAGCAATCCAAGGGTCCACTGATTGATGAACAAATGAAGAAAGCTAGTATATATGTACAATGAACTATCAGTCATAAAAAAGAATGAGATCTTGCCATTTGCAACAATATGGATGGACCTAGAGGGTATAAAACTAAGTAAAATAACTCAGTTGGAAAAAACAAATAGTATATTATTTCACTTATATGTGGAATTAAAAAAAAACCTAAAGAAATGAAATAAAGGAAAAAAATATCTTAAATACATAGAATAAACTGATGTCTGCTAGAGGGGAGGTATGTAAGGGAGATGGGTGAAATAAAGGGTATTCAAGGGACCCTTATCTTAAAAAATAAAAAAGTAACCTTATCTTGATGAGCACTGAGAAACATGTAGAATTGTTCAATCATTACATTGTACGCTTGAATCTCCTATAACACTGTATGTTAATTATACTAAATTTTTAAAAATTCTACAAAAAAACAAAAAATAAAAAGACCACCTGTACTGTAACATAAGCCAATATACATTGTAAGCCAATCTGGAAACAAGTTTGGAAATTCACTACTATGAGAAATGAAAACATGTTTAAGAGAACTGTACATGCACATATGAGAAATTATTTATAATAACCAAACATCATCAATAAAAGAATGGACAAACAAGTTATAGTATATCTATACAATGAAATAGTATTCATCAGTAATAGGGACAAACTATTGCTATATACAACATGGAAAAATCTCAAAACCATGTTATACAGTTAAAAAAGATAAAATATTGCATATGATATCTTTTTATAAAAATATAGAGTATGTCATCAATTTAAAGGTGGCACAAATACGAACAGTTTTTGCTTGAGAAGTGGATGGGAAGGGGGTGCATATTAATAGGGCCGGAAGAACATATAGGGTTTAATAAAAATGTTTAGTACCTCAAATACAATGATAGTTTAATATGTTACATCAAAAATGCAGAGTTTAAATATATGCGGTTTATTGTAAATAAGCTAAACCTCATTAGGCCTTTAAAAGTATTAAAGAACTTAGGTTAACATGAAATCTGACATCTGTGATCTATATTACAAGCCTGAAATTTTCTATTTTCTTGAGACTTTTCACTTAACAGAACAAGAGGTAATGGAGGACACTGTGCATCTCATTGTGACTCTCATTGTTATTGTGATGAAATAACTAGGTCTTTGACCCACAAAGATTCAATTTAAGTGTTTAATTACAAGTGCTATATTTTCCCAACAAAAGGATTGTACAAATCCACTGGCAACTCATCTTGCTGCAGTAATACATATAATATGGAAACTTGACTCACCATAAAGATTTGTGATGTTCCTCTGCAATGTAGCTAAGAGCTCAGGTTGCTTATGCAAGGTATTATGTAACCTGACAATAGATGAATATAGACAGTGAATAAGTGTCAGCTTATTCAAGGGAAAGCAGAGTGAAAGCAATGTCTGCAATCAAATGCAAATGTTATGCCTGAAATGAGAAATGAGAATTAGTTCTAAGTGGTAAGAAGGATTAGTTACTTCTGTGGAATTAGCAGCAAGGAATAAGCACAAAATAAGTAAGATAATCTAAGTCAATGACTGCATGTCATTGGACCCAGCAAAAACAAAAATATATTTGACTATACACACACACACACAAACACACACACACACATACATACATATATAATCATCCTGAGTTACTTCTGGAGTGAACATTTTACTCTAGGATTCTTTAATTGAATCTTGGTACATGTGTAGGATATATAGGGGAAAGTCACATTACAGGCAGGTGGGGAAAAAAAAAAAAGTATAGACCTGAAGGCTAAACACATTATAGTATGTTCCAGGAGTAGAGATAGCTGATTACTACACATTTGATCCTTGAAAAATGCAGGCATTAGGGACATGACCTCTCTTGCAGTTGAAATTCTGCAGCTAAGTTTGACTCCCCCAAAATTTACTGATAGCCTACCATCCTCCAGAGCCTTACCAATAACAAACAAGCAATTAACATGTATGTTTTCTGTTATATTATATACTGTATTCTTACAATAAAGCTAGAAAAAAAGAAATTATTAAGAAAATCGTGAGGAGAAAATACATTTACACTACTATATGTTTATTTCTTTTAAAAACCCCACATATAAATAGACCCAGGCAGTTCATATCCATTTTAAGGGTCAACTGTAAGAAGTCGGCTGGGGGGGGAAACAAACAAACAAACAAAAACCACAATGGAGTAAAGATTGTAATGGCAAGAAGGAATACATCATAAAAAAATCTTTCCATCCATTTTTAGAAGTAAACATTTTGTACATAATAGAGAATATGGAATGATTTTAAGCAGGAAAATAACTCAATTGTCCTTTTAGTAAGAGTACCTCATTTGCAGTTGGGAAGGGACATTTGGTGGGATCCTCCAGGCCATGCGACTTTATAATGCTAGATGTTATGATACTAGATAATATCCAAGACAGTATGAGACCAAACACTGCAGAAGTGGAGATAGTCATATTAAGTTGAATATACAGAATCTAAGGGCAGCTCCAAAAGAAGGAATAAAAGGTGCAAAAGTAGTCTATATTGCTTCCATAATTTCTGGTTTTAGCCCCTTGTGAGTTCACAATGTCATAAGTTGATACAGGAAATAATGAGAACAAGCATGTTTCACATTTGGCTTGGTTAGTTTACATATCTATGGGAGGGCTAGGAGAAGATGTAAAGTGCCTATATATATTTGTCTGGAACCTAGGATAGTGCCCTGAACTAAAGATACAGATTTATCACCCTTCAGAGTATGACTAGTCAACCAGGGAATGGATGAAACAAACAATCCAGGGAGGCATTTTAGATTGTGGGGTTGGGAGGAAAGGACAGGAAAGAGAAAAAAAAAAAAAATACATGTGGGTTGAGAAGGAATATTCATAAGTAAACAATAAAACTGGTTTTTATAGAACAAACTAGGAAAAAGGAAAAGGTTTCAAGAAAAAGGTTATGAATAGTTTCAAACGAGCAAAACCCAAGTGAAAAAGACTGAAATAATTCATTATAATAGACAATTTTCAGTGGTGAAAGATGACAGATAACAGTAGGCTGATGCTAATTAGAAAGTATAGGATCAAGATTTTTAGTTTTACTTAATTCTGTTTGATACTGAGATACAAAGAAGCAAAGAGGGGAGGGGGAAAAATCATAGTCAGAAACTGGTACAGAGGAGAAACTAGAAATTTCACTTATCTGATAGCTTAATTTTATGTTCATAAACATCCAATATTTATTCTGCACTAGTTATTTATCCTCACTGAGTACACAAATCAAATGACCACATTTTTCATTCTATTCAGTAGGAACTGCTTGGATGGAATCTGAGTTAGTTTATCCAGTTTCAGGATCAGAAGTTCTCTGCTTACAGAGGTAATGAAGGAAGACAAAACAACAAAAAACAAGAACAGAATTGGGAATAAGCAGGTATTTTAAAAACAGACCCAGAAAATGGGTTTCATACTATTATTCTTGTGGAAAAGAGAATCAAAAATACTCTAACACATCTACTCTGTAATTCCAGACACAAAAATATATCATGAAAAGTGAGAAAGAGACCCGTATACAGATCCCTAGCATTTTGTAAGAATTTATTATGTGATTCACATGGAGCTACTGTTTTTATATTTCAACATATTTTTTTTTACATTTTATATATATTTTCTTATGTATCATTTGATTTGATCCTACTGACAACTATATAATTAGAATATCACCTTTTGGTTTTAGGTAAAGAAATTAAGGTTTCAGAAGCCCAGGGAATTAAGATTATCTTTCTAGAGTATGATGCTTGAAGATTATATAAGAACCATAAGGCTACAGACATTACTAATATAGGTTCCCAATGTATTCAAGTTTAGGGAAAAAAGTAAGCAAAAGATATATTAGTATTCAGCTTATTATGAATTTCCCAGTACACATTCCTATTAGTTTAATGGTTCTTTTAAAATGGGCATTTAAAGCAGGAAACAAAAGATACCCAGGACAGAAGACTATGGAGGAGTTATATATGGAGGGGGGCATGGATGATGAATCATGCTCACCAGGTATAAAAGTGCTTGCTGAGTCTTTGAAATTTTCTGTGCAATTAGTTTATTAGAGACATTTGCAAAGTCATTCTTTGCCATGCTGTTGTGTCTGTATTTCTGCTTGTGCCCTTCAGTTATGATTTAATATTAAACATACTTTGATATATATTTAATCTTAGGGAAAAATGAATTTAAGTTTAGAATCATTCCTCAGTATAGCCCACTTTTCTTCAGATGTATTCAGCCTTTTAATTTAGGATGATGTAGTTGAAAGAGGACTGGAATTATATTTAGATTTTCCCTGTCCAGATGCCACTTTTACCTCTTATTACATAAGCTTGGGCAAGACACTTGATTTATTTATATCTGTAATTTTAAGCTTGATTATTTTTATCCATAATTTTGAGAATACAATAGCTATTTTGACTATTTCACTGGGCTATACTAAAATTCAGATGAGATAATGGATGCGTCATTAATAGAAGATATATTGGGAACAACATGGTATACAGGTAAAGAGTGAAGGCTGAAGAACCAAATTCTGGGTATAAATACTGATTTTGCCACTTTCCAACTATGTACTCTTAGCAAGTAACTTAGTCTTTTTGTGCCTCAGTTTTCTTCTCTGTAAAATAAGTATAATACTGGTTCTGGTCTTACGTGACTTTGAGGTAAGAGGAAATACTCTACTTAATGCTCTTAGAACTATGCCTAGACTACAGTAAGAATTATTCAAATGTTTGATGATGATAATGATGTGTGAAACACTCTGATACAGTGATGAAGAACTCACAATCATTTATTTCAGTAGGAAACTTAAAGAGATCAAAAAGCTCAAAAGTATAATGCTGAAACTCTTTGTTCATAAAAGCTATGATATTCCTGAAATTTAATTCATGAAGCCTACAAGTCAGTTTAAGCCTCCTTAAGTGACTTGGAGGCTAAATCAAAGTGTAAGCAAGTTGAGCCACTTTAGTGAAACTTTCTTTTGACAGAATCTGCCTATCTCCAGACTTAAATCCCTGGAGGCAATGGGATGTCCTGAGGAGGTGCAGGGTCTGCCTCAAGTGATATTGTATTGAGATCTTATCTGTAAACAAACTCACTGAGTAACCTATTTAGGTCTATACAGCATGAAATTTTATGCTTCAGTGATTCTTTCATGTGTAATGCTACAATTAAAAGTGCAATCTTGGTGACTAAAGTTATGATCAAATATATTAGTAGTAGGTGTGAATCAATAATTTCACATTTGAAATACTGAACATTTTCTAAACAATAACCTGTATTTTTCTTTTGTTTCCATAAAAATTCCTCTTAATAATTATCTGATTGCTTACAAAACAAAACAGAGTCTATGTAATGGCTAACACCACCTGCTACACAATTAAGGCCTTAAATGACTCTCAAAATGGGATTAGATATTTTAACCGCTACACAATGTGAACCATGTGCTAGCATAAAAACAGAATGTTGTGTGTATATTCCAGATATCACAAAAAAAGTAACAGCATTGCTAAAAGATTTAGATACTCAAATAGGCACTTTAAAAATTTTCTCTCTTTCCTTTAGTGACTGGATAATCTAGACTGGAGAAAGATTTTGATCAACTTTTAAGGGTCTTCTTTGTTAGACTTCCATTCTCATAGCCGTATTAATTGATGTAGGAAAATGTTGGGGTTCAGAGCCAATGGCCAGGAAAGAATTCATAAGGCATGTTCAGTACAAAAAGGTGCTTTTATTAAAGCATGGTGACAGGACATTTGGGCAGAAAGAGCTGATCTGGGGTTGTGACAGGTGATTGATTATATACTTTCAAGTTGGGAGGGAGTTAGAGGTAGTGTCAGTCTCTAAGGAATTTTGGAAGCAAGTTTCCAGGACCTTGATGGGGTTAGTTATTGTTAGGAAAAGGTCATTTATTATTTTATTATTGTCTAGTAAAACCCTAGTCATGAGACCCTTCAGATGTCTATCAGTGGGCCATATGCTTTAAGGATGATTGCCAACATGTATCTTGGAGGATAAAGATAAAGAAGTTTCCAAAGGAATTTTTACATGTGAAAGTAGACTTACAGGATCCTAGGAAGTCAGAATAATATTAAGCTATGACTGTCCTTTGCCCTTAGAAAAGTATTAACATTGAGGCAGCTGAATTCCTAAAGGAATGTCATTATGCCTGTTTCAAGGACTTGTCAATGGGCTGTAAGTAGTAAAGAAATTAATTTTTCTTTTGCCTTTGTTTCCTACCTCCTTAATCCTAATAGATTGCCATTTTCAATGTTTTTCTGCTTGGTGCTGAGATTTCACCACTACAATGACCTCACTTTAACAGATGATCCTTACCACCCAAAAAAATGCTTCTTTATTGTCCTATGTTGGATTCAGCTATCTCTGTCTTTGTAACTCCATTTGAAATTCCCCAGCAGACCAATATTGACCAATAGGTAGGTGTTAGAAGTTAGTTGAACAATTAGGCTGTCAGGGCCAGGGTCCCCAAGAAGAAAATATGGAGTCAGGACAACTAAAATGAAACAGTACTGACATCCTGTTTTGCAGGTTAGACCACACCGACATTCTGCTTTGCTGCCATTGCAAAAATGACTTTGCAAAACTTCCTAGAACTAGAAAAATTAACCACAAAAGCATTCGTCAATATCACAGGCAAGGGGCAGTTAGGCCTAAACTCCCAGGTGTCTGTGGGGGGAAAAAAAAAAGACCATCAGCCTGTGTACATTAACTTAATAGGTAGACAGATATGTGACCAAAGCCCTGATTGGCAGGACTCAGACCACCCTGACTGCTTAAGAAATTTCCGCCAAAGAGTTCATAAAACTACCTCTACTTAGAAACTCCAGGGGCTGGCAATTCAGAGACCAGTACCCGGGGGGCTAATAATACATTTTATGTTAATTAAAAAAAAAAACAAAACAAAAAACTCCAGGGGCAACCCACTCAAGTCTCCCTCCCTCTCTGGGAGCTTTATATGCTTGCTCAATAAACTTTGCATTGCTGCCCACCACTCTTCATCTGGCCTACCTCTTCATTCTTTGAAGTGGGGCAACCAAGAACCCAGGCACTAAGAGGACAAAAATCCTGTAATATTTGGACATCTCTATACCCTATCCAGAAGGAAGAAGTTACAGAAGATAAGACTGTCCACTCTCAGCAACCTAAGGATTTAAGGATCAAAATTGTTCAGGGGGGAATGATGTGGAGAACAAAGGCAAAAGAAATGTATATAAAATTAAATTTCCTTATAACTTGCAGCCCACTGACAAATACTTGAGGTAAGCTGAGCTTGACATTCCTCTAGGACCTCCCAACTGTCTTAATGTTAATGCTTTGTTAGGGAAAAACAACTTTAGCTTGGTAATAACCAGGCCTCTAGGATATGAAAATCATTTGGAAACTTCCTTTTTCTTTACCTCCCCCAACTCCAAAGTATATAATCATTTGCTCCCCACAATACCCGTGCAGCTTTTTCTTCCCATGCATTCTGTCCTCATGCTATAATAAAAACACCTTTTTGCACAGAAAAAAAAGAGAGTAAAATAACACTGGCATATATTTTTTTTCAAAAGATAATCATACAAAAAATTTAAAAAGATGTTCACTTAGCCTAATTATTTGCTACTATTGAGAACTCTAATTTATTCATTATGAGTGGGTTGACTGGTTTGCTGGAGAGTCCCATGTTATTCCACTTGTATTGGCACTTTATTTTCCCTGTCCATTTCATTCTCCAAAGTGTTTCAGTTCACATGCAAAATATGCAATCACCTAACTTATAATTTTAATATAAGTTTTAAAGAAATCCAAATTAAGTCAAAGAAAGTACCTATGTCTTGATATGGTACATTTTTATACCAAAAAATCAAATTTATCAAAACTGGATTAGAGTGCAGTCTTCCCTTCCACACTCTTCCCTGTGCTCACATGAGCTCTTTTTCTCTCTAAAATAAATAAACGAAACCTTAAAAAAACAAAAAAAGATAGGGGCATCTGGGTGGCTCAGTGGGTTAAAGCCTTTGCCTTCGGCTCGGGTCATGGTCATGGGATCGAGCCCTGCATCGGGCTCTCTGCTCGGCAGGGAGCCTGCTTCCTCCTCTCTCTCTCTGCCTGCCTCTCTGCCTACTTGTAATCTCTGCCTGTCAAATAAATAAATAAAATCTTTAAAAAAATTAAAAAATAAAAAAAGATATACAACATGAATAAGGAAAATACTAATTATTCTAATTAAATATGTCACATTGTAATAATAATTCAACAAGACCCTACATCTTGTAGTGGTACATGTTCTTGCAGTCAGACATTTTTATTTGAATCCTGGTTCATGTTTGAGACCTTATTCTATCTATTTCCTATTTTATTATTTATTTATTATCTATTTCCTATTTCTTATTTTACTATCTTGGAAAATTAACTAACATCTTGAGACTTCAGTTTGATAACCTTTAAACAGATAATAATGCAACTCTTGGGATTGTTTTGAAGATGAAATAGCATAAAACATAATACTGACTGACATATTACAAGGGTTCAGAAATTATTAGCTATTGTGACTACTAATTCTATGATGATGACAATTAAGATGCTTTGCAAATACTAGTTTCATTGCAAAATTATTTATAATAAATATAGGATAACCAAGGGAAGTAACTTCTAAAAAATTATGTTCAATCAAAACTAATGTTTATTTCTTTTTAAATAATTATTTTTGAAGAAGTTAGTAACAGGTTTTATAATCCCAATAAAATCTTGGAATTATCTCTACATACAAATTCCAAGAGGCAAGCAAATTCTTAAAGACCATTACTGAATGTTTATGTGTATTTTTTAAGGGAATATAGCAAAACAACATATAGGAAATAGTATTATAAAAAAGAGAAATCATGCGTGGATTATGATATTACAAAAAAGGAAAATAAAAAAAAATTAATTGCATTTCTGCTTGGATATGTGACTCCCAAACTGAGTTCTTAAAAATTCTACAGAACACTCTAATTTTGTAAAAAAACAAAACAAACAAAACAAAACATCACTACCCTACACAATATGAGTATTCCAGTTACATATACTCTCACAGTTCAAAAACTTTTCCACAAACATTTCCTTGGACCCTCACAAAAGCTGTGATTTTGGCAACATAGGTCACTCAATCTCTGGAGCAAATTTCTATCCGTAGTCCTACCTCTTCTCTAAATAGATAATGTGATAATTAGTATCACTGTAACATAAGAAAAATAAAGACATGGGGCTACTTTGTGTCAATCCTAAAGAATGGCTTAATTATAATATTGTGGGCCAAAGACTGACTTTTTCCCTTGTCCACAGAAAGCAGTGTTGGCTTTGCTGGATATTTATAGAGTACAACTCAGTGTCAGCATCTGTAAAATATGAATAAAAATAATTACTTCAAGATAGCTGTAAAAATTCAATCACATGCTTAAAAGTTTTCACATGATAATCTGCAGATAGTGAATGCTTCCACATCCTAGTGCTTTGTTTCTCATCCAAAACCCACTAAGATTTCAGTTGTACATTAAGAATGGCTTCATAATTAGGAAGTTGAAATTTATATTTTACTGAAGACTATCAGAAGAGGCTGTTGAGTTTTTATTGCAGAGAAAATTCAAATGATAATACCTTCACTATTACTAACACTAGCAGTAGTGGTAGTATGGTATTATCAGCACAGATGATAATAATTATACTAATAATCATGACTAAATTTTATATAGTGCTTTTTGTGTCTGATATTAATCATTTTTATTTTCACAATAACCTTATAGATGAAGAAGCTAAAGGACATGACTTACCCAAAAATCAAATTTCTGGTTACTAGTGGGGCCAGGATTTGAAATCAGAAATTATCACCTCTAGGGCTCATGTTCTTTATAATTATTTTATAGATTAGTTATAATTTATAGATGCTCTATAACAGAATTACCATGGTATTATTGGAAAATTCAACTGTTATATTATTGCTTGACTAAACAGATGAAATTACTTGTTTAAGCATCTTCCAGATAGGTACAATGTGGAGTAAACACATGATAAATGACATGCATCTTAATGCCTTTTTTGTTGTTGTTAATTTGTTTCCCCTTCCCACTGTAGTGAAAGGTAAGGATTTCACCTCTTGAAAGACAAAATGTTAAAATTGACAAATAATTTGCAATAGATAATAATGTGCCTCTTTGAGTGCCTTAATTGTATAGTGAACATTTGCTGTTTGCTCGTATTCTACTTTACCATTTGATAAAAACATGTAAATAGATACAAATAATTTAATAATTGTGAGGAGCTTTGCAATTCTGGAAAATAAATTAAAATTGAAATTATCAGTATAGTAATTCAAAATTTTGTGAAGTACACTTCACATGCTTTCCAAATTCTATAACATAACTATTTCCCATGTATTTCAGGCAAGGAGAGTCAATTTTTCTTAAAGACATTAATAAGCTAGGCAACCATAAAGAAAAATTGAAGCTTATCTTTCCCAGTCATTCTTTCACTGATGGTTCTAGCTTGAAACAGAAGGTAATATCTTTTGAATTATTAAACCATACATTCATGCCTAACATTGATGAAAACTTCAAAGACATGTCTTACTAATAATAACTGTGAGAAAAATAAGTATTTTTTGATATGTACTTCATATTTTTATATTGTAATAAATGAAGCATTAATATCAACAAGTATGACATACAGATATTAGAATTTTTATTGGGGCTTTGGCAATATTCCATATTTTTATTATAAAGATACATGTTTTTTGATAAAAATAACATGAAGCAAAACATTACAAAATATTCTAGGAGTGATGGGTGGCTCAGTCACTAAGCATCTGCCTTTGGCTCAGGTCATGATCCCAGGGTCCTAGGATTGAGCCCCGCATCCGGCTCCCTGATCAGCAGGAAGCCTGCTTCTCCCTCTCCCACTCCCCCTGCTTGTATTCCCTCTCTCACTGTCGCTCTCTGTCAAATAAATAAATAAAATCTTTTAAGAAAATATTCCAACCATGGTGACTATTATCCTGAAACACATAAGATAAAATAGTCATCTTTAGTGATTTTTTTTGTTCCTAATTGTTTAACATTTTCGACAATATTTATATTAATTTTATATGTTGAATACCAACATTTATATCTCTATTTATGGAAATATATTTTGTTATAAAATTAGTTAATGAGTTTTAATGTAATTGGCATTTTTCATTTTATAATATTCCACATAATAAATTATTCCTAAAAATGAAACTGATAGACCATCTTATTTCTATTTTTTCCCCAAATTCAGTGGCATGTTACCATTGTCCTCTAGATATTTTAACTGATTTTCACTCCCAGATGCTGTTTTTATGGTGTCTCTTTCTTTACCCTCGTTAACAATTTAAAATTTTTAATTTTGAATACAAATGTAATGTATTTGTCCCACTTTATAATCCTTTCTGAATCATCATACAAAGTATAAATTATATCATAATGGTAACTCTATTTCAGGTATAACTTTTAATGAATATTTGAGTTATACTGCCTCCATTAATAATTATTATAAATATTGTAACTAATTTTAATACCAAGGAGATCATACAAAATCATGTATGTGTGTATATATATACGTGTGTGTGTGTGTGTGTGTGTGTGTGCATATACATTTGTTTATATGTATAGAAAATAAAAGCTATAATGTTTATTCCTAATTGCATTTGATGTGAACTCTTCTTGAATTTCATTAAACCATATGATAATACAGTCTTTGTGTGTATTTCTTTTTATTGGGATTTAACTTTGGTAAACTATTAGAAAAATCAAATAACTTGGTCAAGCAGAAATCTTGTTTTTTTTGTGGTGAAAATGGCCTTCATCAAATATCATTTTATCAACAAGACAATTCTGTTATATCAAATAGAAGTTTCCCTTCTGCATGTGATATGTTGAAGATCAAAAAGATAAGTGTCTCATCTAAATTCCCACCTAATACACACTGGAACTTTCACTGGATTCTAAAAGTTTCAAACCAACATTTCATTTGCCCTGTTACACTATTGTGAGGGTAGAAACATGGTTTTGTTCACCATTTTATCCCAGGCCACTAGAAGAGTAAATGAGCTCTTAAAGCTTTTATATACGTAGATATATAGATATCTAGTATATCTATAGTATAGTATGTACATATAGAGACACAGATAGTATATAGTGTATCTATATCTAAGTATATTTCTATTCTTTTTCATTACCTAGAACATTTCTGTAAAAAAGTTATCTAATTTGCTATATATCTTAGATCTTTATACATACACACATCATTTTTGCTTTTTAAAATATTGTTCTTGCCTTTTTTTTTCACTTTTATTTTCTAAATCTCATATTATGTTTTTGATTGTATCTATTCTCTGTTGGAGACTTTGTAATTAGTTTTCATCTCAGAAACTATTGTCTTTTTTTCTAATTTCTTTAGTCGGTTCATATTTTATATCCTTTCATTTGTCCATTTGCAGTCAGACTCTGCATTTCTGATTTGTGGTGTTATTTAAAACCTGTGAATGTTTGTTGAATTACATTTAATTCATATCAGAATGGTGTCATACTTTTTTTTGGTTAAGAAATAGAATGCTCATGCTTTCTTTTATGCTTATGGTAATGTTAATGGTTTCAAGGTTGACATTTCGCTCTTTTAATTACAGTGTTGAATTTTCTGGGATGAACAGTATAAAAAGTCTATAAGGTGAGGTTTGGTGGCTTCCCTTACTTCTTAGCTCAAGAGCAAGCTTGTTGCTACAATGATTTTTTTCAACAAATGGAAATTTAATGGAATCTCTTCTGGTCTAACATTTTATAATTTGTTGCTATTTTCTAATTCTAATAACGCTTTAATTTTCAGCCACTTTTTTATTTCTCTTCTCCATCAAGCTTCCAAGGAGCCCCTTTCCAAGGATTTTCCATTGCCTACAAAGTTGATGGCTGTATGATCCTACCATCTTTGGTATCACATTTTAAAGAAAAAAAAAGAGAAAGAGAGAGAAAGAGAGCACACACAGAGATGAGGTAGGGGAGAGGCAGAGGGAGAGGGAGAGAAAGAATCTTAGTTTCCACACTTACAATGGAGCCCAACACAGGGCTAGACCTCACAATTCTCAGATCATGATCTGAGCCAAAATCAAGAGTTGGACACTTAATTGACTGAGCCAGCCAGGTGCCCCTGAAACTATTTTTAAACCCAAGCAAACACTTTCACTACTTCCTCAGTTTTTGACAGCGAAGATTGTACTGACAATTTACCATAGTAAAATAGGTTTAACTTCCATTCCAACCTGTTATCTACCAATATTAATGCAAAGGCATATATTTAATTAGGAAAAGTAAATCGGTTTATTCATATTTACTTAATGCCATTTGCTTTTCTTGTTGAGTATAAAGTAAATTTTACAAAGGTGGATAACTAATCTTAAAGTTATATCTTGGGGAATTTCTACTTACATATATTCCTGTTATTATTATCTAGATCAAGATATAGAACAAATTCCAGCTCCTCAGAAATCTTAGCATTTCCCTCAACCTAGTTGTCACTCCTTCTATTAACATAGATAGATTTTGCCCACATGATATGAATGAAACTATATAATATATATATACTTTAGTGCTTGGTGTTTTTATTCAGGATTGAGCTTATGATATTTACCCATGTTGTGGCTTCTAACAATGTTTGTTCTTTTTCAAGACCATGTAGTATTTCTTGTATACTACCACTGATTATTTTAAATTTTACTACTCATGGACATTTTAGGTTGTTTTAGTTATGATTCTACTATGAATAAAACATCTGTAAGTGTTATTGCACATATATTTTCATGGGAATACAAAATCATTCTTTGTTACATACCAGGAGTGAAGTTGCATTGAATATGCAAAAATTAAACTTTATTAGACTTTGCCAGAATTTTCCAAAATTGTATGAATTCATATTCTTGAGGTAAAGTATGAGATTACTACTTGCTCCAAAGCCTTTCAAATACTTGTATTGTCACTATTTTAGACAACCTTATATGTGGTATCACATACAGTGGTATTATGGTTTTATCGTATTATGGTTTTATTACATATATTATATATATACTTGTCCCAGCTAGGACATGTTGCTGAGAATTGTATATCTAGAATTAGATTGGATATATAAACACTTAACTGAAATATGATATACATGGAAAATATATAAAAAACTTATCTGAAATATTGATGAGACTACATGTAATTTTCAATATTCTTTTAGTGCTTCATTTCTATGTCCTTTTATCTTAAATAAACTGGAGAAGAATAATTTTTAGATATGACTTTGAACAAAAAATGAGAGAAGTCAAAGACCAACAAAAGTAAAGTGCTGAGACTTTTGGGTAAGATGGTGGAGTAGGAGGACCCCAGGCTTACCTCATCCCATAGGTCTACCTAGGTAATATCCACAAGTGTAAGTAAGCCAGAAAAATCACTCAAAGTCTGGTAGAATAGACTCTCCACAGCTAATACTAGAGAAGAAAAACACATCAAAAAGGATAAGGCAGAGACACAGTCTGGAACCACCCAAACCAAAGACTTTCCTTGGTATAACAGGACAACAGAAGCACAGAGGAAAGAACCAGATACCACACTAGGCACCCTAGGTACCCCAGACACACGGGCCAATACTGGGAAGAAAAATCCTTATAACATTTGATTTTGAAAACCAGAGAGGCTTAGCTTCATGTGTACTTATTGGGGCTTAACACCTGGAATTTTAAAAAGCAGTCTCAGTTCTGGAAAAACCTGGAGAACTATAGGAAATGGGGTCTCTGCCTTTAAAGAGAGAGCAAAACACACAGCCTGCTGAGATAGAAGGAGCAGTTTGAAAAACAAATATATATGGGAAAAACTTAGGTATACAGGAAGGATGTTCTTTCCCTAATCTCAGAACATGTTCCAGAGGAACAAGGATCTATTTAGGAGACTTCTTCAAAAACAAAAGAGGTACACAGTGCTATTTACCTCCCTGGCCCTCCAGCCTAGATACATGGACACCTGCAGGAATTAATGTGAACACTCATCCAGCTTGCTAACAAGTCACCCTACCTCTAAAATCTGCAGACAGACCCCTCCAACCCACTTTCAGTAGGAGTCTGAAGCAGAGCCACAAGTAGGGTATTGTATAAGCAGCACTTACAGGTGCCAACACCACTCCAAATTGACTCCATCTCTAGGGAGAAGGGAGATAATGACACATACCAGCTCCACTGCTGTCCCACTAGTGGGCTAAGGGCAGACAACTGGTCTGACTGTAGTCCCCACCAACTAATGAAAGCCACAGAGGCAAATATAAGGAGAGCACCCTGCAAAAGCAGCTCTGATGGAAAAAACTTGGTCTGATCCAACTCAAGCCCAAGGCAACACCAGACTAGTCCACTAACAACACAGGAACCAAAACCTGCCCACAACAGGTAAAGAGTGCCATTGTAGATGATTGGAATGAAGGCAAATGTGGCTCAACAACAGTAGGGTGCATGCACAGACATAGGAAACAACCATGAAGCATAAGTTCTGATGAATAGGGGACACTGGGCACTACGTGGCCTCTTCTTCAAAAGGGAACTATTTGTAAGAGAAAAAGATGTAGTTCACCTTCCTAACACATAGAGAACCAATTAAAGAGTTAGACAAAATGAGGAGATAGAAGAATATGTCCCAAATGAAAGACCAGGACAAAATCACAGCAAGAGAGCTAAACAAAATGGACATAAGCATTTTTCCTAATAGAGAATTGAAAGTATTAGTCAGCAATAAATACATATCTACCAATAATTATTTTGAATACAATGGACTAAATGCTCCAAACAAAAGAACAGGAGGATAGATGGATAAAAAGACCCATCTATATGTTGCCTATAAGAGACTCATTTCAGACCAAAACGTACCTGGAGATTGAAAATGAGGGATTGGAGAAATATTTATTATGCAAATGGATGTCAAAAGAAAGTCAGAGTAGTAATGCTTATATCAGACAAAATAACTTTAAAACAAAGACAATAACAAGAGACAAAGAAGGAGACTTATAATAATAAAGGGGACAATTCAACAAGAGGATATAACAATTGTAAATATATACACTGCCAACATAGGGGCACCCATGTACATAAAACAGTTAATAACAAACATGAAAGAACTGATAGAAAAACAGTAATAGTAAGGGACTTTAACATCCCATTTACATCAATAGATAGATCATCCAAAAAAATATCACAAAGGAAGCACTGGTGTTAAATGACACACTGGACCAGATGGATTTAACAGACCTATTCAGAACATTTCATTCTAAAAAACAAAAGAATACACATTCTTTTCAAGTGCATACAGAACATTCTCCAGAACAGATTACACAAAACAAGTTTCAGAAAAGTCAGTCATACCATGCATATTTTTGGATCATAATGCTATGAAACTACAAACTGATCACAAGAAAAAAATCTGGGAAGAGCACAAAAACACAGAGGTTAAACTAAACAATGAATTGATCAATTAAAAAAAAATTAGAGCCTGGGTCAAGATGGGAGAGAAGTAGGAGACCCTGTTTCAACCGGTCCCCTAAAGTGAGCTAATTATCTACCAGAACAGTCAGAACACCCATGAAATCACCCTGAGATGTAGGATTACACATTTCTGGATCTCTATGGGGGCAGAAGACTCCAGTGGAGAGGTAAAGCAGAGTGGGAATTGGACTGATATTGGAGGACAAACAGAAGGGGGAGGGAGCCACCAGAAGCAAACCATTGGAAAATAATGCCCCAATAAGAGAGTGCCCTGTGATTGGGAATCAGCATTAACTTGGAGTCTGGTTAAAAGCACTCAAAAAGAGCAAAAGATCTTAAGGGGCAACTGTTGGAATCAGGCGGTCACAGGCATGGGCCTAAACCCACAGACCCAGCACGGCCATGGCCGGCAACCACTAATTCCAGAGAGTGTGGTGAAGCTTTCAGGCCATGGTCCATAAGTCCCTGGCTTTCCGCTGCTTGCACCAGCTCTAGGCCAGGCGCACTCCTGCCAGTGTGTATGAGGGACTCTGATATGTGCTCCAGTCAGCGCTCTCTAGAACCACAGCCTTTTGCACTCTGCATGCGCACTGTGACTGGGGTCTGAACTATGCTCCCCACCTTTGTCTAAGAGTGCTCCATGGGCACACTAGCCAGTGGTCTCTAGGATCAGCCAAGAGTATGAACACTCCCAGCCTGGGCTTGAAAATCTCAGTGCACTATCTCTGGCTGGGATCTCTAGTGTGGTCTGGACTGGAGACAGCAGTCCCAACAAAGCCAATCACTGGAAAGCAGACTCCCTGGACCAATATTGCTCATGGTTTTAGCAGCACAGGGGTGCAGAGACAAGTAGGCGCTTTCGGTGACCCCTAAGATGGTGGCTGGGGATGTGTACTGCCTGTGGAGGTTGCATGCTCTGGCGGAGTTTGCAGAGCACGAGTCTGTGTGTTCTGGACCACCCAGAGGGGAGCAGACTGAGGCTTCTCTCTGAGATGGAGATCTGGGTGCAGTTTGCTTTCCACTAAACCTCCAAAAAGCCACAAAAAGCTGCCAAAGAATGAAAACCTCCAGAGAACAAAACCTGAAAAGCTAGTTTCCACAGAGCCCAACCCCTTGATAGGAAGCAGCAGGACTCAACCCAAGTAAGATTGACGGAAAAACCTGGAAGCCCCGTCCCCCAGAAAGCCAGCCAAAAGAAGGAGAGGACAACCACCACAGGGTCCCCATAAAACTGTAAAGCCCCAATCAGGGAAAAACAAGATATTAAGCTCCTGGTATTGCCCTAAAACCTGTATATTTCATAGATATAACTTTTATTTTTAATTTGTTCTCACTATTCTTGTTCTGTTTAATTTTTAAACCTATTTACCATTACAAAGAGAGGTTCAATACAACAAATTTCATAATAACCTTTTAACATGAACTTTTTTCATACATATACCTGTGTTTTTCTTTTGCTTTTCTATTTTTTTAAAAATATACATAGAGATATAAGCTTCAAGATAATCCTCTTTCCATAATCAATACTACCTCTATATATAATCCAGTTTTAATCTCCCATTATCTCTGGAAAGTTGAGTCCTTTAACAAAGATATCAAGATACACCCAGGAAGAATCAAAATAACCTTCCTCACACACATTGAGGATTTATAACCACCCTCCCATTTTTCCTTCTGTCAGTGTTTCTGTGTATTTGTTTCTGTTCTGGTATTATATAAATCTTATACTTGGCTGTTTTTTTTTTTTTTTGTGGTTGTTGTTGTTGTTGTTTTTTCTTGTCATTTACTTTTGTCAGTCTTTTTGTTTGTTGGTTTTTGTTTGTTTACCTTATAAATCTTACCTTTGGGGCCAATTCTAGCTGGGACTTCTCGCTCTCTCTCTCTCCCTCTTTTTCTGTCTCTCTCTTTCTTTCTCTCTTTTTAAAATTTTTTCTTTTTGGCAGTGACTTCCAATTGCTCAGAAGCATTCCAGGGTGTACCTATCCTAGATCACGATTGAGATATTCAACTACACATCCCCTCAATCACCTCTCACCGAAATGACTAGGAGGAGGAATGCCCATCAGAGGAAAAATTCAGAGACTGTGCCTCTCCATCAGAGCTACTGGATCTGAACATAAATAGCATTGTGGAAAGGGAATTCAGGGTAACAATTATCCAAGCAATGGCTAGGTTGGAGAGAACCATTAATGACAACATGGAATTGTTTAGGTCAGATGTGAAAGCCACCTGGGAAGAAGTTAAAATTGCTATCAATGAGATCCAATCTAATCTAAATTCTTTAACAGCTAGGGTAACCTAGGCAGAAGATAGAATTAGTGATCTAGAGGACAAACCAATAGAGAAAAAGTATCAGGAGGAGGCCTGGAACAAACGGCTCAGAAGCCATGAAAACAATTAGGAAAATAAATGATGCCATGAAACGTTCCAATGTCAGAATTATTGGGATCCCTGAGGGGGAGGAGAAAGAAAGAACACTAGAAGATATAGTTGAAAAATTCTCCATGAAACTCTTCCCAATCTGGGGAATGGAGCCAGCATTTGTGTACTAGAGGCAGAAAGATTACCCCCCAAATCAACAAATCTAGAAAGACTGCAAGACATTTGATTGTCAATAAAAACTTATCTTTCAATAATCGCTCTCAACATGAATGGCCTAAGCGCTCCCCTAAGCACAGCGTTGGGGATTGGATAAAACAGGACCTGTCCATATGTTCTCTACAAGAGACCCATTTGAAACTTAAGGATACATCCGGACTGAAAGTGAAGGGATGAAGAAGCATCTTCCATGCCAATGGACCTCAAAAGAAAGCTGGGGTAGCAATTTTCCTATCAGATAAATTAGATTTTAAACTAAAGAGTATAGTCAAAGAAAAAGAAGGACACTGCATCATTCTTAAAGGGTCTATGCACCAAGAAGATCTAACAGTTGTAAATATTTATCCCCCCAATATGGAAGCAGCCAACTACATAAGACAATTGTTAATCAAGATAAAGAATCATATTGATATGTATACATAAATAGTAGGGAATCTTAACACACCACTCTCAGTAATAGATCATCCAAGCAAAAAATCAATAAAGAAACAAGAGCATTGAATGACACATTGGACCAGATGGACCTCGTAGATGTATAAAGAACATTCCACACTAAAACAACAGAACGTGCACTCATTCTTATCAAGTGCACATGGAACTTTCTCCAGAATAGACCACATATTGGGTCACAAATCAGGGCTCAGCCAATACCAAAAGATTGAGACTATTCCCAACATATTATCAGACCACAGTGCTTTGAGACTAGAACTCAACCAAAAGAAAAGGTTTAGAAGGAATTCAAACACTTGGAAGCTAAAGACCACCCTGCTTAAGAATGTTTGGATCAACCAGGAAATCAAGGAAGAACTTAAACAAGTCATGGAAACCAATGAGAATGAAGACAATTTGGTTCAAAACCTATGGGATACAGCAAAGGCAGTCCTAAGGGTGGGGGCGGGGGGGCGGATACACAAGCCATCCAGGCCTCCCTCAAAAAAATTGAAAAATCCAGAATACACCAGCTCTCTTTACACCTTAAAGAACTGGAATCAACAACAATTTAAGCCAACCCCACACACAAGAAGGGAAATAATCAAGATTAGAGCAGAGATCAATGAGATAGAAACTAGAGATACAGTAGAACACATCAGCAAAACTAGAAGCTAGTTTTTTGAAAGAATCAATAAGATCAATAAAATATTGGCCAAAGTAACCCAAAAGAAAAGAAAGAGGACCCAAATTAATAAAATTATGAATGAAAAGGGAGAGATCATGGCTAACACCAAGGAAATAGAAACAATTATCAGAAACTATTATCAACAGTTATATGCCAATAAGGTAAGCAACCTAGATGAAATGGATGCATTCCTCGAAACCTATAAACTTCCCAAACTGAATCAGGAAGAAATTGACAACCTGAATAGACCAATATCTAGTAATGAGATTGAAGCAGTGATCAAAAACCTCCCAAAAAACAAGAGCCCAGGACCTGATGGATTCCCTGGAGAATTCTACCAAACATTCAAAGAAGAAATAATACCTACTCTCCTGCAGCTATTTCAAAAGATAGAAACAGAAGGAGAACTTACAGACTCTTTATGAAGTCAGCATTACCCTGATCCCAAACCAGGCAAAGACCCCTCCAAAAAGAAAAATTTCAGACTAGTATCCCTGATGAATATGGATGCTAAGATTCTCAACATGATCGTAGCTAATAGGATCCAACAGTACATTAAAAAGATTATCCACCATGACCAGGTGGGAGTTATCCATAGGATGCAAGAATGGTTCAACATTACAAATCAATAAATGTGATAGAACAAATCAATAAGAGAAGAGAGAAGAATCATATGGTCCTCTCCATTGATGCAGAAAAAGCATTTGACAAGATACAGCATCTGTTCCTGATTAAAATGATTCAAAGTATGGGGATAACGTCATAAAATCCTTAACTTCATAAAATCTATCCATGGAAAACACACAGTGAGTATAATCCCCAATGGAAAAAGCTGACAGCCTTCTGTTTTAGATCAGGAACACAGCAAGAATGCCCACTCTTGACACTCTTCTTCAACGTAGTATTAGAAGTCCTAGCAACAGCAATCATACAATAAAAGGAAATAAAAGGTATTCAAATTGGTAATGAAGAAGTCAAATGTTCTCTCTTCACAGATGACATGAGACTTTTTATGGAAAACCCCAAAGAGACCACCCCCAACTACTAGAACTCATACAGCAATTCAGTAATGGGGCAGGATATAAAATCAATGTACAGAAATCAGTTGCTTTCTTATACACTAACAATGAAAATATAGAAAGGGAAACAAGAGAATCAGTTCCACTTACTATAGCACCAAGAACCATAAGATACCTGGGAATAAATCTAACCAAAGTGGTAAAGAATCTGTACTTGAGGAACTACAGAACACTCATGAAAGAAACTGAAGATGATACAAAAAGATGGAAGACCATTTCATGCTCATAGATTGGGAGAATAAACATTATTAAAATGTCTGTACTGCCCAGAGCCAACTATACTTTCAAGGCCATCCCAACAAAAATTCCACTGGCATTTATAGGGTGCCTGGGTGGTTCAGTGGGTTAAAGCCTCTGCCTTCGGTTCAGGTCATGATCCCAGGGTCCTGGAATGGAGCCCCGCATTAGGCTCTTTGCTCAGAAGGAGTCGGCTACCCCCACCCCTGCCTGCCTCTGTGCCTAATTGTGATTTCTGTCTGTCAAATATATAAATAAAATCTTTAAAAAAAATTTCCACCAGCATTTTTCAAAAAGCTGGAACAAACAATCCTAAAATTTGTATGGAACCAGAAGAGACCCCAAATTGCTAAGGAAATGTTGAAAAAGAAACAAAAAAACTGGCGGCATCACATTGCCTGATTTTAAGCTTTTCTACAAAGCTGTAATCACCAAGACAGGATGGAACTGGAACAAAAACAGACAATAGACCAGTGGAACAGAGTAGAGAGCCCAGATATGGAGCCTCAACTCTATGGTCAAATAATCTTTGACAAGGCAGGGAAAAAATATACAGAGGAAAAAAGACAGTCTCTTGAATAAATGGTGCTGGGAAGATTGGACGGCTATGTGTAGAAAAATGAAACTTGACCATTCTCTTACACCATACATAAAGATAAAGTCTAAATGACTAAAAGACCTCAGTGTGAGGCAGGAATCTATCAAAATCCTAGAGGATTTTGATAGGCAAAAAAAGTTACAAAAAAAGTTACATAGGCAGTAACCTCTTTGACATCGGCCACAGCAACTCCTTTCAACACATATCTCCAAAGGCAAAGGAAACAAAAGCGAAAATGAACTTTTGGTACTTCATCAAGATCAAAAGCTTCTGCACAGCAAAGGAAACAGTCAACAAAACAAAGATACAATCCATGGAATGGGAGAAGATATTCGCAAATGACACTCCAGACTAAGGGCTGATATCCAAGATCTATAAAGAACTCCTCAAACTCTACACACACGAAACAGATAATCAGGTAAAAAAGTGGGCAGAGGACATGAACAGACACTTCTCCAAAGAAGACATACACATGGCTAACAGACACATGAAAAAATGTTCATCATCATTAGCCATCTGGGAGATTCAAATCAAAACCACATTGAGATACTACCTTACAACAGTCTGAATGGCAAAAATCAACAAGACAGTAGACAACAAGTGTTGGAGAGGATGTGGATAAAGGGGAACTCTCTTACAGTGTTGGTGGGAGTGCAAGTTGGTGCAGCCATTTTGGATGACTATGGAGATTCCCTAAGAAATTTAAAATAGAGCTTCCCTACGACCCTGCAATTGCACTATTGGGTATTTACCCTAAAGATACTGATGTAGTGAAAAGAAGGGCCACCTGTACCCCAATGTTCATAGCAGCAATGGCCACAGTCACCAAATTGTGGAAAGAACGAAGATGCCCTTCAACAGATGAATGGATTAAGAAGATGTGGTCCATATATACAATGGAGTACTATGCCTCCATCAGAAAGGATGAATACCCAAGTTTTGTATCAACATGAATGGGACTGGAAGAGATTATGCTGAGTGAAATAAGTGAAACAGAGACAGTCAATTATCATATAGTTTCACTTACTTGCGGAGCATAAGGAATAACATGGAGGACATTGGGAGAAGGAGGGGAGAAGTGAGTTGGGGGAAATTGGAGGGGGAGACAAACTATGAGAGACTGTGGACTCTGAGAAACAAACTGAGGGTTTTGGAGGGGGTGGGGGTGTGGGGTGGGTGAGCCTTGTGGTGGGTGTTATGGAGGAGATGTATTTCATGGAGCACTAGGTGTGATGCATAAGCAATGAATTCTGGAACATTGAAAAGAAATAATATAAATTAAAATAAAATGAAAAAATATCCTTTGGGAACATGTCAAAAAAATCAAATAAATTATAAAAAATTACCTATAAATGGGTGAAAATGAACACACACTGGTCTAAAATCTTTGGAATGCAGCAAAAGCTGTTCTAAGAGGAAAGTTTATAGCACTACAAGTCTATTTCAAGAAGTAAGAAAAGTCTCAAATAAACAACCAAACCTTATACCCAGAGGAGTTACAAATAGAAAGGCAAATAAAGCCCAAACCCAACAGAAAGAAGGAAATATTAAAGATTAGATCAAAACTAAATCATACAGAAACTAAATCAATAATAGAACAGATCAATGAAACCAGGAGTCGTGGCTTTGAAAAAAATCAACAACACTGTCAAACTTTTAGCCAGAGTCATCAAAAGAGAGAGAGAGAGGACCCATCTAAACAAAATCACTAACGAAAGAGCAGAAATAACAACCAAAACAAAAGAAATATAAACTATGTTAACAGAATATTATGAAAACTTATATGCCAACAAATTGGACAATTTATAAGAAATGGATAAATTCCTATAAACATATAACCTACCAAAACTTAGGGAAGAAGAAACAGAATTTGAAGAGACCAATAACCAGCAATGAAATTGAATCATTAATCAAAAAATTCTAAGAAACAAAAGTCCAGGACCAGATGGTTTCACAAGTGAATTCTACTGAACATTTAGAGAGTTAAACCTATTTTCACACTATTACAAAAAAATGTAAAAAGAAGCAAAGCTTCCAAATTTATTCTATGATGCCAGCATTACCCTGATTATCAAAACTAGAAAAGTCACTAAAAAAGAGAACTACAGGTCAATATCCCTGATAAACATGGATGTAAAAGTTCTCAGTAAAATGCTAGCAAACCAAATTCAATAATATATTTTAAAAATCATACACCACGATCTAGTGGGATTTATTCCCGAGATAAAAACATGGTTCAATATTCACAAAATAATCAACATGTTATGTCACATCAATAAGGGGATAAAAACTACAAGATCATTTTAAAAGATGCAGAAAAAGAATTTGATAAAGTATAACATCCATTCATGATAAAAACCATCTGGAAAGTAGGTCTAGAGGGAACATACCTCAAAACAATGAAGTCCTTATATTAAAAACCCATAGCCAATATCACACTCAATGATAAAAATCTGACAGGTTTTCTACTAAGGTCAGGCATAAGGCAAGGATGTCTGCTTTCACTACTTTTATCCAGTATACTACTAGAAGTCCTAGCCATAGTAACTAGACAACATAAAGAAATAAAATGCATTCAATAAAGTGCATTCAAGTACAACTCGCACTATTTGCAGAGGACAAGTAGATAAAGAATAATAAATGTATAGAAAATCCTGAAGACTCCACCAAAAAAAAACATTAGAAAAAATGAATTCAGTGCAGTTTCTGGATACAAAACCAATGTACAGAAAGATGTTGCATTCCTATATATTAGTAATGAAACAGCAAAAAGTGAAATTAAGAAAATAATCCCATTTACAGCTATACCAAAAACAATGAAGTTAAGCAAAGAGGGGAAAAACCTGTACTCTGAAAACCATAACACACTGATGAAAGAAATTCAAGAGGACACAAAGAAATGGAAACCCATTTCATTCTCATAGGTTGGAAGAACAGATATTGCTGAAATGTCTATACTACCCAAAGCAATCTACAGATTTAAGGCAACCTCTATCAAAACACCAACAGAATTTTTTGCAGAGCTAAAACTAATAATCTGAAAATTGGTATGGAGCAACAGAAGACCCTGAAGAGCCAAAACAACCTTGAAAAAGAAAAACAAACTAGAGGTATCGCAATTCCAGTTTTCAAGTTATATTACAAAGTGGTAGTAACTAAAACAGTATGGGACTGGCATAAAAATGGACAATAGATCACATAGATAATACAGATCAATGAAATAGAATTAAAAAAAAAAGAAATAAACCCACATTAATATGGCTAATCTTTGACAAAAGAGGAATGAATATGCAATGGAAAAAGTCTCTTAAAAAAATGGTGTTGGGAAAACTGAACAGCTACATGCAAAAGAATGAAACTAGACCACTTCCTTACACCATACACAAAAATAAACTCGAAATGGCTTTAATACCTACATGTGAGACTTGAAATAAAAAAAAAATACTAGAAGACAGCATAGGCTCTAATTTCTCTGACATCAACTATACAACATTTTTCTAGATATATCTACTCAGGAAAGGGAAATAAAAGCAAAAGTAAACTACTGGGACTATATCAAAACAAAAAGTTTCTGTATAGTGAAGGAAACAGTCAACAAAACAAAAAGATGATCTACTGAATGGGACAAGATATCTGCAAATGATATAGCCAATAAAGAATTAGTATCAAAAAAATATAAAAAACTGATACAACTCAATACCCCCAAAACATATAATGTAATTTAAAAAAATGAGCATTAGACATGAACAAATATTGCTCCAAAGAAGACATACAGATGGTCAATGGACATACACAAAAAAAGATGCTCAACATGTCTCATCAATAGGGAAATACAAAGCAAAACCACCATGAGATATCATCTCACACCTGTCAGAGTGGCTAAAATAGGGAAGCCTGGGTGGCTCAGCCAGTTAAATGTCTGCTTTCAGCTTGGTCATGGTCCCAGGATCCTGGTATTGAGTCCCCACATCAGGCTCCTTCCTTATCCTTATCAGGATAAGGAAGTCTGCTTCTCCCTCTGTTTGCTGTTCCCCCTGCTTGTACCCTCTTTCTCTCTAACATATAAATAAATATTTTTTTTTTAAAAAGACTGGATAAAATCAATAACAAAACACAGTAAGTGTTTGTGAGATGTGGGGCAGGGAGAGAAGAACCCTCTTGCACTGTTGGTGGGAATGTAAATTGGTGTAGGCACTACAAAACAGTATGGAGGTTTTTCAAAAAATTAAAAATAGAACTACTCTGCAATCTAGTAATCACATTACTGGGTATTTACCCCCCAAAATACAAAACACTAATTCAAAGGGATACATGCACAAATATATTTAAAAGCATTATTTACAATAGCCAAAATATGGAAACAGCCCAAATGTCCATTGATAGATGAATAGATAAAGAAGAATATAAATAATATTATTTAGCCATTAAAAAGGAATGAAATCTTGGGGCATCTGGGTGGCTCAGTCATTAAGCATCTGCCTTCAGTCAGGTCATCATCATAGGGTCCTGGGATTGAGACATGCATCAGGCTCCCTGCTAGGCAGAGAGTCTGCTTCTCCCCCTCCCCCCAACTTGTGTTATCTCTCTCGCTCGCTCCTCTCTCTCTCTCTTTTTCTCTCTCTGTGTGTGTCAGATAAACAAAATCTTTAAAAGAAAAGAATGAAATCTTGCCATACGCAACAACATGAATAGAGTCAGAGTATAATGTTAAGTAAAATAATTCAGGGGGCACCTGGGTGGCTCAGTGGGTTAGGGCCTCTGCCTTCAGCTCAGGTCATGATCCCAGGGATCGAGCCCCACATCAGGCTCTCTGCTCAGCGGGGAGCCTGCTTCCCCCTCTCTTTCTGCCTGCCTCTCTGCCTACTTGTGACCTCTCTCTCTCTCTGTCAAATAAATAAAAAATATCTTTAAAAAAATAAAAATAAATAATTCAGGGAAAAACAAATACTACATGTTTCATGGATATGTGAAATTTAAGAAACAAAACAAATGAGCAAAGGAAATTAAGAAGAAAGAGAGAGAGAGAGAGAGAGAGAGAGAGAGAGACAAGCCAAGAAAAAGTCTCTTAACTATAGAGAACTGATGATAATTACCAGATGGGAGGAGTGTGGAGGAATGGATGAAATAGGGCATGTGGATTAAAAAGTACACTTAACATGATGAAAATAAAATAAGATAAAATGATTTTTAAAAAGATAGTAGGGAGATTGGAGGTGGGTAGGAGCAATATGAGAATTCAGTAAAAAAAAATAAAGTAATATTCAGAAATATAGTCACTGAACTTGAGAAAGAAGTAGAGAGTCTCTGTGAGACTCATGATAAAGACGGAGTAAATATAAAAAGGAACCAATCAGAGATTAACTCAACTGAAATTAAAAATATACTAGAGGGAATAAATAGTAGACTAGAGGAAGCAGAAAAATGGATCATTGACCTGGAGATAAAGTAATGGAAATCAATCAACTGAGCAACATAAAGGTAAAATAGTAATTTAAAATGAGAAAAGACTTAGGGAACTCAGTGACACCATCAAGCATAATAACATTTACATTATAACATTTTCTCAGAAAGAGAAGAGAGAGAAGGGGGGGAGAAAATGTATTTGTGGAAATAATAGCTGGAAACTTCTCAAATCTGGGAAAGGAAACAAATCCATATCCAGAGGCACAGAAAAGTCTCAACAAAATAAAATCATTGAAGTTCACACCAAGACACATACTAACTAAAATGCCAAAAAGAGTAATAAAGACAGAATTTAAAAAGCAACAAAGGAAAACAGTTACATACAAGGGAAACCCCATAAGGCCAGCAACTGATTTTACAGGCCAGAACAGAGTGGCAGGATATATTCAAAGCAATGAGAGGGTGCCTGGGTGGCTCAGTGGGTTAAGCCTCTGCCTTCAGTTCAGGTCATGATCTCAGGGTCCTGGGATCAAGTCCCGCATCAGGCTCTCTGCTCAGCGGGGAGCCTGCTTCCTCCTCTCTCTCTCTTTCTGCCTCTCTGACTACTTGTGATCTCTGTCTGTCGAATAAATAAATTCTTTAAAAAATAATAAATAAAAAGATTCAAAGCAATGAGAGAAAAAAACCTGTAATCAAGCTGGGTTATGGATATTGGGGAGGGTATTTGCTATGGTGAGTGCTGTGAAATGTGTAAGCCTGATGATTCACAGATCCATAGCCCTGGGGCAAATAATACATCAGGTTAATTAAAAAAAAAAAAAAAGAATATTTCATCCAGGAAGGCTATCATTCAGAATAGAAGGAGACAAAGAGTTTCCAAGCTAAAGATTAAAGGAACCATCACCAATAAAGCAGCCTTAGAAGAAATGTTAAACAGGATTCTTTGAGTGGAAATAAAAGATCATAAGCAGGAGTAAGTAAAGTAGGAAGCACAAAAGCAGTAAATTAACTATATCTATAAAAATTAGTCAAAAAGCTCATAGGATAAAAGAGTGCAAAGTATGATACCATATATCTAAAAGGGGGATAGTGAAAATTTATTGCTTTTAGAATGGATTCAAACTTAAGTGACCATCAAATTAATATAGACTGCTATATGCATAAGAAGTTATATATAAACCTAATGGTAACCACAAATCAAAAACTGGTAATAGATATACAAAAAAATGAAGATGAATTTGTTCAAGTATATCATTAAAGAAAGCCATCAAACCACAAGAGACCAATAGAGGAAATAACAGAGTCGGAGCAAAACAAATATCATATGATTTCACTCATATGTGGAATTTAAGAAATTGAATTAAAAAATGATATAAACCAAAAAAAACCCCACACAGATTCTTAACAATAGAGAACATAATGCTGGTTACCAGAGGATGGTGGGTGGGGGAGGGTGACATAGGTGAAGGGGATTAAGAATTCACTTATGAGGAGGAAGAGGAGTAAGATGGAGTAAGAGACTTAAATATCATCAGGTCCTAGGAGTTTACCTAGATAGTTATCAAATCATTCTGAACACCTACAAACTCAACAGGAGATAGAAGAGAAGAAGAGCAGCAATTCTAGGAACAGAAAATCAACCACTTTCTAGAAGGTAGGACATGTGGAGAAGGGAATCCAAGGCAACATATAGAAAGATAGACCATGCCATGGGGGTGGGGGGAGAGAAGGGACCAGCTCTCAGCAAGTGTTAAAGCAGCAGAACACAAAATCAGAACTTTAGAAGTCTGCTCCACTAAGGGATGTCACTCCAGAGGCTAAGCAGGGGGCAGAGCCTTCCCAGGAACAGTGTGGTCTCAGGACTTGTGGGGTTACAAAAATACCAGGGGTATCTGAGTGTGGCAGAGCTCCCAGGTGTCAGACCAGGGAAGCCAGCTGCAGAGACAGAGCAGAGGAGTGGGCTCTCAGCTCAGGGTTACCCTAAACAGTGATCCAAGGCAGAGTTAGGTCACTGCTCTTTGAGCAGGGACTCCAAAAGTAGCAGATCTGGAGAGACTCCCTCCTTCCTCCTCTTGGAGGAGCAACTCAGGAGAGCTTCAGGAATTGGCTGGGTTTGGAGACTCCAAACAGGGCTGTGCAACAGACATAGAAACGCTCAATCACAGGCTAGGTAAGCTTGGAGGGCACACAGAGACCAGGGAGAAAGGCATGATTGACTGCTTTTCTCTGAGGGTGCACTGAGGAGTGGGGCCCTGAGTGCTCAGCTCCTATGGGGCCGGAGATTGGGAAGCAACCATTTTCATTCCCATCCACCAAAGCAATACAGCATTCAGGGAACAAAAGCTACCAAGAGCAAAACTGAATGGAAAACACAACACAAATGTCTCTGCTGGAGGTGGAATTGCACTGCCCTTGCCAGGGTCCAGGCTATGTAATCTTCTCAGGCCAGAAATAGCTGTTCAAAATCTTTGGGACACAGAAAATGTGGTCCTGAGAGGAAATTATATAGCAATATAAGCCTTTCTCAAGAAACAAGAAAGTTCTTAAGTACACAACCTAACCCTATTCCTAAAGGAGCTAGAAAGAGAACAGCAAAGGCATAAACCCAGAAGGAAAAGAGAAATAATAACAATCAGAGAAGAAATCAATGAAATAGAAACCATAAGAATAGAACAGATCAACAAGACAAGGAGCTGGTTCTTTGAAAGAATTAATACGATTGATAAACCCCTGGCCAGACTTATCAAAAAGAAAAAAAGAAATGACCCAAATTAATAAAATCATGAATGAAAGAGGAGAGATCACAACCAACATCAAAGAAATACAAACAATTATAAGAGCATACTAAGAGCAACTATAAACCAGCAAATTTGACAATCTGGAAGAAATGGATGCATTCCTAGAGATGTATAAGCTACCAAAACTGAACCAGAAAGAAATAGAAAACCTGAACAGACCCATAACCAGTAAGGAGATTGAAGCAGTCATAAAAATCTCCCCAAAAACAAGAGCCCAGGGCCAGACAACTTCCTGGTTAATTCTACCAAACATCTAAAGAAGAATTAATACCTATTCTCTTGAAACTGTTCCCAAAAACAGAAATGGAAGGAAAACTGCCAAAGTCATTTTATGAGGCCAGCATTATGTTGATACCCAAACCAGTCAAAGACCCCATCAAAAAGGAGAATTGCAGACCAATATCCCTGATGAGCACAGATGAAAAAATTCTTACCAAAAACTAGCCAATAGGATCCAGCAATACATTAAAAGGATTATTCACCACAACCAAGTGGGATTTATTCCTGGGCTACAAGGCTTGTTCAACATCTGCAAATCAATCAATGTGATACAATACATTAATAAAAGAAAGAACAAGAACCATATGATACTCTCAATAGATGCTGGAAAGCATTTGAAAATGTACAGCATCCTTTCTTGATCAAAACTCTTCATAGTGTAGGCATAGAATGTACATACCTCAATATCATCAAATCCATCTGTGAAAAACCCATAGCAAATATCATCCTCAATGGGGAAAAACTGAGAGCTACTCCTGTAAGGTCAGGAACATGGCAGGGATGTTCACTATCACCACTGCTATTCAACATAGTACTAGAAGTTCTAGCCTCAGCAATCAGACAACAAAAAGAATGAAAGCCATCTGAAATAGCAAAGAAAAAGTCAAACTCTCAGTCTTCAAATGATATTATAATACTTTATTTGGAAAACCCAGTATTCCATCCTAAAACTGCTTGAACTCATATAGGAATTCAGTAAAGTGTCAGGGTATTAAAAAATGCACAGAAATCAGTTGCATTTCTATACACCAACAGCAAGACAGAAGAAAGAGAAATTAAGGAGTCAATCCTATTTACAATTGCACCCAAACATTTAAGATACCTAGGAATGAGCCTAACCCCAAAGCAGCAAAGAATTTCTACTCAGAAAACTATAAAGTACTCATGAGAGAAATTGAGGAGGACACAAAGAAATGGAAAAAAATGTTCCATGCTCATGGACTGGAAGAACAAATACTGTGAAAATATCTATGCTACCTAAAGCAATCTACACATTTAAGGCAATCCTTATAAAAATATCATCAATTTTTTTCAAAGAAATAGAATAATCCTAGAATTTATATGGAACCAGAAAAGACCCCAAATAGCCAGAGGAATGTTGAAAAAGAAAGCCAAAGTTGGGGCATTACAATTCCAGACTTTAAGCTCTATTTCAAAGCTGTCATCATCAAGACAGTATGGTACTGGCACAAAAACAGACACATAGATCAATGGAACAGAATAGAGAGCCCAGAAATGGACCCTCAACTTATGGTCAACTAATGTTTGACAAAGCGGGAAAGAATGTCCAATGGAAAAAAGACAGTCTCCTCAACAAATGGTGTTGGGAAAATTGGACAGCCACATGCAGAAGAATGAAACTGGACCATTTCCTTACACCACACACAAAAAGAGACTCAAAATGGATGAACAACATAATCTAAGACAGGAATCCATCAAAATCCTTGAGGATAACACAGGCAACAACCTCTTCAACCTCCACCACATCAACTCCTTTTGAGACACATTGCCAAAGGCAAGGGAAACAAAGGCAAAAATGGATTATTCTGCCTTCATCAAGATCAAAAGTTTTTGCACACCAAAGGAAACAGTCAACAAAACTAAAAGATAACTGACAGAATTGGAGAAGATATTTGCAAATGACATATCAGGTAAAGGGCTAGTATCCAAAATCTATAAAGAACTTATCAAACTCAACAGCCAAAAAACAAATAATCCAATCAAGAAATGGACAGAAGACATGAACAGACATTTCTGAAATCAGACATCCAAATGGCCAACAGATACATGAAAAAGTGTTCAATATCACTGGGCATCAGGGAAATACAAATCAAAAACACAGTGACATACCACCTCACCTCAGTCAGAATGGCTAAAATTAATCAGTGAGGAAATGACAGATACTGGCAAGGATGCAGAGAAAGGGGTATCCTCCTACATTGCTGGTGGGGATGCAAGCTGATGCAGCCCCTCTGGAAAACTGTGTGGAAGTTCCTCAAAAAGTTGAAAATAGAGCTAACCTATGACCCAGCAATCTCACTACTGGGTATGTACCCTAAAGATACAAATGTAGTAGTCTGAAGGGGCATGTGCACCCAAATATTTATAGCAGCAATGTCCAGAATAGCTAAACTATGGAAAGAATCCAGATGGTCTATAAAGAAATGAATGGATAAAGAATATTTGGCATATCTATATCTATATAGATATAGATATATAGATATAGCACGTGCGCGCGCGCACACACACACACACACACACACACACACGATGGAATATTATGCAGTCACCAAAAACTCGAAATGTTGCCATTTACAACAATGTTGATAGAACTAGAGTGTATTATGCTAAGTGAAATAAGTCAATCAGAGAAAGATAATTATCATATGATCTCTCTGATATGAGGAATTTGAGAGGCAGTGTGGGGTGTTGTGGGGGGAAGGGAGGGAAAAATGAAACAAGATGGGACCAGTGAGGGAGACAATCCATAAAAGACTCTTAACCTCAGAAATCTATCTAAGAGCTGCTGGGGGTGGGGTGGAAAGACAGATAAGGGTGGTTGGGTGATGGACACTGGGAAGGGTATGTGCTATAGTGAGTGCTGTGAATTGTGTAAGACTGATGATTCACAGACCTTTACCCCTGAAACAAATAATATATGTTAATTTTAAAAAAAGCACCCCTCTTCTTACTAATTTTTGTGCTTTTGGAAAATACAGGTTTGTTTTTTAATAAAAATGTTACTCATAAAAAAAGAATCTATGAATTTCTTTAAGGCAGAAACATATTTGTAGAAGCATTAGAGTAAAACAGTAACTGTATATGACAAGACTCAAAGATGGCCATGGTTCATTACAATGCAATTGACAAGGAAATTTCGTTATTTCTGTGACACACAACACCTCAATAATTATGCCAGGACATATTAAAACCTTAGGAAATTCTGGAACAATGATGGCGTTCACCAATACACTGTAACCTAAGAAGGTTTATCATTACTTGATAATAATTCCCATGTAATTTGACATACCAAATGCACAAGCCTATTTAATCAAAAAGTCCTTATTTATAAGTTGAATTTTGAGAATTTTGTCTGAAAAATCAGATTTTAAGGAAAATGCCTAAATAGGAGCATTACAAAACTTAATTACTTAGCAAAGATGGCAAAAGGCAAATGCAGAAGGTTATATAGTTGTTAACAAAACACATTTTTTTCCATATTGAGAAGATTCCACTTTCTGAAGCCCTAATAAAGACAAATCACAGATATTTTATTTTCTAGGCACATTAGATTGATTTTTAGACTTATTCAAGATAAATAAAAAACTTTATTTACAATTTAAACTAATAGTCTTAAGAAGACTGTCATTTTAACAGGGGGAAAAATCCAATTACAATCTTATACCCATATTCTTCTGATATTAAAACTCATTTATTCCAACAAGATGAATTTCTTAAAAAAATTATGAAATCCCTCCATTTTCCTTTCTATCACTCACCTGTTGAGATACAATTATTGGGGAAAGTTCCTCCAGGGCCCTCCATGGATCTGTGTTCTTATGGTAGAGGTTGAAATGTGATCAAATTTTCCATCAGGAAGGAAGGACCTTCAGCTGTGGGATGCCAGCAAAGCTCTCAATTCTCCGATACCACTGAGGATTGTCTGTACTGAACACAGCTGTGTCTCCAATGTCCTGCCTTCTTCCCAGGTGATCACATCCAGTGATTTATAAATTCCTATTGCCCTATTTAAGATGGTTCCAATGGTTAATCCAACTTTTGGAATCTCTCAGAGACTCAGTTAAAGCTTCTGTTGATACTGTATCACTGTTCAACTTCTGCCTAACCTTGCTTTTTTATTCTCTCTACTCTTCCCCAGGTGTCAATCACTCCCTAATAAATTTTACATACCATTACCCATAATCATGCACAAGATTCCTTTCCAAAGGTTTCCTTCTCACAAATTTCTAAATCATTCATGTTTACATTCAATCAGCTTCGGTCCTAAGTTTTCCCTCTCTAACCAGTCTCACTTTCCTTGCATATCTAGTTGTTTCCCTCATTGTTTCCAATAGCCTTAATTACACCTATTAAAATAGTTTGCCTCTGTTTCTGCTCTTAGATTACGCATAAAACTTCATAGAACTTCATAGCACATTAGATAAGTTCAAGTTATTTTTTTCCTTAAAAATTTTGCAATGGAGATAATGTGAATTTGTTTGACTCTCAGTAAGCATACACAGAATAAAAGTTTTATATGTAATACTGATAATTTAAGACATATCTATTTAAATTAAAACAACCTTAAATTAGCTTTAATACCATCTATTTTCCCAGATCATGTGACCTTGTTATACATTTGGATTAGTTTCTATCTTTCTGAGTTTGAGAATATCCAATTCTTACAAGTGCTTACCTTTAAATCAACTAAATAGAGGACTTTTACAAATTAATCTTATCAGTACCATCTAGAGGTAGAAAAAATATCTCATATTTACAATATACATGGACACACATACAAATACAATATACAAAGTAAAGATACAAACAAAATCTTAAAGACCAGGAAGAAGGCAAGAATGTCCCCCTGACCATTCATTTTCAATATTGTACTCAAGTCCCAGCTAATGCAATAAGCCAAAAAATCATAGCAAGTTATTTTGTATATGCAGAAAACTGGATGTTAATGTTTATATATAAAGGCAATAGACTGCAAATAGTCAATAACACAATTATTGAAGGAAAAAATGAAGTAAAAAAAATTAAGATACCACACAACTTCGAGACATACTGTAAATTTCCAGTTATCAAGTCAGTGAATTATTGGTGAAAGAATAGTTAAATAGATCAATAGCACAGAAGAGAGCCCAGAAATATACCCACACAAATATAGCTAGCTAATTTTTGACAATGGAACAAAGGGACTACAATGGAAAAAGGACAGTCTTTTCAACAAATGTTGAACAACTGTGTATCCACATGCAAAAAATATCTCAACCCAAATCTTATATTTTTCACAAAAATTAACTCAAAGTGAATCACAGACTAAATGTAAAATGTAAAACTAAAAACTCTAAGAAGAATATAGGAGAAAATCCGGATGAACTTGGTTTGATATTGACTTTCTTTATATAACTCCAAAGGCACTATTCATGAAAGAAAAAGATAATGAACTGTACTTTATGAAAAACAAAAGCAAACAAACAAAACTTCTCTGTGAGAGACATAGTCAAGAGAATGAGAAGATAAGCCATAAACTGGGAGAAAACATTTGCAAAAGACATTGCTAAGAAAAGACTATTATCCCAAATATACAAAAAAAAAAAACCCCTTAAAACTCAATAATAATAGAAAATCAATTAAAAAGTGGACAAAATATCTGAACAAATACCTTAAAATAAGACATATAGATAGCAAATAAGCATATGAAAGAGTTCTCAACATCATATGTCACCTAGAAATGGCAAGTTAAAACAGTTAGATACCACCACACACTTCAGAATGGTCAAAATCCTGAACACTTAGAATACCAACTACTGCCAGGGATGTGAAGAAACAAGAACTCTCATTCTTTGGTGGTAGGAATACATAATGTATAGCTACTTTGGGAGCCAGTTTGTTAGTTTCTTGCAAAATTAAGCATATGACCCAACAATTGTGATCTTTGAAGAGTTGAAAACTTATGTCTATACTCCGTAATTACTAGTATCAACAAAATCAAATGGTCTTTTTCTCCAATTGATTCCTTGTTGTTTAAAGACACACACAAAACATTAATGGATGAAGTCATATTGTGTCTGATATTAGGCTCAAATAACCTTGCTAGTGGTTGAAGTTGGGAGTTACATCTGGATTCAGATGAAACAACATCGACTATGATCTGATCATTGTTGAAACTGGGTAATGGATAGGGAGAGAGTTCATTACATTGTTGTGGATAACTGTGTTTATGCCTAAAATTTGCCAGAAATTGTTAGATATCTTCCCTGAGGCTCACATTCTCCTTTGAAATCATGTTATGTTTAATTTGTATTTTTGGAAATGATTGTTGTTGGTGGGAAATAAACTCTTAATAAAACCTTCACTGATTTGAGGGCAAAAATCAAGATTGTTTTCTGGAAAAGGGACATAGAAGTTAATGGCTTAATTAAAATTCCCTATTTTAAGTCTTTTGATTCTAGTTTGTTTCTAATTATGCCAAAATACTTGGTAATACCTTTGACACAATGACCTTTCTAAAAAAACATTATCAGTTTGTTAAGATAGTTATGATTTGGCAAAATATGACCGTGGTAAAACCTAGTGATTGTCTAAGATTAGATGACTGGGTAAGTGTGACAAGGGGAAATCAGAACATTTTTGTGGATTATTTAGATTTCTCTTTGAGAATTTCTAAAACAACTTGCAGAAAAGCAATCTTATAAACTCCTGAACTCCCAGAGTTTAAGTAAATTGTATGTAGACCCAGAGGTTATTTTTGTATGTTTTTTAATGGGCCACTAAAGAAATGTGTGACCATGGAAGGTGATATAGCATTAATTTTTAATTTATTATTGAGATCTTTAAAGATAAATCAGGAGCATCCACTCAAAGTTACTTGTTATTCTCATGATGTAATTACCTCTTCCTAAAAGAAAAGAAAAAATTGGTAAATCAAAACTATCAGCATTCGGTGGCTTTACAGCTGAGCTTGTATGGGGATACATATTTATTTAAATTTATAAAATTATAAAGGAATATATCTTAAAGATTTCATATGAATAATTTTCCTAAGATACTAAATGGCAAGGCAACAACTTACCAGTTCTTTTTGAAATTTAATTATTCCTCCAAATAGCACCTGAGAATTCTTTCTATGAATGAGCAGTCCATGGAGCAGTTCTTAGTCACATATATCAATTCAGAAAGATTGTAGCTAGCAGCATTTAGGTCTACCAAATAATGTGCCTTGAGTTTGAAGATAGTTAATAAACTTTATATCTGAGGAAAAGTATTGAATTTCATTTCTAACACTGTAAACACAGATCAAAATAAAGTTGGAATAAAGCCAGTATAAATCACAGTAGAATCTGAAATTGTATACTATGTATGTCAGTTTCTGATATCTTTTTTTTTTTTATAAACATATATTTATTTTTTCCCCAGGGGTACAGGTCTGTGAATCTCCAGGTTTACACACTTCACAGCACCCACCATAGCACATACCCTCCCCAATGTCCATAACCCCACCCCCCCTCTCCCAACCCCCCTCCCCCCAGCAACCCTAGTTTCTGATATCTTTAAATATCAGAAAAATTCCCTTGTAGATGTTGTGTGTTTTGAAGAAGGAAATATATATATATATATATTTTTGGATGGTGAGTGCTTTATGGATCAATAAGCTACATGTCATGACAAAGTTCAAGAAAGCTTAGTAGATTAGTATGAGATGAGAGGTAGAAATAATAAAGTCAGTTTTTCTTTTTAATTTCCAGTCTGCATATCTATAAATGGGATTGTTTATAGTCTATACTTTAATAAGTTGAAATAATTGCATCACAAATATTTATTTTATTTTACATATTCAGTTGTGCATATTTGTTACTTTAGAGTACTAATAATTCATTTACATTTTTACTTATGTTACCTTTGACACCCATGTTGGTCAATAATTTTCAAATTATAGATATCTTTTTAATTCCATTTTTTAGGGGAAAGAGTGTTTTAAATATACATATATATCATATATACATATATATAATTTCTTTATTTATTTTTAGAGAGAGAGAGACAGAGAGAGTGTGAGTGGGAGGAGGGGCAGAGGAAGAGGGAAAGAATCTCAAGCAGACTCCCTGAAGAGCCGATGTAGGATTCCATCTCATCACCCTGAGACCATGACCTGAGTTTAAATCAGGAATTAGATGCTTAACAAACTGAGCTACCCAGGCGACCTGTAAGGGTGTTATTTAGGACATTTAATATAATTCACTCACTGATTCAAAGAATATTCCTAATATCTACTTATGCTAGGACTGCTCTAGACTCTAGAGTCAAAGCAATGCACACACAGAAAAAAATTCTCTCATGAATTACATGTGCTGTTGGGAGAGAGATATTAAACACACACAAACACATATACGTACACAGACACACATATGTAGCAGGTGAAAGTAAGTATTATGATAAGAAAAAAAGGAGAGTTGAATTATGGGGAATGATGATGAGGTCTATTTTATATCAGGGAACAAGAAACATCTCTCTGGTAGTATTTGGCAGTTTTAAACTATCTAAGAACTGAAATTTAAAGTTTTTTTTCTCTCCAAAAACTAGATTTTTAAAAAAAGATTTTTTAAAAAAGATTTTTATTAATTTGCTAGAGAGAGAGAGAGAGTGCACAAGGAGGGGTAGCAGCAGATAAAGGCAGAAGGAGAGGCAGGCTCCCTGCTGAGCAAGGAGCCCATGCACGACTGGGATCTTGGAACCCTGGAATCATAGCCTCAGTTGAAGTCAGCTGCTTAACTGACTAAGCCACTCAGGCATCCCTAAAAAACAGATTCTTAACTATAGAAAAGGAACAGATGGTTACCAGAGGAGAGGTAGGTAGGAGTTGGTGAAATAGATGAAGGAGATTAAGAGTTATCTTGATGAGCACTGAGTAATATATGGAACTGATTTATCACTGTATAGGTATCAGGTGTCAGTTGTATACCTGAAACTAGTATAACACTATATATTAGCTACACTGGAAGTAAAATTTTAAAAAGTTAAAGTTGGTTTTTTGTACAGAAAATGGAGTTGGGTCTTTTTTTTTTTTTCCAGTCCACTCTGAAAATTTATCTTTGTATTTAGATCATTAATCTTAAAAGTGATTTTAATATAATTAGATTAATATCCACCACATGTGTAACTACTATTCATTTTTTGTTTCTTTTTTTTCTTTTATTTCTTGGCTTTCTTTAGAAGGTTTTAATTGTGCACTTTTTATAATTCTATTTTTTCTTCTCTCTTAGTTTTCTTTAATGGTTTCCCTAAGTTTGTAAGATAATGTTTTTAACTAAGTCCACCTTCAAATAACATTATACCACTTCACATTTAGTTCCTGTGTCATATGACAGCATAATCTCACTTCCTTCTATTTCTTGTAGAATTGCTATCTATTATCCATCTTATTTTGCCATATACTATCATCATAGATACATTGCTATTATTTTTAGTTTTAATATTTTTTTAGGGAATTATGAATAAAGAGTTACAATATTTTATTTTACCTTCAATTATTCCTTCTCAGATGTTCTTTCTTCCTTTTTGTAGATATGAGTTTCTTCTTATTTTAAAGATTTCATTTATTTATTTGAGAGAGAGAGAGAGAAAGAGAACGCATGAGAAGGGAGAAGGTCAGAGGGAGAAGCAGACTTCCCCATGGAACTGGGAGCCCAATGTGGGACTTGATCCCGAGACTCTGGGATCATGACCTGAGCTGAAGGCAGTGGCTTAACCAACTGTGCCACCAAGGCATCTGATCTGAGTTTCTGATGAGTAACATTTTTCTTCTCCCCAAAGAACTTCTTTTAACCATTTTTTTTTCTTGCAGAGAAAGTCTGCTGGTGATAAATTTTTGTCTGAGAAGCTCTTCATTTATTCTTCACATTCAAAGGATAATTTCCCTGGGTATAGAATTCTCAGATTTTTTTTTTTTAACATCAAATATTTCACTCTAGGTTTTTGTTGTTGTTGGTTTTTTTTTTTTTTTTTTACTTTCATATTTTCCTGTCAGCAGTCTATGTTAATTTACATCCTTACTTCTCTTTTGGTAAAGTATATTTTTCTTCTTGATTTCTTTTGCTCCATTCTCTCTATGTGCTATGTGATATTCCAATTATGTGTATGTTCAGTGTTAAAAATTGTCCCACAGTTCTTACATCATCTGTCCTTTTATGTAAAAAACTATTTTCCTTTTTAATTTCAGTTTGGGACATTTCTCTTGATCTGTCCTTAAGCTCTCAGATTCTTAATTTGGTCGATTTGAGTCTACTCATGACTGACTGAAGGAACTCTTCATTTATGTTACAGTATTTTTTTTTTATTTCTAGTATTTCATTTTGATTCTTATAGTATCAACATTCCTTCTTATATTATACAGTTATTTTTGCACATTGTGTTTGTGTGTGTTTTCAGTTCTAGCTCTTAACATATTTATCACAGATACTTTAAGTTCTCTGAGAATTCCAAAATCTGTGTCAGGTCTGAGTCTGATTCTGATGACTGTCCTGCCTCTTCTGTGTTTTTTTCTTGCATTTTGAAGAGTCTTGCAATTTATTCTGGAAGCTGAACAGGTTGTATCAGGTCATAGAAATGGAAGTAAAAAGATCTCTAGCATTAAGATTTATGTTAGGCTGGTTATGAGTTAGTTTTCAATGTTGGCTATGGCTATAAGTGCCAGAAGCTTCAAAGTCTTCTAAGGTCCTTATTTCTGTTCCCCCTTTTTATTCAGACTTCCCTTAGTACTATAATTCAGAGCATCTGTGTCTTGCATCGCCTACTATTATTATACTGAAGCCCTGTTGATGTGGTAGCATGAAGTGGGAGGTAAGAAGAACTCTATAACCTTATGTCTAAGTCTGTCTTTTATGGGGCTATCTTTTGATAAGTCTGCTCTCCCCAGATTGTGATGTACAGCTACATATCTCAGTTTTATGTTCTCTATTCCATGAGAAAAGAATGCTTTGGGGGGCTGCAGTGGTAGAAATGTGCTTCCCCAGGAGGAATAAGGCCTTAGTAAGATATTTCCTCTATAGAGAAAACCTTTGTTATTAATAATGCTCTAGGAATATTTCACAGTATCTATTCTGCTCCTACCAGAGCCATAGGAGGATCTTTATAACGCTGGTGGGGTTCATGAAAATAAAACACATAAATGTATGGAGATCTCCCTAAGTCTGTTCTAGGTATTTTTGTTCTGAAGCTTGTCCACATCTGGCTTCTGGAAAATCTTTAATTTTACCATTTAATTGGACTTTTCTCCAGTTAAGCAGATTGTGACTGCAACTCTCTGCATCCACCAGTCTTTCAAGATTTTGTAGTGATTGTTTGCCCAAGACCTCAGTTTTCTAATGGGTGCAATGTAAGTCATTAATTTTCAGTTTGTCTATCTTTTTCTGTCCTAGCCATAAGGATAGAAGTGATGATTTTCAAGTTCTTCACATTTTGAACTGAAAACGGGAGGTTGAATTTTATGGACTAATGAGAACTATAAGGGACTAGTATGGAAGCAAGTATAATTTTAAGACTGTTGCATTTTAGCTATACTTCAAAGAAAGTTTGCATAAGAGAAAGAAGGGGCAGAGAGATGTATCAAAGATGACACCAAAGTTTTAAATCTGAGTAATAGAACTGAGTTGCCATTTACTCTCATTAGGGAAAGAGAAGGAAGCAAAATTTTTTGGGTTGACAAAAGAAAAACAAACATACAAACAAACAAACTGTCGCCTATCAACTTGGAGTGCCCTGCCTCTTTCTTTGGTTTCTTTCTACCTTTTGGGTACAGGGGCCAATTTCAGATTACAACAAGGAAGCTCTAGGGAGAGTTATGAATCAACATTGTTGAGAACTAAAAATCCTTTCAAAGACTGAATTCATCATAACTTTATTTTATGCATGAAGAAGAGAAAAGTAATTAAATTTGAACAAATAAATGCCTTGGAAGCCAGAGTCATTCTCACTGCTCTTTAGTTCAGCAAATTATCACCTAAGATATGTTTTCTCTTTAAATTTCTCTAAAGCTATAAATGACAAAAAATAACTATTTCTCACTACACACTGATTATGTTAAATGCTACTTATACATTTTATGTTTCTTTTTCCATCACCAAATTTTTAATTATATCGCAATAAACTTATTTTGTATTGTGATCTAATGTTTTCTATAAACTGGACTATGATGGCAAATGTCTGTTAGAGGTTTCTGAAAGTTCATCTGTAAATTTGAAAGCAAATAATGAGTATATTATAAAAAATAATCCCAGTTTAATGAAGCTGAAACTTTCTTCCAATCTTATTCTGAGATCTTTAGCAGCAGAAATACACTCTTTAAATGATTTAACTACATCAATTTCTGTGTTATTTAGAGGATGAAGACTCTATGTATTCTTAAGTTTAACACATGTATTTAGTTTAATATTACATCTAATTTGCATAGCTAATTATGACCCTTATGAAATATATTATGTGCATATCAAAATATAAAATATCTAAGTAATCTTCCAGAATACATATTGAAATATTTACATTATTTCAAAAAATTCCAATTCATTGTGTTTACATTTCATCATATTTGAAACATAACTTCAGCATCTAGATAATTCTCTATTTCTCATTCCAAGTATTTTCTTTCATACTGTTTCCTTGGTTGGAAATATATTTACATTAGCTTAGTTAAAGGCCTAGTTATGAAAAGAAAGGAGAAATGAAGGGCCTGGAATAGACAAGCCTTAGGAATGAAATGAAACCAGTGAGTTGAATGCTGTGCATTTTTCTCTGTCTCCTGTTCTCTCTCCTTTTCCCTGCCTTCCCTGCTGTTTTCAATAAATCCTATCCATCCTTATTCAAATGTTTTCAATCCCCTAGTTTTCATGGTAAAATGATCAATTAATATGGTCAAGCCTTGCTCTTCTGCATTTAAGAGAGTGGCCATAGAGAAGGTATAGTCCCTGAACCAAATCCTATAATCCCTAGAATGGACATCACTGAGCCCATTTGGGTGAGATTTTTTTTTCCCCCTAAAATAGTCAACTGTGGCATAACATGATAACGTTGAGTTTGACTAGCACTAATCTTTTATCCATTGCTGTGGATAGGAGCAATAGAAAGGATTATTTCTAAAATGGTCTTGGTAATGATATTTCTAAAATGATATGGTGATTAAGGATAAATGTATAGAATTGTATGGACACAAAGGATTCATTGTGATATTCTTCTCTAGTTAAAACGAAACTTAAAACCAAACTGCAGTAAAATAAAATTAAAACAATCACGTTTTCAGTTTTTTTTCTAAGAAAGTATCAGAGCAAACTAAAATATAAATTACTTCCAAGATGAGGGGAGAAAGGGTATATGGCTATTTCCAATTGACCAGATGTAGACCCAAAGAGACAAGATGAATAGGAGTTCATGTGATATTGTAATCTTTGTCCTTACAGTCACTTAGATGGGTTGCTTAAATAGTTTCTTACATAATATTCTGACAGAGTCTGTGTGGAATGGACTAGTGTGCATTCTGGTGCTGAATATAAAAGTCATAAATGATCAGCTGGAGATGAACATGTGAAAATATCTGGAAAAAGACTAATACTTTTCTACTAAATGCATAAATGCACATCTCTCCTTATGGACACTTAATGAATGTTAAATTATAACATTGTATGTATGTAAGGAAATGGGTACACTCCCCTCCCCCAATACACACAGGAAGCTAGGGAAATCTTTAGAACTCATAGCATTCATTCATTCATTCACCTGTTCACTTAAAAAGAATCAGGTTAAGGTACCTAGGTTTAGAGACAGGTAACTTTTTAATTATTGCAATTTTAACATGATGGTTATTTGACTTTGGGTATGCTACTCAACTTTTCTGTGCATCACTATTCTTTTTACTACAAAAAGAAGATAATAATATCCTCTTAGGGGATGTATTTTTAGAATTATATAAAATAATCTTTTCAAGGTTCTGGCACTCAGTATATGATCAAACAATTGCAATGTTTGTGATTAGCTTTATCATTGTCATCACCATTATCATCATCATTTTTTTAATTAAGTAATCACTATGAAGAAGGACTAATAAGTGATACTGGGAAATAATGATAAATTATATAATTTTCTATGTTCAAACTATTCATGCAGAAATCTTCATCTTCTAATAGCTTAGGATAGATCTAAATTAAATAATTCTCATGGATGATCCCTTATACAGAGCATTGAGTTTACACTGCCATTCATAGGACAGACATATAGAACAATTGCTACCAATTGTGATGTGTTCAGATTCAAGTCTTCATTACTGACTTGCATCTTCACAAATCTCTAGCTTCATTAATTTGTTGTAGGTTATTTTGCCTTTTCCTCTTTTGTCCACCGAGGCACTATGTTTGAACAAATTTTCACAGCAAACTCTGAAGTTATAAGTGAATAAAGGTACATTTCTCATACTTTGGATGATAATATTTCTTATATCATGGGTGTTTTACAATGTTTCTCTGCCTGAGGTCCAATCAACTGTTTCTAACTATCAATTATTTTTTGTAGTTCCACCGCATTGACATACTACAAGCAGTTTTAAAGTGGAACTAACTATACTTAGCTTCTTGGAAGGTGCTTGTTTTCTGCTACTGTAATAAGCTATCTGTAATGAAACCATGCCTTGTAGTTATGAAAAGGCATCAGCCCCAGTGGTTTCATTGGTATTTCTGTCTGCCAGCAAAAAGCAACATAAGAAAAAAATAAGACAGAACAAAACTGCAATAAAAAAATCACAAAATATTACTACTAAAAGGTTTTTCTCCCCCAGGCAGAACACAATCAAATATCATAAGATAAGGTTAACATAATTTTATAAACCCTCACCTTCCCTGATATACCAATTCATTTAGAAGTTAATGTATATTTTCTTCTTTCTTGCTGTTGTAGTAATACATTAGAAATAGATAGCTTACCTTCATATATATGTATATAGAAATCTCATTTAGTATCTTTTATACTATTTATGTTATATATCCACTTAACTCTAAACACATGCAATTGCTTTGTACTTTCTAGTAGTTGGTCATATACAATTGTAACGTATTTATGATGGATTACAAAATATATTAGTCAGTATTATTTCTGAAAAGTGATATACTCTAATGGATGTTAATTGATCAAAAATGTTCTAAATTAGGTGCACCTGGGTGGCTCAGTGGGTTAAAGCCTCTGCCTTTGGCTCAGGTCATGATCCCAGTGTCCTGGGATCGAGTCCCGCATTGGGATTCCTCTCTCTGCCTGCTTCCTTGCCTACTTGTGATCTCTCTCTCTGTCAAATAAATAAATAAAATCTTAAAAAATAATGTTCTAAATTAGAGATGAGCATTATTTTCTGTATCTCTTTCCTCATAAAGCAAAAGAGAAAACAATATGCAACTTTAAAATTTATATAATTGGTAGAACTTGCAGTTTGCATTTCAAATGATAATTTTAGGTTCACTCCAACATGTACATATGAAGTTTATTTTTCTTCCTTTTTTCTCAATACCCATCACCTGTCTACCCCATTCCCCCATTCCTACCCCTTTGCCCTCTGAAACCCTCGGTTTATCTCCCAGAGTCCAGAGTCTCTCATTCATCTCCCTCTCTGGCTTCTCCTACTTTAATTTTCCCTCCCTTCCCCTATGGTCCTCTACACTACTCCTTATGTTCCACATATGGGTGAAACCATATAACTGTCTTTCTGTGATTGACTTATTTCACTTAGCATAATCCCTTCCAGTTCCATCCATGTCAATGCAAGGTATGTATTTATACCTTTCGATGTATTCATACCATTCAATGCAGTGGTAGGTATTCATCCTTTCTGATGGCTGAGTAATATTCCATTGTGTATATGAACCACATCTTCTTTATCCATTCATCCGTTGAAGGACATCTGGGCCCCTTCCACAGTTTGGCTCTTGTGGACACTGCTGCTATGAACATTGAAGTGCATGTGTCCCTTTTTTTCATTACATTGTGTCTTTGGGATAAGTAGCTAGTAGTGCGATTGCTGGGTCTTAGGGTAGCTCTATTTTTAACACCTTGAGGAACCTCCATACCATTTCACAGAGTGGCTGTACCAGCTTGCATTCCCACCAAGAGGGTAAGAGGGTTCTCCTTTTTCCACATCCTTGCCAATATTTGTTGTTTCCTGTCTTGTTAATTTTAGCCATTGTAACTGGTGTAAGGTGCTATTTCATTGTGGTTTTGATTTGTATTTCCCTGATGCCAAGTGATGTGGAGCATTTTTTCATGTATCTGTTGGATATCTTCTTTGGAGAAGTGTCCGTTCATGTCTTCTGTCCATTTCTTGACTGCATTCTTTGTTCTTTGGGTTTGAGAAGTTTGAGAAGTTCTTTATAGATCTTGGATACCAGACCTTTATCTGATATATCATTTGTAAATTTCTTCTCCCATTCTGTAGTTTTGTTGATTTATTCTCCCATCTTAGTTTTGTTGACTTGTTTTCTTTGCTGTGCAGAACCTCTTTATCTTTTTTTTTTTTTTTTAAAGATTTTATTTATTTATTTGACAGAGAGAGATCACAAGTAGACAGAGAGGCAGGCAGAGAGAGAGAGGGAAGCAGGCTCCCTGCCGAGCAGAGAGCCCGATGCGGGACTCGATCCCAGGACCCTGAGATCATGACCTGAGCCGAAGGCAGCGGCTTAACCCACTGAGCCACCCAGGCGCCCAGAACCTCTTTATCTTTATGAAGTCCCATTAGTTCATTTTTGCTTTTGTTTCCCTTGCCTTTAGAGATGTGTCTTGTAAGAAGTTGCTGCAACTGAGGTTGAAGAGGTTGCTGCTTGTGTTCTCCTCTAGGATTTTGATGGATTCCTGTCTCACATTTAGGTATTTCATCCATTTTGAGTTTATCTTTGTGTTTGGTGTAAGAGAACAGTCAAGTTTCATTGTTCTGCCTGTGGCTGTCCAATTTTCCCAGCACCATTTATTGAAGATATTGTTTTTTGTTTTTTGTTTTTTATTTCCATTGGATATTCTTTCTTGCTTGGTTGAAGATTAGTTGACCATAGAGTTGAAGGTCCATTTCTGGACTCTCTATTCTGTTCCTTTGATCTATGCGTCTGTTTTTGTGCCAGTTATGCTGTCTTAATTTTGTTGATTATTTTCCTTTGCTTTTCAGAAGGTTATTTTGATATAGTCCCGATAGTTAATGTTTCCTTCTGTTTCTTTTACCTCAGAGACCTATCTAGAAAAAGTTGCTACAGCTAATATCAGAGAAATTGCTGCCTGTGTTCTCTTCCAGGATTTTCATGTTTTCAGTTTTCACACTTAGTCTTTAATCCATTTTGAGTTTATCTTTGTGTATGGTGGAAGAAAGTGGATCAGTTTCATTTTTGTTGCTATTATCCAGTTTTCTCAACACCATTTGTTAAAGAGACCATCTTTTGTCCATTGGCTATTACTTCCTGCTTTGCCAAACATTACTTAACCATTTAACTGTGGAGTTATTTCTTTGTTTTCTATTCTTTTTCCTTGATCAATGTGTCTATTTTTGTGCCAGAATCATACTGGTTTCTACTAAAGTTTTCTAATGTAACTTGAATTCTGGAATTGTGATGTTTCCAGATATCTTTTTCTTTTTGAAGATTGCTTTGGCTATTTGAAGTCTTCAGTAATTCCATATAATTTTATGGTTCTTTGTTCTAGTTCCACAAAAAATGCTGTTGGTATTTTGAAAAGGATTCCATTAAATGTGTAGATTACTTTGGATATTATAGACATCTTAGTAATATCCATTTTTTTAAAACTCACCAGCACAGAACTCTCTTTCCACTTATTTCTGTCATCTGCAATTTCTTTTGTCAGTATTTTGGTTTTCAGGGTACAGGTCTTTCACATTGGTTAGGTATATTCCTATGTATCTTATTATGTTTGGTGCAATTGTAAATTGGATTGTTTTCTTAATTTCTTTCTGTTGCTTCAATATTGAGGTACAGAAATGCAACAGATTATTGTGCATTGATATTGTATACTATGACTTTACTGAACTCATTGATCAGTCTAACAATTTTTTGGTGGAGTCTTTTGGTTTTTCTTTTTTGTGTGTGTGAGTAAAGAAATAGAAATTTATTAAGTTTATTAAGTGAAGATACAGAAAAGTTCTCAAGAGTGAGACGGGTCCTGACAGGGTTGCTGATACAAAGTTTCTTCTTTTAAAAATAAGACTGAAAAATAAGAGCAAAAAGTTTATTTGCTTTTTAAAAAAAAATAAGTTAACATATTTATTGATAGCTATTGGAATGCTCAGTTATTTTGAGTTCTGAACAAACTCATTCAGGGTGATTGCTTTTCTTTCCCAATTGATGAGAAGCCTCCATGGGGACTTTGTCTCCAGATTAATAAACTGGTTGACTACAATTAGCTGTGCTTGGTGAAGGTTTCACATATAGATCAGGGCTTAATAAGTTAATTAGTATAAAAATCTATGCCATTTGGCATAGTCATCAACCATTCCTATGCCCTACTTACTATTTTTATATATCCCCATGAAATATCCATAGAGAATCCACAGAGAATTCTCATTCTCTGCTTTTGCAGACTTCCCAATGTATCATCAATGCACTGATTTTTCTCTCTACTGGGCCTCAGCTTAGACTCTTTACTACATCTGGAATGAAAAGTCATCACCCCTTTCTAAAAAGAATCACTGCCTCTTCTTCCAGCCTAACTAAAAGACACATCCACATAAAACTTTCTCCCATGGGAATTAAACTTTTCCCTCTACCATTTGTCTGCAGTATTGTGCTTATTTACAATGTATACAACATTTTGTGTTCTACAATAGGCAGTGTATACATGTTTGCTTTCAATATTCTGTGTAGTCTCCATAAATTTGTTTTTTAAAACTTGCATAGATTATTATTCAATAAATGCTTTTAGAAAACTGATGTAAAGATCATTTTTGTATATATGTGGAAACTGGGGTTAGGAGCTTTAAGTAACAGTATAAGATTACTTTTCTAAAAATAAATTGGTAGGAACAAAATTCAGGTTGCCTGGCAATCAATCCTTTCTACCATCTGGAAATTGACTTCATTTTATATCTATTTTCTTACACCCTCTGCATATTTAGATTCTAGTTCCTACTAAATTGTTTTTAGAAATCCTCACTTTCAATAAAACTAAGGAGGTGAGTTTGTAAAGGATGTGCATAAAACGTTAGACTTTAGGGACACCTGGGTGGCCCAGTCAGTTAAGTGTCTGCCTTTGGCTCAGGTCATGATCCCGGGATCCTGGTATCAAGTCCTACATCTGACTCCCTGCTCAGCTTGGAGCCTGCTTCTCCCTCTGCCTGCAGCTCCCCCTTGCTTATGCTCTCTCTGACAAATAAAATCTTAAAAAATGTTAGATTTTCTATTTGGGGCATTGTTCACTCTTGGTGCTCTCTTATGAATGACGGGTGGGGTCTTGTTTTCAGAACTGTCATGCAAATTAAAAATCTAGGTGACAGGGGCCCCTGAGTGGCTCAGTGGGTTAAGCATCTACCTTTGGCTCAGGTCATGATCTCAGGGTCCTGGGACTCAGCCCCACATCAAGCTCCCTGCTCAGTGAGGAGTCTGCTTCTCCCTCTTTCTCTGCTGCTCTCCCTGCTTTTGCTCTTTCTCTCTCTCAAATAAATAAATAAAACATTAAAAAATATCTAGGTGACAAAATCACAAGTCTCTGCAGGAGAAAAATGAAATTCTACAGAGTAAGTTTAGTGTACTATTATTAAATTGCCAGAAAATATATAATTATTATAAAATTTGGCCAATCTAAGAAACTTGAATTCATCCTGGGAACATACCATTCATTCTTGTTAATAATATCCCTCTAAGGAGAGAGTTACGTGTGAAAACGAATACAAGGAAGTTCACATACCCTGAGATTTCTACAGTGATAATTATAAGCACATGAGGAATCTATTGGTAAACAATTTGAGAGGGTTATTTAAATAAATAAATACATAAATAAATAAATGAATCTGACCTATAAAGTAGGGAAGGTAGATATTATTTCTTATTTGTAAGTGAAGAAGCAAAGTGACTTGCCTAAGTTTAATAGCTAGTAACTGGTTGATCTGGAAGTTAGTTATTTCTGTTACTAGTCCATTTCCGCCATTCCATTATCTTGTATTCACTTAAGAAATGATTACTGTGGACATCGAAGCACACTATTCTCATCTAGATCTTTCTGGTAGCCTGTTTGAAAGATTTTCCCCATTATTTTTAATAGTTAGTGAATGTTTACCCACTCCTAGTCTGTTCTAAGTGAATTAGTTCCATTAACTAATTCAATCTTCTCAACAATAGTATAAGAAGGTAAATCTGTTGCTTATATTTAGATTCCTACCAATCTCTCATTCTTTGTGTCAGTCCTGTGAGGTGAATTATTATTTTTTCCACTTTATAGAAAGTAAATAAATTTATGGAAAGTAAGGATGAGTAAGCTAAGACATGGAAGCTAAAACAGCCTTTGACAATAGGCTGACTTCAGAACCTGCGTTCTCATGTTAGTTTGCTAAAAGTCCTACAGGTTGTATGATCTTACATGGGCTATCTTCTTTCTCTGGGTTTCGATTTTCTGATGTATAAGATAAATAGGATAACAGTTCTTATGTTAAAAAATGACTGTGATAATTAAATATGTTGAATGTGCTTAGCAGAGTGACTTGTACAGGATTAGTTATTTTAAAAATGATAGCTCTAATTTCACTGCCTTTTAAATCAGTGTCTCATATTTAATCCATCCATTAATATTAAGCAGTAAAATTAGACATGAATTTAATGTTTTAATCAAAGGTATATCAACACTAGAACCTTAACCAGTCATTGACAATAGCTCATGGTCATGGGGATGAAGTCATAATAGAATTGAGTTATGTTTGATATGATGAGACCAGCTGGCCATACATAAAAGTGACATAGAGTAAGCATGGCAGAGTTACACCTAAAAATCCAAATGAACCAATATTATATTATAACCATAACTATTAAGTCTACTATAACTAAAGAGATATTTGAAATAATTGATATTTTTATTAATAAGTAACACCTTTTATTTGTAGGAATTGAGAAAGAACTAGTTTTAAAGAGAAGAAAATAAAAACCAAAAGGCTACCATTGCTCCAGTTATCTACTGTTATATAACAAGCCACAGCGAAATTTCAGGATTTAAAGGAATAATTTATTATTATTTCTCACAGCCCAGCAGTCTGATTCCACTCTGGAGCCCCTCATACAGTTGCAAATATATGGTAGATGGGTCTAGAGTCACCTGAAGGCTACTTCACTCACATGTCTTGTTCCTGGTGGGATATCTGGAGGAACTAAGGAGTTGTCAAGCACCTGTGTGTGTGTGTGTGTGTGTGTGTGCATGCACACACTCTTACATGTTTCTTTCTCTCTGTCTTTACCCATACAAACTATTCCCATGGATAGTTTAGACTTCCTCACAGTAGTAGTGGAACTATTCACATGGCATCTGGCTATCCCAGAGCAAGCATTCTAAAGAAATAAAGTAAAAACTATTAATCCCTTAAATTTTGGGATGGCCAACTGGCATATAATCAATTATCCCATATTCCGTGATTGAAATAGTCGCAGGATCTGCCGAGATTCAAGAGGAGGGGAAATAGATGCTGCATTTAATTAAAGAAATATCAAAACATTTGTGGCCATTTTTAATTTTCTACAACCATCCATATGCTTTCAGCTATTTTAAGCATATACACTTTGCATCAATAAAAATCATAGTATTTGTTAAAGAATAAGATTACTACATCTGTATCTTTAGGTCTATTTTAGAGAAAGTTCTGTGTGCATTCAAGAAGAATGAGTATCCTGTTGTTTTAGGGCGGAATGTTCTGTATATATCTACAAAGTCCATCTGGTCCAATGTGTCATTCAAAGCTCTTGTTTCTTTGTTGATCTGTTTAGATGATCTGTCCAGTGCTGAGAGTTGATTGTTAAAATTTCCCACCATTAATGTATTGTTGTCCATCTATTCTTATTTTGGTTAACAGCTGGCTTATGTAGTTGGCTGCTCCCATGTAGGGGCATAGATATTTACAATTATTGGATTTTCTTTTGGATACCCCCTGTAAGAATGATATAATGTCCCTCTGGATCAGTTATTACAGTCCTTGGTTTAAATTCTAGTTTGTCTGATGTAAGAATTGCTACCCTAGCTTTCTTTTGAGGTCCATTGGCATGAAAATTCTTCTCAATCCCCTCACTTTCAGTCTGGAGATGTCTTTAGGTTCAGAATGAGTCTCTTTTAGACAGCATATGGATGGGTTCTGTCTTTGTATCAAACCCGCAACCCTGTGCCATTTCATGGGAGCATTTAGGCTATTCATGTTGAGGGTTACTACTGAAAGATATGTGTTTATGGTCATCTTACTCTCTGTACAGTCCCTGTTTCTATGGATTGTCTCTGGATATTTATGCGCCACATCACTCTTGGGGTCTTCTTTTATAGAATCCCCCTTAGTATTTCTTACAGGCACCACAATGTTCATAGCAGCAATGTCCATAATAGCCAAACTGTGAAGGGGCTAAGATGCCTTCAACAGATGAATGGATAAAGATATGGTACATATACACAGTAGAATATTATTCAGCCATCAGAAATGATGAATATCCACCATTTACATCAACATGGATGGAACTGGAGAGAATTATTTTAAGTGGAGTAAGTCAAACAGAGAAAGACAATTATCATATGGTTTCACTCATATGTGGAACATAAGCAATAGCATGGAGGACCATAGGGGAAGGGAGGGAAATCCAAAGGGGGAGAAATCAGAGAGGGAGATGAACCATAAAAAACTATGGGCCCCAAGAAAAAAATCTGGGGGTTCAGAAGGGAGGAGGGTAAGGGGAGGAGTAACAGAGTAATGGGTATTGAGGAGGGCATGTGGTGTGATGAAGACTGGGTATTAAACTTAACTAATGAATCATTGAACACTGCATCAAGGACCAATTATGTATTATAAAATGGCTAACTGAACATAATAGAAAATTAAATAAAATCTTTTAAAAAATAAAATAAAATACAATTACTTAACAGCACATTTTCAAAGTTTTTTTTGGCATTTGATAATTTTACAATATGTCATTAATGGATATTTATAAACTATGTAAATATTCCTACTGTTGCACATGTCAATTTGTTTATCATTTCTCACTCATAATCAATAGCATGATGAGCATCCTTTTAGCTTAATTGTTGAGGAATTCTAAAGTAATTTCCATAAGAAATGTCCCAAGAATCAGAATTACTGAACTTTAATATGTACTGAGAAATGTTTAAATGTGAAATTAAAATGTAAGGCCCAAAAGACATATTTCTCCTACCTAAATCAAAGGATTTCTATAAACTCATCTCATTGCAACTGTAAAAGAAATTTTGTAGAACACCTTCACTGAGGATTTTGCAGAGATGCTACATTTAACCAGAATTCAGAGTTAAGTCTCAATTTCTTCCAATATTTTATGTTTTGACATGATTTATGCAATGGCTGCAATAATGGAATCACTGAGGAAGAAATCCTAGATATTTTAGGTGGAATGTGCCATACTTTAGGCCCTAAAATTCTGGACAATAACAAAAAGAATCCTCTATAGAAGAATATGAATTATCTATATATTGATCTAGATCTAGGAACAATCAATAAATCAATAAATTCTTAAATAAATCTGAACATAAAAGTGAACAATGCCAGAGACAGCATGAAGAAAGCTATAATTATCTTAGCTATACAAATAATAAAGCTATACAATAATCCCTAGTCCCTCACTGTACATTTATCTCCCCATCCCAAATGGTGGCAATATGAAAAGAGAACTCCAGTTATAATTGAAGATGATAGGCAGTTTACATTTGTCCAATAAGCTAAACTATTTGGCTCTTTTTTGGTGTTATTTATGCTATCCCCAACAAGTTTTAGGACTCTACCACACTCCTTATTATTTGCTATACAGAAAACTAATATTTTAAGAAATTTTGTGGAATCAGACTCAGTAGCTTTCTAACTAGGTAAACAATAATAACTGCTGTATTTGAAGCTTGAGACAGCTATTACAATGGAAGACATATTGAATTGTGCCAGATCTCTGGAGCTCTTCACCCTCAATGCAGATGCAAGACTTTTGACTGTTCTCAAACCTGATGTGACGATTGGGTTGTATAAAAGAGCAAGACTCAGAGAATGATACATATCTGAGGTGTTACATTGTGATTTATAATTTTTAAATTATTCACAAATAAGACAAGTATGTCATATTTTAAATATCTTAATATGTTTTTCCCCATATAAAATTCAGCTATAATTAATATAAATAAAGCTCTCAAGAAGTCTTATTTCTTAGTTTGCATGACCATTTTACTTTTATGTCCTATATAATTTCCTTAACAGTTTGAATAATCAAGAAAGGCCAAAACTGGATGTTAAACAATTTTCAAGTGTTTTGTACATTGTTTTTCATACCCTATATTGTCCCTCTGTCTACACTCAAATAATTTTAAAGTTTTGATCATTATTTTTCTGTAGAAGTTTTTATTACTTTTGTACATATGCCTAATTATTAATTTCCCAATTAGGGCTGGATAAAATAAAAAGCAACCAGAGAAACCATTGTACAAGTGAATCCTTGTTTTTTTTAAGGATCACAGTGCTTAAGGCAATTGAATCTTACAGGCAGAATGATTAATGGATAACTGCCAAGATTTCCATTGGCTGGGTTAATCTATGTTATTTAGAACCATGTCAGTTCTCTGGTCATTCAAACATTGAAAGAAAAAAAAAACAACATCCAAAGTGGTATTTTTATGTTTGATTTCATGTTTATATTATACTTCTGGCAAGATACACTACTGGAACCCACAACAAAAGCACAGGATAGAGAAAGAAAGAATAGATGAAATTAAGAATCCATGGAAAGTTCTAGTCTGACACTTCCAAAGCCATTCTGTGTGTTCATTTACCAATTAAAGTGTTAGAAGGGAAGAAACTGGTAAAAAGATTCTTCCTCCCTATAGTGAAACAAATACTTTTTTTTGGCTTTGTTTTTAGATTCTTATTTATTTGACTGAGAAAGAGTGAAGGAGTTAGAGAGCACAAGCAGGGGGAGAAGAAGCAGATTCCACTGAGCAGGAAGCCCAACGTGGGGCTTGATCCCAGGACCCTGGGGTCAGGACCGGAGCCAAAGTCAGACACTTAACCAACTGAGCCACCCAGGTACCCCATAAAACAAATACTTATAAAAATAAATCAACATTGTATTAGAAGCTGGTAAAGAGGATAGATCTTTCTTTCCTATTTTGTCCATTAAGATATTTTAGCTTGAAATAGATGTTGAATCTTTAATGTTATAGAATTGGAGACCAGACTTAAGATACTTTTTTAGACTAAAAATCCATATGTGCTTTTTCAAAATTACTTGGGAATAAAATTTTTGATACTTAACAATTTGTATATATTTAAACAAACAGAATTTTAACTAACTTTGACTTCTGTGTATTAACTTTTTCCCTTTGGAGAAGTGGGTAACAGTAGGTGCTTATATTTTTACATTTTTTATTTTATTTTATTTTATTTTATTTTAAAGAGAGAGAAAGTGTACTTGTGGGAGGGGGAGGGGTAGAGGGATAGAGCAGAAGAGAATCTTAAGCAGGCTCGACACCCAGCACTGAGCCCCACTTAGCACTTGATCTCATGACCCTGAGATCATGACCTGAGCTTAAATTGAGTCAAGTGCTAAACCAACAGAGCCACTCAGATGCCCCTATACGTTTATATTTTAAAATGATTTTTATTTTGTAACCCTAAGTCTTTTGCAATTAGAGAAAATTATGAGAAGTGATAAGACAATGCAATATGCCAAACCAATTTCCCAATAAAGATGAATATATTTTGGGAATTGAGTTACTTTTGGAGGTCATCTATTCCAACACTTTCATTTTACCAATATGAAAACTGAGGTCCCAAACAAACAAAAGCAAAGAAAGGAATTTTCAAGATCACATAGTTATTGACAACAAAATCAAGATCCTTGCTCTCCTGATTCTTCATCTAGAATTCTTGCAACATCATGTGTTTCTCCTGTGTAGCCTTAGCCACTCAGGTGCTATATAATTTTGGCAATTTAGAGTATCTCATATTAGAAAATGCCTGTCAGTAAGAATTTTTATCTAACAGGCACAACATTTACTAGATATTCTGAATAAATATGAACTTGGATTTCAAAAGAGTGTGTTTGTGTGAGTGTGTGTAAGGCTCAGATGCAAACATAGAAGGCTTCCTATAACCTAATGGAAGAAAATACAAAGGTATCCATTAAAAAATCGGCAATGGAGAATTTTGAGGAAGACATATCAGATGTAAAATAAATCAGAAGTCAAGTTATATCTCAAATAATTATATATCAATGGTCTTTTTGTTTCAATTGTCTTTTAAAAATCTGCTGAGGACTGAGATATAAAAAACTATATTTTTCTGGAGGAAAACCTTCCCATTGAAGACAGGAGAAAATTGGTAATTAAGGAGGGAATTTTGGCTGTGGCATATAGAATACCTTCTAAATTCTCTGCATTCTTTGCTCTGGCCCTCCAGCGTAATAAATGAATTATTGTATAATCAAGGCCAATTTCTCATACTAACAGTATATCCACAGCATCCACCCACACATAGTAGCTTTGTTCTAAAGCCATGTTATTGGTTTAATGGAATAAATGGTGTTATCACACAAAGAAATGTGAAGTGGCATATGCATCATTGTTATCTATGAATTATTGCACTGAAACTTCTCTAGTTATGCCAAAGTTGGAAAAATATTTGTGGATCATTTGCTACACATCTCACAATAGTGGAAAATTCTGTCAATGTATTGTTAAAAATTGATGCTTGCATTACAAGAGGGCCCTGAATGGCTTTCAGTATGAAAGCTAATACATTTTATATTAGCATTTCTGCTTAGAAAATCTCTAACTAGCCTGCCAAAGGGGTTAATAAATTTGAGTGAGAAAACAAATTTGTTATTTTTTTCATATGCAGTCTCATGATTATACTCTTTAATATTTATTAGTAGAGTCAATAAAACTTTTTGAAATTGCTTGATTGCATCATGACCTAAAAAATAACTCTCACAAATATTTTGACGATGCAAATACTGAATGCCTTAAGCAATTAAATCATCAAGTTTCTGGGTATATATTTTAACGAATATCTTACATTCATAATCCAGAAAGTCCACCTTGATCTCTCTTTCAGGCTATAACATAGATTTGCCCTTTTTAAATATATAATTAACAAGATCTAGAGTCCCTGCAGGATACAATTTTGAAATAAATAGTTGAATAAAAAATAAAACACATGACTTTTCACATAAAGAACCCATTATTTCTATACAATTTGCATTAGGTCTTCAAGAACAGGTTTGAAATTTAAAATGGACTGATGCCATAAATATTAAGCACACTATATATCAGGTAGTAATATTATAAATAATTATTATTAAGCTTTAATATGATTTTCTCTGAGTTAGATATTTCAGTTACTTTTTTAGATAAAGAAACTAAAACAACAGTTTGAGTAACTTGTCTAAGCTAACATAGTTTTTACACCAGTGAAATATTGTTTATATTTCAAAATACATCATCATTACTCATTAGTCTAGACTGGGACAGGAATTCTGAATACTTGGCCCAGGGTCTACTTTTCTAAAAGAGACTGAGTCCTCCATATAATTTAGTCTGTCTTTACCAGTTAATATTAATATGAGGATTAAGGAGTGTACTTACTATGATGAGCATGGGGTGATGCATGGAAGTGTTGGATTACTATATTGTACACCTAAAACTAATATAGCACTGTTATGTTAACTGGAATTAAAATACAAAAAAAATTAAAAATAAATAAAGTGCATGTGGCCCAGGCCATCTATTTCTATCAGGCTTAGGTGTTATGAACTTTCTCATTACCTGAAACCCTAACTTTTCATTGTACTCTCAATAACTATGCATGCTAAGAAACCCCCCAATATCTTTAATCTAATAGCTAAAAGTTCTCTCCACATCCATACTTTCTTTGAGTGACTCACTATTGAGAACACTTCTTAAGTTGTGGCTGTTCAATCAAGTTCCTGTGTAATTAATTTTTGCAGATTTTTGGATCTCTCATCTATGTTTCCTGTTATCTCTGCAGATAGTTCAGAGATTTTTGCTAATCCCTTGATTTTAAAGAAACCCTGCTGCCATGGTCTGAATGTTTGTGTCCCCCAAAATCCATTTGTTGAAATTCTAACTTCCAAAGGTGATGCGTGATGGTATTACTTGGCGGGAACTTTGGGAGATGATTATGTAGTGGCACCAATGCTCTTATAAAACACATCTAACAGGGGAGCCTGGGTGGCTCAACCCTTAAGCATCAGTCTTTGGTTCAGGTCATTATCCCAGGGTCCTGGGATCAAGCTTACATAGGAGCTGTTTAACTTTTCCCTCTCCCACTCCCCCTGCTTGTATTCCTTCTCTTTGTCAAATAAATACATAAAATCTTACCAAAAAATCAATAAAGCAGATCTCACAGAATTCCCTAGCCACTTCCAACATGTGAGTATACAATGAGAATTCTATAACCCAAAAAAGGGCCTTCTCAGAATCTGACCATTCTGGCACCCTTTTCTTGATCTTTTAGCTTTCAGCAAGAGAAAAAAAAAATCTGTTGTTTAAAAGCTACATTGTCTGTGGCATTTTGTTATAGAAGCTTCAACAGACTAGGACATGCCATGTTCTCCTCACATCCTTGTGGTTGCCCTTCACTGATTCTTGCTACCACAATTCATCATATATTGGCACATGACTTATTCTCTCTTTAAACTCCAAACCTTGCTACATTACTGTGCAATATCTTGAGCAGCTGAACATTCCATCAATCACTCTGTCCAGTGAAGTTCTCAGCCGGTTCATAACCACTTCTCTACTCTGCTTATATTAGCCACTTTGGCACTAAAGCCCACAACTCTGTCAACACATTAAATCAGTGCAATTCCAAAATCATTCATTCAATTTTCTTTCTCTGAACCAACCTTCAGCTACTCTCAGTTTTCTCATTTCATTGTGACCTTTTTTCAACCTTTAAAAATATGCAATCCATTTTTCTACCTTTTTCTATTCCTTTAATATTATTTTAAATTATCCTGTTATTTTTAATTTTCTCATAATTCAGCTTAGATTGCTAACTCACAAAGATCCTTTGTTGGCCTAAATTTTACCAAATCTTGATGGAAAAAGCCCAATAATGAATCTAGTTCTGAAATTCTCCACACTGGGCCCTCAGCAAACTAGCCATTCTGAAATGGCATACCAAGACAAATTGTTTCCACCATAAATTCATGAAAAACAAATAATAGAGGGGCATTAGAAATACTAAGCAGACTTACCATCTTTCTAATCATTCTCTGACTCTCTATGAATCAAATCTTTTCTTCCATTCTGAAATTCTTAATCTTCTTATTATTCCCAGAAGATTACATTGCTTTCTGATTTATAGAACAGTTATCAGAGAAGAAATCCCTAATGATATAATTACTCAACACAAGGTAGTACCTGTATCTAGTGGTGAGTTTATCTAAAACATCATCCCAAAAAGCAAAACGGGCAGTATCAGTATCTTCGTGCAGGAACTAGAAGGAAGATGCTACCAAGTGTTGAGAGCTTTAGAATAATGGACCCTCCAACCAACATTCATACTGGAAAGGAAAAGATTTCCCATGAGTGAGAGCACAAGGAACAGAGTTTGCCAATGATTTCAAGTACTGGGAAAAGGAGTTATGGGCTTTGAATTGTGGGTAAGTGCAAAAACAAAATAATTGTAGAGTCAGCAAGTAAATAAATAGGGATGTGGTGGTCAGAACTCTTAAAGATCTCAGGAATATCCACTTAATACTCATTTTTGAAAGAGCAGAAAACTACCCTGCTTGCAACATTCAAATTTAGCAAGCCAGAAAACCTGGGATGAAAGAAAAGAAATTAATTTAGAAGATGGAGGGTAGAAAGAAAGCAGACAGTAGAAAATGCAGTGTTAGTAAAATACAATATAAAAATTTGAGAGTATGTTCTTGAAAGGCAGTACCTGTAGAGCTTTAGAAAGTTCTGGAAATGAGAAACCAAACAGAAAACAACAAAACATTCTGAATGAGAATAAAGCTAATAGCTCTTGAAGTGGCTACGTAGAAAGGTCACGTTTTGAGTGGATCATGGATGGTAATAATAGATGAAGAAACAGTGAGATTGAGAAACTTTGGAAAATACCTTGGCTTTACCACTTCCTTCACAGAGAACTAATAATATTCAAATATGGAGAACAAAAAGGATTTATTCAGAGTTACCCTGAGAAAAAATAAAATTGGATCAAGTTTTCTTCAAGATAAAATAGAAACAGAGGCACCCGGGGTGGCTCAGTAATTAAGCCTCTGCCTTTGGCTCAGGTCATGATCCCAGGGTCCTGGGATTGAGCCTCCCATCAGGCTCCCTGCTTGCCAGGAAGCCTGCTTCTCCCTCTCCCACTGCCCCTGCTTGTGATCCGTCTCTCACTGTGTGTCTCTTGCTGTCAAATAAATAAATAAAATCTTTAAAAAAAATAGAAATGGAAAAATAAGGACTACAAATCTTATGGAACAATTACCTAATATTTTTAACTAAAGTAAAATAAATTTAAAATGCTGTATCGGCCTCAAAAAGAATTAAAAGTCAGAAATAGGATTGCTTGGGAATGAGATATCTAGATAATAAGAAATTTAAAAAAATGAAAACTGACAAAAATCATAAAATATAAAAAACCAAAAACCATTTTGGAAACCAAGGCTAAATTAGGGGAAACAATAACATATAGAGTCCACAAAAAAAAAAAAAAAAAGCCCTCAGTAAATAAACTGGAGAATGAAAAATTATCTTATTAAAATTTTAAATTTTAAAAAATAAAATTTTTAAATTTTATTTCCTTTTAAAGGAAATAATTAGAAAGGAAGTGATAAATGCTGAGCATAACTGAAGATGCAACATACATATTTGGGATCCTTGAAAAGTAAAACCATCTCAAGAGTTTATTAAATATTTCTTGAATTATTTGATAGAATGAAAGTCTTTAATTTAGCAGCTAGTCTCTTCACACATGGACTGATCCCATATGAAAACTGGTTTATTTTGAAGTATAGCATTTTCTTAGAAGTTGTACCTGACTAAGTGATTTTTTTCTCAATCTTTAAGTTGTTATCATCTCTATGGAGATTGCAGTAACATTTAGTTATGCCTAAATGTATAAGAACCAAAAATTCTTCATGAGAATGAGATCGGCTTTCTCCAAAATAGACAATTAAAATCTTAGATCATATGTTTAATTTTGAACAATCTGTTGTCTTATACTTTCATATTCTCTTTCAAACAGTTGCACTTTTTAAAGGCATTTGGTCATTTCACATGGTTGTGGGAAAATCATCTCTATGCTTGCTTTTTAATTAGTTTGTTCAATTTGCTGAGCCTGCTTTTCTCTCTGTTTTCTAATTATGACAGAGATTCTGAAACAGATGCAGAAGAAGCATGACCTACTTGAAAAATCAGCAGCCAGGCTTGTAAGCTTTGTGGAGTAATGTCAACACTAAGGTATCATCAATCCAAGTGAATTTCAATATGCAATTGAAGTCATTAGTATGGATTGGTGTCAAACTTTCAAGCATTTACCTTATTTATTGAATGACCTAATACTTCTAAATGATAATGGGGAGAGGGTAGAGTAGGAAGATAAGGATAGACTCCAATACTAAGGTCCTTAGGGCTCCTATCTGAATTTCAGAATTGCTGTCAAATAAATATTTATTAGTGTCCTTTTTCTTATATGTAAACAATAACTATAAATATAGAAGACTGAAGAAAAATTAAGTGCTAAACTGGAATTAGATATTGAAATCAAGTACCAATATTCTCTTTAGTAAGTATCCCCTGGGATATTATTCTGTGCATAGAATATATTTTTGTGCTTATTAATTAAAAATTTTTTAAAATAATCACTAAGATTATATTTCCTGACCTACGAATATATCAAATATATGTTCTCAGGACCTTGTGCTAGATGCAAATTAGACATAAGAATGCAAATTGAAATTTCTATAAATGCATAATTTCGCAAAATGAGCTTTACAAATTCCATGTTTTATGCAACCCCCCAAAACAAAAACAAAAACAAAAACAAGTGCTTACTAAGCTAAATGATGCTGAAACAGTTTATCAGCTGAATGATGTCAGTCAGCAATTAAGAACAGTCAAGCTTTGCAGAAATCAGCCAGATATTTAAAGGAGAAGTACTTTACAAATATAAGAAAAGAAAAATGTCTACAACTCTTATATGATTTTAGCATAGGAAAATAAAAATAAGAAAATAAAATTTAAAAAATAAGAACTCAGGGATGACTGGGTGGCTCAGTTGGTTTTGTCAGACTCGTAATTTTGGCTCAGGTCATGACCTCATTGTTGTGAGGCTGAGTGCTGAGTAGGGCTCAGTGCTGGGCATGGAGCATGCTTAAGATTCTCTCTCTCCTTTTTCCTCATCCCCTCATCCCCCACTCTTTTTTTCTATCTAAAATAAATAAATAAATAAAAGACCACGTTTTAAATTTCATAACAGTAAAATAGCATTATGCATCCTTAACTCTTGCATTTTTAAAATTTAGAATAATAATAGCATAATTAGGACTTAGATGTAATTCTAGTTCCAAAATATCCATTTACAATTTGTTTCTAAACCACAGTTTGTTCATATATAAGTGGATTTCTATAAGAATAAAATTATGTAATCAATGTAAAATGACAGGCAAACCAAATGGCACATTGTAGCTACATATAATAGGTGCTCAGTAAATACTATTTGTGTGTATAGTATGTATTTCTATATTTTAATCCCTTTTTTCTCAAAGTATGAAGAAAATAAAAATCATGGCTACACCTACCATTCAACAATGATTAATTTCACAGTTAACACTGCTTCTTCTATCTCTATTTTTAGATTAGGTCATTACATAAGTGACTTACCATTATTTTTAGATTACTCCGTTAATAAAATAATGTCCATTGAAACCATAAAACACCAAAGGAACACAGATATAAACAAGGTATCACTAAGAATTTATACTAGTTATGTTAATAGAAGTATCTGTAGAAGATAACCCCCCAAATAATAGTTGAATGTAATGTAAGTTGATTTCTTTTTCTCTATTTCAACTTTGTTGGTGGTAAGAGAGTTGGCCACTGTGCCTCATAGCCCTTTGAGGATTTAGTGACTCAGGAGATAGAGACTGCCCATTTTACACTTGGCTATCAAGATTTACCTGAGGGTGACACTCAATTCAGAAAGGAATAGGAACTACTAAGAGAGTGGGGATGAGGTAATGTGATAGTTTTGTTAAAACTGGCATGGAAGAAGTATACATCATTTCTCTTCATTATTCACTGGCTGGCCAAGGCTTAGTCATTTGGCCATAACTAAGCTCAAGGGAGACTGGAGCAAAAGGGAAAATTTTCCAAATATGCTAGTTAATTTGTGCCTAAGAAATAGAAAGAATTGAATATACACATATTAAAAAGTCTTGTCTTTTCTTTTTTTTTAAGATTTTATTTATTTTTTGAGAGAAAGAGAGAGAGAAAGCGAGCAAACAAACAAGCAAGCAGGGTAGGGGCACAGACAGAATCACAAGCAGGCTCCATCCCCAGCACAGAACCTGATGGGGGGCTTGATCTCAAGACCCTGGATAATAACCTGAGGTCCTGAGATCATGACCTGAGCCAAAATCAAGTCGAAGGCTTAACCTTGGAGGCTTAGCCACCAAGGTTCCTCTAAAAACAGAGTTTTTTTTTTATATGGTTATGCATGTGATATAATTATTAGAGTCTTATATATGTGATAGAAAAAATATTTTAGAAATGCATACAGAACTGCTTTTATTTAACTATTATTTGGTATATTTGAAATTTACCAAGAGTGTAGATCTTAAAACTTCTCATGGCCAAAGGGGGAAAAATTGTAACTATCTGAGGTGATGGATGTTAAGTAAACTTACTGTGGCAATCATTTGGCAATATACACATATAAAATCACTATGTCATATACCTAAAACTAATCAGTGTTATATGTTAATTATATGTCAGTAAAGTTGGGGAGAAAAAACCATCACCACAATCCAACATAAATACTAGAAGAATTTAAATTAAATAATGTTAAAAATAAAAAATATATAATAATAAATATTTTTTTAAAATGTTCAACTTCTCTAAGATACAGTAGGAATTCTATTAATATGGTGTTATAGAACATTCTTTATGTCTCATAAAAATGAAAGTGTGTTAAGTTTTAAATACAAAATCAATAAAATTTTAAAATTAAAAAAAGGAATGCATATATTCACAAAATGAGGAGTCTTTGTCAATGCATATTAATCACAGAAAGTATGCACTGTTGGATCTAAAAGCAAGATATTTTTTGATATCTGGATACATATTCTGGACTGCAGATATGTATATAACAGGTGGGGAAGCAAATTAATAACCTCTATAATCTGTGTTAGAGATAAATGCAGTACCTTATATCATCCGTGACACTTACTGGGTTGGGTGAGAGAGAATAGGAATATTGGACCCCAAATAGCACTTTCGTAAGTCTTAGATGTCTTTTTTTTAATTTTAATTTTTATTTATTTGACAGAGAGAGAAAGAGATCACAAGTAGGCAGAGAGATAGGCAGAGAGAAAGGAAGAAGCAGGCTCCCCGCTGAGCGGAGAGCCCCATGAGGGGCTCGATCCCAGGACCCCGAGATAACCACCCGAGCCGAAGGCAGAGGCTTAGCCCACAGAGCCAACCAGGAGCCCCACAAGTCTTAGATGTCTTAATTCAATTATAAGCACATTTTCAAGATTTCTAGGTTTGAAATACCTTGGTAAGAAACAAAAGGAATACTTTAAAGATAATTAGGAAGAAAATTACTCTATTTCAAAAGTAAAATCTATCGTCATCAACTTTATCTGATATAATTGCACATTTCACAAATTAGCTGTGAACTAAGGTGATAAGATTATTTTTCTGGATATAATATTTTCACTCCAAAAAGAATTTCTTTAACATAGAAAACAAATTTAATGCTTTCAATGAGCCATTGATCTTCATTAAGTCTAGTATTAAGATTCATTTGAGATGTTCGATTAGTGTTAGAACTCCCACAGTATAAGATAAGAAAAAAAGAAGACAAGCTGATAAAGAGGCATAGGTTGATTTAAGGCTTAAAAAGAATTAAGGAAAATTATAGGAATTATGTAAAATAGAGGAAAAATATGAGGTTATTTTACTAAATGTTTTTAGATTCTTTAAGGAATATAAAAAGAAATAATACTATATTAATATCCATCACCATATTATTAACTTATTTACTTGTATTTTTCCTCAGTGCCTTATAGACTTCAAATTGGAAATTTTAGGGCAATAGGTTTTATTTGTCTTTTGGCCATTAAAGTTAATGAAGACCACTACTGCCAGAAGTTAGTTCTTATCATAAATAACTAGAACAATATGAAATTGTTTAGCTAGGTTAAAACTAAGAAGCTGTATTTTAAAACTGTGAAGTTTATTCAGTCAGTGAATATATCAGTAACAGTATTTTTTTCTAAATATAATTTTAAATGATGTTAGAGTCTCTTAATAAAACACCTTATACTTTTAGACAATAAATATCCTATAAATCCTTCAATGAATGATTCTTAATGAAGGACAGCAGGTTAAATTAGTATGTTGGATTTCAGAAAAGTTTATAGCATAATTTTCTTAATTTTCTAAGGTGGTTTGTGATATTTGCAGTCAAGGCTTGTCAAGTAAAAGTTTATACTAATCAATATGGATGTTTTAAATCAAATTTTAATGCATGGTTAAATGTCTTGACAATGTGATACTGCTATCATTTTTTCATCTGGGTTCCAAAAGTAGCTTTTCACAGACCATCATATAGTCATCGATATTTTTTTTAGTATTAAAGTGGTCTCAGTCCAAGTTTGGGAGATTTATCAACATACATTTCGGTCCAAATCACCTGGTACCAGGTGTTACCTTGTTTCATAAACAGCCTGAGCCTCACTCTGCATCCTTCTAGTAGATTCTGTTAATGATTCCAAATCCCCAATCTTTAACATTAGATAGAAAATGATCTATCTCTTGTTTGTTATTTGAAGAGATTAAAAAAATTAACAAACCTTTAGCTGAACTAACCAGGAAAATAGCCTCAAATAATTAAAATCAGGTCTAAAAGAGGGAACATTATTATTGATGCTATAGAAATAAAATATATATTATATATATATATATATATATATCCCCCCATTCAGTTACCAAGAGTCAGTTCTTATGGTTTTCTGCTGCAAAAAATTTAAAAGGTACTGTATCCTGGTCAGCAGGATGAAGATACAGGGTTTCATATTTTTAGAAGGGCAGCAAGTGCCAATTCTAATTGGCGTACATTTTTTCAAGTTCCCAAACCTGAAATTTATGTCAGAATCCCTTGGATTCGAGGAACAGAGTAACAACACATTTAGAAAATTCTCAGATTTACTAAGTCAGAGTTTCTGGGAGTTAGGACCTAAGTACTGTAATTTAACTTTAGATATAGGTATTTGTTATGTAGTCAGAACAGCCCAAGGTGGGGGGTGAAGGGGGAAAATCTTTGAATGACTGCTTAAGTATAAGGTGAGTGATAACAAGAGTTTTAAATCTGAGTTTCAGTTTCCAGACTTTGATAATGAAAATCACTAATCACTTGCACAATTAAACATAGCTATCATCTACCTTTTGGAAATTTGAGCACTAAATGTATATAAACAGAAACAATTTAGATATTAAATATGCTTCATTTTGAGGCTATATACATGATTAGTGAAGTTTTAAATTTAAAATTAGAAATTAAACTACATATGTTGAATGTAAATCTCTAATTCTACAGGCAGAGAAGGACAGAGAATAAAGGGAAGGTAGAGGAGAGGAGAAAGGGAGGAGAAAATGAATGGTATTAGAGAACACAATACACTTCATCCTCAGTGTCACTATTTTGCTCACATGGGTCTTCATACGATGTCGATGCTATTACAATCTATTTTTTCCTTTATTTTGATGTTTATATTCTAGTAGCCTAATCTAAAATTCCTCTCCCCTGCAAAAAAAAGCCTTTCACTTTCAAGCTATTGCTTTTATTTGTGTATTTTTCAATATAGTTATATACATATATCAAATTTAAATATTTTATACAGCATATAGATATGTAATTATGACTGTTTGTATTTCTCTGAATTAAAAATTATAAGTGAGCATTAAATAATAAGATCATATGAAGACTCCCATGAAAATTGATGGCCATAGTCACAATGCTTTTTATTTTTAAAATTTTCAAATACATCAGGTAATTCATATGGGCCTTTCACATGCTGAGAAATCAATTTTTTATTATTTTAGAATAGGATATTTTTGGCATTTTTGTGAGTGAAAAGAATTGAGAGAAAGAGAAGAACTGAGGCTATTGTATATAGATGTTTATCTCATGGTACGGTCCCCCAATATAATTATTCCAGATTAAAAAATCTGTGCCCACATACAAACAAGAGACCCCTCAGACCGAGAATTGCAGCTATTGTGAAACTCTGTAATAGAAGTCTAGTCTATTGTTTCATTACTATGAAGAAAAAAAATTCAAAAACATTTGATTTATAGAGATGTTAATTTTAAAATATCACTCCCAAAATTGTATTGTCTTCCTTCCACCTGTATTCTTTTTCCATTCCTCTTCCCCTCTTTGAATCTGTGCTCATAATGCCCCACTCCCAGTTAAAAATAACCATAATCTGTAGTAGGCAAAAGCTTCTTTGTAAAGTATCTATTTGTTGAATAATGGCAAAATGTTAATCAGTTTTATTGTTGTTGTTGGAAGGGACTCATATGTGAAATTACAGGACTCTCCAGAATTGTCATAATTTGCTGGAAATCTGATCAGATTTCATTACCTATTTTCAGTGACAAATTTTAAGCATTTATGATTTGTGTTATATCCTTCTTCCATGGTTTGGAATTAAATGATATTCCAGATATCACAGTAATTTTTTATTAAAATAAAAAGCTAACTGGGAAAATGATGAATATTATTCCTCAAAGCCAAACCAGGATTCTGGGATTATGGCTTGAATAACCAAAATATGTGATTTACATAAGACTGATAAATTTAATTTGGGTTTAGAATGCCCTTTGCCTGATAATGACCTTAGGAAGGTCATTTTGAAAAAGGAAGATATTTTTGATATACACAAAACAGTTGTTGCTTATGAAGGTTAATAATTAACATTTAAAATAATTATGTTTCCTAGGTTTTCTAAGAGCTGATTTATACTATCTTTTTGAATTGTTATTACAACAAGTTTCACTATTAATTATATCTTAGTATTCTGATAAAATAATATAATAAATTTAATATAACTTGATTCTTCATCATAATGGATAGACTTCATATTTATTTAATAATATGTAAATTATCATTTATCTGTTATTAAAATATTATAGCCTTCATACAGCATAAAATATTATTGCCTTGTCTTTTTAAGATCAATAATGGATCATCATTAAATTTTATATCAAATAAATAAGATGCCATTTCATGAATTAGTAAAAACATCATAAATATATGAGCATTGCTTAGTTACTTATTAAGAACCCAATAAAGTATAATGGTTACATAGTAAGAAACTATTGAATTGAGTAAAATATTTTTTCCAAAATATTCATCTTAATTCATGCCATATTAATAACTAATTCATAAGGAAATAATTATTTTACATAACCTTTATGAAAAGTCTGATAACTTGAAATTTATTTATATTAGCTTTCAATTAAAAGCCAGCTTTGAAGGTATATACTTGAATAAGAAACAAAGAAGTATGAGCTCACTAATGTTTTTTCTGAAAGTAGTGGACACATACTCCCTTACATTTTCCTATTTAGGAAGTCATCTTCTTTTTTCTTCTATGCAGACTTCAACAACAGGACTAAATCATGCAAGATTTTTAGCCCATGATCTCATGTATGCAGATTCTCTGCCACCCTAGACCTTGAGCTACGTGAAAAGGAGATGTGTGACATAATAGAAATGAAATACGATGAGCATACAGCCAAAACAAAGCTGGTTTGGGCTATATTTTTGGTTGCAATTCTAGGAACTCACCAACATCATAGAGTTTTGGCATTGCAGCAATGGAAGCAGGGCACACATAGGCAAAGATAACTTCAGTATGATGACACCTCACCTTTCCTCAAGTCCCATGTTGCATGTAAGAAATCCAGAGGTTCCTGGGAAGAAAGTAAACATAGCTGAGATATGGGACAGAGAGAAGACCTTCAAAGGATGGTATAATTTAGTGAAAATGATTTGAATTAGAATCTGTGGAGTGCATTACTTAGCCAAGGACCATATAGAAGATGAAGCTAAGAATTTGGTATTTTCAAAACCAGGGAGAAGTGGAATGAACAGATTGGAAGATATGGACCCTGACTACACCCAGATGAGAGAATATCAATGAGCTTAAATAGCTCTCACTAGAAGATGCAATGATAGAAAGCACTGACATAAGTCTAGGGAAAAAAAGTTAGTTCATAGTGGAATGAGCAGGCAACAGAAAAGGACTGTACAAATGATCACTCTTTCTACCATGAGGATACAGACACTCTCTTTTGTCCCTAGATGCCAACGTGGTATGCCTTAGATCCTTGGGATGTCTACAGATCTCGGGATTATTGTCCTTTAACAGAAAATGGAAAATTTTCAGCCATTATCTTTTTGAGCATTTCTTCTTTCCTATTCTATGTCCCTGTTTAAATTTTATTAGATATATGTTCAACTAACTCATGCTATTCTTCATATTATTTAGCCTTCTTTCTTATTTTCCATTTGTCTCCCTAGATTGCATTTTATTTAACTTACTTTATCTTACAGTTTATTTATTATTTCTTTAGCTGTGTTTAATCTGCTAGCTAATTCATCATTAGGCTTTAAATCTGAACTGCATCATTATATTTTTATATCATTATGCTTTATTTCAAATATTCTTGTTCCAAGCCAACAATTTTAATCTTATCTTCTAAGGCATCAAATTCACTAAACACATTTATTTTACAATTTTGTTTGACAATTTCAGTATGTGAAGTTATTTTGAATCTGTTTCTGCTGTTTCAGTGAATTAGTTCTCTAAAAGATTTAGGATATAAAATTTACTTAGAGTTTGTCCATAAGTACAGCAGTAAGTGAAATCTGCATGATATTGTCCTTTTCTTGGTTGTATTATGTTTGTGCCTTCTTTTGCAATCAAGATCTATTTCTTTTTCCTTAGATCTTACTCATTTTGAGCCTTCCTTTATTTGGGTAACCTTTTTTTTTTTTTCTTTTCTTACCTCTTACTCCTTCCACTACCTTATTTGTCATGCCTTGCATGTCTCTTAATTAGAACCATCACCTCCTTTTCATTTATCTGTACCTGTGATTTAAAGGCAAGTTACAAAATATTCAAAATGAATCAAGTAAATTACTTACATGCCTCTGGGTGTTAGAAGGGTGCATAACTCAGTGAGAGCAAATGAATAAAGTCATAGGTGTCTTTCTAGCAGTCATTAGTCTATCACTTACTTTCCCCATATACTGAAATAAAGAACTCATCTTAGTATTCTAGGTTCTTCAGTTGATAAAAATTAGGTAACTGATATTTATGGCATTAAAAGTTCCAGCAATAGATCAATAAGGATTATTAGAAGGCAAATCTTTATGTACTTATATATATCAATATCTTCCCTGTTATTGCTAACACACAAAAATGCTAAGTGACAAGACTTAAAATTTCTGGAAATATTAATGATATATCATATTCTTATAAAACTCTTCCTTTTTATAAAGCTGCAAAGGGAGATATTTCAGAATTTTAGTGAAAGAAAGCTTTTCTCCTAAAAAGCTGGCATTCATCATCTTTTCTAACAATGAGAACTAGATCACTGCTTATGTTTTCCTTTGTGCCTTGTTCTCTGTGAAACTCTGATACACACTTGAAGCTTATGCATATAAAAAAGGCATCAGATGCATGTTTGGTACATTTGTTATCTTCTTTGACTATGATTTTCTATTTTTTGTTTTACCATTTTCTATGACTTTTATGGCAAGCCATCAGCTTTGAAAGTTTTGCATGAAATGAGAATATAGGTGATCACCAAACTACATAGGGATTAGGGGTGCTGACCTCCCATTCAGTTGAAAATTCACATATAACTTTGGGCTCTCCCAAAACTTAACTACTAATAATAATTAACTACTAGCCTGCTGTTATAGCATAAATAGTCAATTAACACACATTTTATATATGTATCTTATACTGTATCCTTACAATAAAGTATACTAGAGAAAAGAAAATGTTGTTAAGAAAATACAGTTATAGTATTGTGTTTATCAAAGCAAGATCCACATATGAATGAATGGGTGTGATTCAAACCTGTGTTATGAAGGGCCAGATGTAGAAATACAAATCAGCTTGTTAATAATTAAGAAGGTTCTAAAAAGCAAAACAATTCCACATGCATTTGACAGTTGCATAATGACAAAAGTTATTCCCCATTATCTTTTTCTTGATCATAGATTGATATTAGCTGAACAATATAATGGTAAACCAAATTCTGTTTTTACCTGTGTTATTAACATGGAAATTTGCTTAAGATTTAAAAAAAAACATAACACAGTCTACATTTTTTATTATAACTGATTACTGTCCTAAGATTAAATTGTAGAATATTTCAATATAGAATAAAAAAGTAACAATATGACACATGAAAAGAAAATCCAAAGATGAATTTATGTAAAGTTTTCATTTTCTATCCATCTAAATTGTATCTTTTTAGCCAGAAATTGATTGATATTATAACCGATCACCTCACTCCCATAAAGAAGTATTGTTACATATATGGAGATGAGATAGGGTGGTTAGTTTTATATGTCATTAAATAAATAGAAAACTATTGGTATCTTTTAAAAATGAATATTTTTAGAAATAAAATATTATATGTTTATTTTAAAAATAAATAAGATATGAATTTGCTCTACTAGCATCTAATTATAAGCTGTATCCTGTGTAATAAAATAAGAGAATGAAATCCAAGGCTCTCAGAGGAAACTATCAAACTGATAGATCGATCAATGCAGCCCAATTCATTCAGGTTTTATGATTTGGCTGTTTTTTCACTTGGTTTCTACATTTTTTCATTTTATACCAATTTTATTTAAGAAAACATTGTTTTTGAATCTATAAAACTGAGTATATTTATAATACAGTAAACATCAAATAACTCATTTAATAGTAAGATATTCTTTGGGGCACCTGGGTGGTAAAGTAAAGTTAACCACCCGACTCTCAGTTTTGGCTCACATTGTGATCTCAGGTGGTGAGATCAAGATCTGAGCTCAGCTCAGAGTCGGCTTGATATTCTCTCTCCCTCTACCCCTTCTCTCTCTAAAATAAAATAAGTTTAAAGAAATAGCATAATCTTATTAACTCTACTGTTTGAAATTTATTTTATATTTCTAAAACATGTCATCCAATTATGTTAATAATTTATATGATTTCTCAATCAAATTTTAGCTAACTAAGGAATAAGCCAGTGGAAACCTCTTTAAAGGTAACTCATTTTTTTGTTAAAGAAAGGAGAACATTACAGAAACTTTAATCCCTTAACAAGTTTGACATAAATATCAGTAGGCATTCCATGTTTCTACTCTCCAGATACTCCTGATTTCTACCAAGTAGTGATTAACCAGCTCATATAAGTTATTTCCAATAAACTAAACTTATATCACTGGAGGAGAAAACCAAACCACTATTTCAAAGAAAAAAATACTATAAAATGAAAGTATTATTTTACTTCTTCTATTAATCTAGTCTTAGATATTCTTCTGGAGAATTAAATTTATAGCATAAATTGATTTGCCCTCTAATCAAAAGTCAGTAGATTTATGAAAAAAAAAATGTGTCTTTGGAAATCAAGGTCTTCTTTAGGAAAAAGGAGGAAAAAAAAATCTCCTGGAGCAAATAATTTGCAAATTTAAATTCACCAATGCTTACTAATAAACTTTTTCTTTCTTTTTTTGTTTTCTTTTACCTGTAAACTTTTAAGATTAATGTTAGTTCCTCAAGGTTAATGCACCGGAACCAAAAACAAAACAACAACAACAACAACAAACCCAAAACACTCAAAAAAACTTTTAGTATAATATAATTAGGATAGTAGACACAGAAGTGTCCTACTCAGATTTTTAATTGTCCTGTAAAGATCCTGAGATGATTAAATTCTCAGCCAAAGACAGTCTCTTGCCTAAGACAGGAAAACAAGGAATGAAGACATCAGGGTGAGTTCCCCAGATCACTGGGGGCTCCTCAGACTTCTCTGAACACTCAGAGCCTACAGAGGTGGCCCATCTAATGTATCAAGAAGTAGCATTTCCTTTGCTTGGGGAGACACTGCACACTAATAGGTATCTCCCTCAGGAGCTGTCCCAGGCTGATAATTATAGTTAAACCTCAGCATAACCAGACTGGCAATATGCTAAGTTTGATATAGGAGGAAAAAGATTACAACCCAAAGGAGCTGCAAAAATTAGCTAGCATGTAACAACAGGAACCAAGGGAGTACTCCTGATATTGGATTTTGTCCCTGGCAACACCATGTTTTATTAACTAACTCATCAACTTCCTGTCAGAAAAGCCCCCTTGGCTGCTCCTCTGACCTTGCTAATTTTTACAGTGGTTAAGCAGCACCACCTGGCCTATACTGCTGTATTTCAAGGGGCCTGCAATGTAAAAAAATAAAATAAGAATTCATTGATTTAGGGGCACTTTTATAGAGCACAAAATTTAACTCCCTGGCAAGAACCCTAGGGATTACGCAAACTAGCTGCTTGGTGGCTCTTTAAAACCTGGAGAAAGTGATAGCTCAGACTGAGTGAGGTTGAAGTTCCTGGGTTACCTCTGCAGATGGTAGATAAAGGGATAAAAATGTTCAGTGGCATGTACATAAAATGATTACCTAATGTGAGACTAGGGGACCCACAAAAGAACATTGTTCAAGGGGATAGCCCAGAGGACCTTTAGCCGAAGACTTTAATAACTGCAGTGGTGAGAGGGATACTAGCTTCACTAAGAGACGGTTCTCCTCCACAGGTCAGAGCTGATGGTAATAGAGGTAGCCACAGGTCTTTCTTGCTAATAGAAAGGAAATAATGGATCCCCAGAATGAGGGAGGTCAGGTGTTGTTGCTTAACCATCTGAAACCAGAGAGTCACAAATTGCTGTAAACATCAGCAAGGTCAGAGAATGGTAAAAGGGGGCTTTACGGAGAGGGAATTGATGAGTTAGTTAACAGAACATGGCACTGCTCGAGCAAAACACAGCAAATGCCAATACTATTTGATAACTATCATCAGAAGAAAGCATGAACAGAGGAGCAGGAATCTGAAGGTGGTTTCCCCAATAAAAATCTATCCCTTTCTCAGTTCCTAGACATGAACCAAATTTTCGGATCTAGAGCTCTGAGCACTATAGATGACAGCCTCCATCTTCCATTCCTTCTGAATTCACTGTAGTACTCAAGCATCTGCTCTGGGGTGCACCCAGCCAATGCCTGAGTATGGCAGAGCTACTACAGATACTCTACCTGTAGTCTGTACTATCTACTCTCTTTCTTCCCCTTCTTCTATATGACATATATATCACTTCCCCTTCTTCCCACCTACTATGTGACATACACATCACTGACTATTTCATATACACAGACATGTAAGTGAATGAGATATGGTCTCTATCTTCAAGAAACAGAGTCTATATGGATAAAATACACATGGAAAATAACTATAATCCCACTCATGCAGTGATAAGACAATGTCTTAAAGGAAATGTACTGAAGTGCTTTGGAAGGAGAGAAGCTTAAAACAGTTGTGACTGGGAATCTCTGGGAGGATTTTCTAGAGAAAACTTCTAGCTCTGATCCGCTTGTAGTACATTGTATTTTCTAAAAATAGCCATAGGAGCATTTTTGTTCTCACATGATCTTTCAGAAGCTTGTTTATCAAGCGATAGAGTCTGTTTCCCCTTCCTTGGACCTGCTCTAGTGTCTTTGAACGATGAAGAGAGTGCTGCAGAAATAATGCTGCATTATTTCTGAGATCTAGGCCATAAAAGATAATGCAGTTTTCACCTCAGGATAGATGAGCCAATGATGGGGAAGATGATGTTACCACCAGCTGACCCATGAGCTGGACCAGGCAATCAGAGGCTCCTTGTCTGCTCCCCTGTTCATGGAATGTGGATTCTGTTTGCCTTTCCTGCCCCCAGAGGCTGCTCCTAGACATAGCCTTGAAATAGTGATGTTGAGAACACCTGCCTATCTATATAAATTTGGCAGGCTGGTGTGGGGATCCATTCATCTTGCTGCCACCTAAGACAAAACTTGTATGTAAGTACTTACATATTTTTATGTATTAAATGTGTTTTATATATTTTTTAATGTATTAAAATAGCACCTACCAATCTGGAGTGGCCTGCCTCTTCGGTCTCCTTGTTTTCTGCATTTGGGAGCCAGTTTCAGATTACACCTGGGAAGCCCCTGAGGATATTATGAGCTGACAGCCAATATATTAGCAGACAGCAGCAATTAGCTGCTACCTTAAAGATTCCATGTTGAGGAGGCATGAAGAGATACTAAGTAGAGATAGAGAGAAATTCCCAAGGAGACCCAGCTGTTTGGGGCTTTAGGAAGTTCTCAGATGTGTGAGTGAGAAAGCCACCGGATGACTCTGGCAAGTAGCCTCTAGCTGCTTCAGGGACTGCAGAAACTAGCTTTCCTTTACAAGGACTTTCCAAATAGAAGAATCATGACAAAATAAATATCATTTTAATCCGTTAGGATTTGATGTACAAAATGATGTCAAAGGTACAAATTTCCAGTTATAAAATAAGTCCTGGGAATATAATGTACAGCATGGTGACTACAGTTAATTAATACTGTATTGCACTTTTGAAAATAGCTAAGAGTAACTCTTTTTTTTTTTCCTAAGAGTAAATCTTAAAGTTCCTTATCACAAGGAAAAAAAAAAATCTGTAACTGTGTAAGGTGATGGATATTAATTAGAGTTATTGTGGTGATCATTTTGCAGTATATACAAATAACAAACCTTTATGTTGTATACCTGGGAGTAATATAGACTTATGTCAGTTTTATCTTAATAAAAAAGGATGTAATTTTCTAGCTTCAATTACAAATGAATTTCAACACTTTTTTCACTTGATTGATAAATAGAGACCTGTGTATGTGAGTATGTGTGTATTATCTCCTCATCATTTGTTCATTAAGGGGATTTTCACTCATCAGTTTGAATGAATTCTTCATTATTTAAAAACATGATATTTGTATTATTCAGGACTACTATTTTAAAATAATTTTCTGGAACCAAAATTAAAATTGAATTAACCAATTCATTGACCTGGAAGGCCAGGAATTTAAAGGCTCAAAAGATATAGCTAGACTCAAGTGGGCAAACATTATATTAAGAATCCCTCATTCAATCTTTCAACTGTTGTCTTCTCTTCATTTCATCTGTGTTCAATCAGAATCTCTGTTTGTCGTACTAAAGATGGTCCTCGACAGCTCTGGCTTCCATGATTCATACAATTATACCACCAAACTCAGACCATTTCTTAGAAAATAGTTTTAGTGTACTTCCTGACAACAATTTCATTGACTTGGTTTGAGAAATATGTTCATCTATGAATCGATATGTATAACCTAGGAGATGGATTGCTCTAATGTCTTTACTCCCAGGCCTGGATCAATGCATAAAGGCCACCAAAAAAGACAGAGAAACTTATGAAATGTCCTTTTAAATCGCTTATTACAAAAGTTTTTACTATTGTATTATTGGCCTTTTCATTTTAGGTATTTTTTATGAATAATTCAAGTGGTCAAGAGAACTGATCTTTTTTTTCCTCCAATAATTTCTAATGTCTCCATTCTATATATGTGATAAAAGTTATTTTCTTCTAGTTTTATACAATTTTTGGAAAATTATTGCATTTTAATTACATGAAATGTGAAATTATGTGATCTGAGCCCTAAATTATTTTTTCAAATGCTAACCTCTCATCTGGACATCATTTACTGGATAAACCTTCCTTCTTCCATTTATTTGTAAATTGCCTTGTCTTAAGTTGATATGCATACTACATACACTAAGGAATATTTGGGGCAATGAATTCTGCTAAGTTGATGGCTGTATTTTTATCAGTAGCACATTTCTATGATTTCTATATCTTCAACTTATGGTGGCAGGATCACATAGACAACTTCAACAGTATTATCTTTAAAAATCTCTATGAACAGGGGCGCCTGGGTGGCTCAGTCACTTTAGTGTCCAGTCTTGATTTCAGCTCGGGTCTTGATGTCAGGGTCAGAGTTCAAGGCCCACGCTGGGCTCCAGGGTGGAATATACTTAAGAAAAAAAAATGTATCTATGAATAATGACAAATTTCTTGAGTTAAATATACATGTGTTACTATCACAGAAAAATACAGAAATGGAAGAATGATGACATTTTAAAAATTTACTTTTAGATTTATTCATTTTGCAATTGTTTCATCAACTATTTAAAAGCTTTTGATTCTTGCTGAAGTCATCAACATAAAATTTAAAAAATAGGTGTTTTATTTGATTTAAAATAGCTAAAAATTTTTTATGTTTTATTCTCTATAATGAAACTATGACAGTGAATAAGTCTTTTGGAGGTTTTTACCAATCTGAGATTTTATATTACAGGAAAATTATGATATCAAAATAAATGCTTATAGAGATACTTTTTGTGAAAATCTCTAATTCTGTCAACCTTCTAGTATAGTATGGCTTTAAGCATATGTTTGCTTTGCATAAGATAAGAATATCATAATATGAAATCATCAACCATACTGACTATAAATTGGCATATGTGAAATTTCTAAGGGAAAAAAATTTCTAAGGAAAATCTGCAAATTAGAGACAATGATTCCTTCTTTCCTTTGGCTTCTGGAATGGATATATTAAGTTATATATATGTATACACTTGTGAAAGTCCTTTTATTTTCAATGACAGATGCATAAGATAAATAACTGACTCAAAGGAAACACAAACTCACTTACTATGTTGTAACAATAGGAATATTATATGCAAGGTCTGGGACCCAACCCAAAAAATAAAAGCACTATTTTGTATCATGGATATGAAATATTGGATAGGAGTTACTATTCTCAGTCAATGAAAGATAATTCAATATGCCCCCAAATTCCAGTAGTGCCAAGAAAGCAAAGAGGTTAACTATATAACCATTAATGGGGGTGGTGATCATTTAACTTAAATAACAAATAAAAATATCACTTGCAATTCAGTTAAGAAAATAAACATTACTGCTGCTATCGTTTATTGGGTATTACAGACTTTGGAGAGAAAAGACACAAGGTTTGATATATATTCATTCTGTAGAGTGATTTCCTATTATAAATGATTGGAACACACTCCTGGCATCCTAATGTTCCTGTGCTGATGGGCTCTTCTGTTGTTCAATGTGTCTAAAGCAATAAAATCAGCTTGTAAGCTTTGCCTCAGCAGCTGAGCACTGCATGCATTCAGGCCATTATGGCAGTAGGGATGCTCAGTTGGGAAAATGTATATAAATAACTGATAACATGAGGGGAGTTTGATTAATCCTTACCGGCCAGTGACTATTTTTAGGATCCCCTTTCTTTTGAAAGGATTTGTGCCCCTGAGGAATTGAATGCAAGAGTATTAATGTTAACTCTATTCTGACAGCACAAAAGGAATTCTTAGAAAATGATTATTTTAAAAACGATTTCTGAAAATCAGAGTTTTTAAAAATGCAATTTTAATTTTCTAGTATACCTTTTGCATGCATTCTTTGCAATCCTTAAAATTTTATTTTGCTTCATTTCATTTAAAAAATAACTTCTGCAATTCTTTAAAATTTTACTTTATTTCATCATTTAAAATACAATTCACTTCTTTCTGCTGCATGCTCATTCTCTTATCTCTCTTTCTCCCTCTTCCACCTCCTACACTTCCCAAAAATATGCACAACTTTTTTTGACAAATAAATTTGAACTCAAGGAGGTGTACACATATATTTATGTCTCTCATATTTGCGATATTTATATATTGCATTTTAATTTATATAAAGAAACATCTGTATGTTTCCAAAACAATTAAGCATTTTAGCTCTAATTAAGAGAAACAAGTTAATTTTGGTAAATTAATAGCATACATTTTCATATCAGTTATTATTACATATTTTAAAGTTTTCATTACCTCATGGCCAGCCATAAAACATCCGATGGAGCTAAACTTGTCTATTATTTGTAGCTTTTGTTGTCCTGGAAAGATCTAATATTTGATGAACATTCTCATAAGGTTTTGAAACACTTAATTTAGATTCATAAGAGCACAATCACAAATATCATGTATACATGTCCTAAAAAATTAGTCATTATCTTAATTCCAATATGATAGGTTGACTGGTGCTTTGTTGTAGCCGGTCTTTAGATGTCTGAACTATTGACTGTTACTACTTCTTCTGGTACTAGCTACCAATTTTTGAGCATCTACTCTGTCAGAGACACTATTCTAGGTGTTCACATTTATGATTTATAATTCTCAGACCTACTGTGAGTGTTCTATAATATTATCCTAACTATACACAGAAGAAGAACAAGTAATTCAAGGGTAATAGCTTGATCTGTATGGTAGAACTACCAAGTTACACAGCTAGGATTGTAATGCAAGTGTGTGTGTGGTTTCCAAAGCATTTTATTTTTTATATTATGTTATGAGACCTAAGGCTTATTGAATTTGATTTTTATTTAACATTTTTTTCAAACTATGTGAAATCTAATCATAATTGCTCCTGGGCAAAGTGAATTCTTGAAATCAGTCACAGCCATTTATAGTGAGCATTTGTGATTCACATTGTTAAACATGTACTACAAAGGTGAATGTGAAAAGATCCCTGAAAAAATAACCACATTGCAGACTTTAATGATTAGTATTAATGCCTATTTGTGTTTTATAAATGTTATAAAGGAGTAATTAATTTTAAGTTGTGTCTTCCAGCAGGTCTTGTAAGAGAAGAAGGAAATGACAAATTAGTACAACTCCAATACAGAAATGTAGGGACAAATGAGTGGAAAGAAAACAGTCTAAGATAAGGCACTGAAGTTGAAAAACATTAGACTGAAAACTACAAACTTAGAGCATGTACTTTTGCTTTCCAGAAATGGCATATGTTTAAGAATTCAAATGATCAAAAATGAAATTTATAATTTATCAGTTTTAATCTTTCTGAAATTAAAAAATGTTAAAGATGTGGGTAATCAGCTTAAAAGTAACTGTCAGAAATATCTGTGTTCTGTCATATCTTAATGAAGTCTCTTTAAAGACTAAAAAAAAATAGTATGGTTTTGGCCAAAAACAGACGCAAAAATCAATGGAACAGAATACCTCAGAAAAGTAACCATCTATATATAGTCAACTAATCTTCAACAAAGATACCAAGAATACCCAATGGGAAAGAATAGCATCTCTTCAAAAATGATGTTGGGAAAACTAGATATCCACACACAAAAGAATGACATTGCTCCCTTATCTTATACCACACAAAAAAATCAAATCAAAATTGATTAAAGACTTAAATGTAAGACCCAAAACCATAAAACTTCTAGAAGAAAATACAAAGGACAATCTCCTTGACATTGGTCTTGTTAATTTTTTGGATTTGACACAAAAAGTGCAAGCCACAAAAACAAAAATAAATAAGTGGGACTACAGCAAACTAAAAAGTTTCTGCATGGCAAAGGAAACAAGGAACAAAATGAAAAAGCAACCTATGGGATGTGAGAAAATATTTGTAAACCTGGCTATGGGATTAATATTCAAAATATATAAGGAGCCCATACAATTCAACAAAAACAATCCACTTTAAAAAAATGGACGAGAACTTAAATAAACTTTTTTTTTCCCCCAAAATATACAAAGGCCAACAGGTATATGAAAAGATCCTCAACATATTGCCATTTTATCAGGGAGATGAAAATCAAAACTGTAGGGGCGCCTGGGTGGCCCAGTGGGTTAAAGCCTCTGCCTTCGGCTTGGGTCCTGATCCCAGAGTCCTGATCCGAGTCCTAGGATCGAGCCCCGCATTGGGCTCTCTGCTCAGCAGGGAGCCTACTTCCTCCTATCTCTCTGCCTGCCTCACTGCCTACTTGTGATCTCTGTCTGTCAAATAAATAAATAAAATCTTTAAGAAAAAAGAAGAAAAAAAAAAAGAAAATCGAAACTGTAATGAGCTATCACCACCACCTGGCAGACAATGATTGTCAAAAAGTTGAAGGATAAGTATTGGTTAAGAGGTGGAAAAAAGGGACACTTTTATACTGTAGCAGGCAATGTAAAGTGATGTAGTCATATGAAGGTCCTCAAAAGTAGAAATACAACTATTGTATGAGTCAATAATCCTACTTCTGGGTATACATTCAAAGGAAACATAGTCACTACCCCAAAGTGATACTGCTTGCATATCGCAAGCACATTGTATGCACTATTTACAGTAGCCAAGATACAGAAGCAACCCAGTGTCTTTCAACAGATGAATGGATAGAGAAAATGGAATATGTACATGTATGCATATAAATGTGTGCATGTATATACATACACAATGGAGTGTCATTTAGCCTTAACAACATGGATGTCCCTGGATGCTCAGTTAAATAAGCTAGACACAGAAAGACAAAGACTACATGATCTCACTTATAAAAAACAGTTCAACTCATAGTTAGAGTAGAATGGTGGATACTGGGACTGTAGGGTGGGAAAAAACAGTTGTTGGTTAGAAGGCACAAATTTTTCAGTTATAAGATAAATAATTTCTGAAGATGTAATGTACAGAAAAGTGATTATAGTTAATAACTTTATACCCAAAATTTTCTAAGAGTGTAGATCTCAAGTGTTCTCACTTCAAACTAAGCAAAAGATTGGTGACTATTTGAGGTGTTAAATATGTTAATTAGCTTAATTGTGGCAATCATTTCACAATGTATATATATCAAAAATATATAATTTTTGTGAATTATACTTTAATAAAGCTGGGAGGAAAAGAAGAATAACTAAGATAACTAATAACTAATACAATGGAAAATATCAAGTAAACCTAATAGATTTGAAAACATCACTAAGAAATGTTAGGAGATGAACATATCAATTATGAAATTATCTACTATGGAATTATTGTGGAATTTTGATTATTCTATACTTTTCTAAGTCTTTAAAATTGACTTACACATCCTTTTTTGGTTTTATCTATGAAATATGAAATAAAGAAAAGAAAAATTAGTGTGGAGATAAATACTGGAAATATTTCAGTGTCAAGATATGCTTGGGCTATTATCCCTACCCTGATCTTATCAGAATACTGTAATCAAACTCCTTTTGTATTTCTGGTGCAAGAGGGATGGAGAATTAGCACAGTGCCTTTGATTTCATCCTGTAGTGACCAGTTTTCTAGATAACCTTCAATTTTCTCACTTAATATTTAACTCTGATATTCAACAGATTTTGAATTCAATTTTTTTTCCCTAGTAGAAGTATTTTGTTTAGAACTCCTAATGAATTTTTTGGAAAAAAAAAAAACAAAACAAACCTTAAGTCAGCCTTATTAATTATATATTTTTTTGTTTGGTATATTAACCTAAACCTTTTATCTATGTCTATTTTGACTATTTCACAAGGACTGAGAGGCTATAAGTTTTTCTTAATATTATATTTAATTGTCCTTTGTCATCTTATTCATATAAGTACATTAATACAGGTTTAGTTTGGTTTTGTTTTAGACTTTAGATTCAGGTACTTGAGTTAACCATCTTCCTTAATTTATTATACACCATTAGTATAAATTCATGGAAACCTAAATCCTCTTATTTTTTTCCACATTATCCCTGCCCTCTAGTACCATTTTTCTCTCTCACCAAAAACATACTTTAGTATATTTGAATTCTATCCCTGGATATATATGCATTCTCATAAAATATTTAATGTTGTATTTGTTTATAGGCATTTATGCATATTTCCCTTTTTATTTCCATAACTGCTATGACTCTTTCAATTTCACTGTGTTCCTTACTCATCTTGTAAAACTCTATGTTAGAAAATTTACATAGTTACTTAAGCATATGTATATTTATAATTATAAATATAATAATCTTCCTTAGGATTCCCTAATGGAGAAATCAGTTGGAATATAACTTCTTTTCTAAAATTTTAAACTGTCTCCACCCTAACTTTAACTTCTACTTTACTAATATGGAAATTTCTTTGGTTCCAGACCACTTGTCATGATCTTCTTTCTATTCCATCCTTTTCATCTTCCTAAAATCCCCCTCCCTTTTCTGTGTACTTAAAAACTCTCCTCTAAACACTGCTTCTTTGTCATTTAAGTTTGCATATGTTATTAATATGTTAAACAAATGAAGTAAATTAAAATTAAAATTTGCTTAAAACATATACATAGATGCTCACTAATTAACATAAATAGAGTCTTTTTTTTAATATTTTATTTATTTATTTGACACAGAGAGAGAGAGCACAAGTAGGCAGAGAGAGAGGAGGAGGAAGCAGGCTCCCTGCTGAGCAGCCTGATGTGGGGCTTGATTCCAGGACTCTGAGATCATGACCTGAGCAGAAGGCAGAGGCTTTAACCCACTGAGCCACCCAGGTGCCCCAGAAATAGACTCTTAAAAAGAATACAGATAGATAATTGATTCAAGGACAATACTCTTTGCTCAAATGACCAAGTTATTTCCCTGACTTTGCTCTGTTCCCATCATGTTTGCTTCATCCTCAGACTGAACCCCTTATACTTGTGGCAGCCACTTGGGCTATACTTCTTGAAGCGTAGATGTGAGCAAGGAAGCTGTTTTCCTGGGGCTGTATTTTAATAGTAAGGAAGCTTTTTTCTAGGAATACTCTATCAAACTGTTCTCAGGTTAATTAACCAAATTTACTTAAGCCTGCCCTTTTGTAAGTCAGTTACTGCAAGAGAAAATGGGTTTACTAGGATTAGAGTAGAATCCATCAATCAGTTTTGCTTGAGGCACATGTGTTGAGATTATGAGGAAAGCATACACGAATGAGTCCGGTTTTTCTAACAAAAGGGAAAAGCAGCATTTGCACAGGTGGAAGAAACAGCATGGATACCACAGAGTCACTCGTCACCTTATTTAGAAGAAGTAAGCATCTCAGAGCTTCCATAGCACAAAAAATATAAACATATGTGTAGATATCATATATTTCACTATGGGAGATCAATACTTCTAAAAATTGAATGAATAACTTTGTCAGATTCCGCTTCTGGAAAGTAAAGAAGGGACAATAAATACTATCTGCCTTCTGGTGCAATTGTAATGTTTATCACTGTTACTAGCCCATAATCCTTGGTATGATCCTTAGCCTGTGATGAATACTCAAAAATACTATTATTAATATTAGTAACCACTCACTCTGGATAAGCATGATCTCTCCAGTCCATAGTCTTCTAGTATGATTTAATTTATTTTATTTGACCCTAGAGGAACTTGAGTTTATGATCTTTGGCTAAAGTCAGAGTCTTAAAAAAAATCCTCTCATTCTTGTTAATAAATCTGATAATTATTGTAGTTTCTTTTGAAACACATATTTATATATACACATACACATAGGCATACACACACACAGGCATAGACACCCTGCCTCCCCAGGGCAGAGATTGTTAGGGGCAGGGAAGAGAGGAGGGGGATTTCTTTTCAGAGATATTTGCCAATAACCTTCTTTTAACTTACTGAATATTTATCCTGCTTTTTTCCTCCTCAGATCTCCCTCCTATCTTACTATACTCAAATTTCCCTATATATCTCTTTTTGATCTTTCACACTTTATGCAAATTGCTTTTCAACAGAGACACCTGCTTGGACCCACCCCTCCAATATCAAGCCTGGCAATGTTTTAAATAGATACCTAGAACCACAGTTTTGTATTCATAGTTTATTAATTATAATTTATTAACTAATAAATTTTACATTTATTTGTGATTATTTGGTTGTCAGGCTATTTTCAACAAGACTCTTTATTTTGTTCATAATATTATTCATTTCCTACCACATATTCAATAAATATTTGTTAAATATGGTTTACTGCGTAAGATTCTCTGGAGGTTGTTAATTTATGAATGTTCTGTGTGGCCTGGAGGGAAAAAAGTCAATATTTTAAATGGATATCAATCTCAGGCTAGAGCCTCAAGTATTAAAAACGTAACTTAACTTTTCTATTAATGAACTTAATTTATAAAATTAGCTTACATTGTATGATAGAAAATCATTACACAACCAATAATGAAAACCTCCATCATGTGTTTTTTCCCATTCTAAATAGGTCATTAGGTACCATGACCTGGAGTTTAGGCAGTAACCTACTGAGAGGGTGAACTTATAGTTTGCGTGGTGGCACTCATCTTGCCCCACTGGCCCTGGCTGAGTCATCTCTGTTATTGAGTCTCACGAGCCTTGCAGTGTTGCTGGGCCTCTTTCTCCTAATCCCAAGACTTCTCTAGACTTGGCTGTCAATACCCTGTCCCCACCTTTCTTGGGAAAACCTGAAACAAAAATGTACTCACAGAAGTTTATGTACTTGGGAGCATAAATCCCAATGAAGCTTTTTCAGGCCCCTGTGACTAAAGAGCTCTTGCTACTGTTTCTGATCTATCACTTGTGAACTCTGCCAGATGCCCATAAATGCAATGAGGCTTGCCAACTCCTGAGGATACAAATGGAAATTGAGGTTACATTAAAAGTGTTGGTTAGAAGGAATTAACTGCTAAAGAACACTCATACACCCCAACTAAAAATACTTACACATGTATAGTCTATTGCAGAAAAAGGATGCACTGCAACAATAGCATGAAAGTAAAGATATGTACACCACAGATTTATACACCTGCCTCACAGGAAGGTGTCCAAAGAAGCCAGATGTGGGCTACAATTGTCCTTTTTCTGGGGGGCTGTCCCAGACACACTTGCCCTCATGGATCAGGACCATTATATGTGTACAAAATACCTCAGAACCTGAACCCAAAATAGGAACTCAGCTGAGACTTCTGGCAGTCATGTAGGCATATTTTTCTACCTAGTCAGCCCCAATAGCGTGGATCCAGAGATCTCATGGAGGCCAGGTGCAAATCATCAATCTCACTCTTATCAGTAAAAAATGATGACTATCCAATACTAACCATAGACCAATGGCTACTGAGCAATGCTATTAATCAGTATGCTTCTTGCCTTGAAGGGTTCAGTGTCCTGTAGGTAAATTAGAAAACAGGGCAGGCCAATTTCACGGTGCTGAAATTAAAGCAGCACAAAGGCAGAGGGTGGATTTATTTGGGTAAAATCCAACATAATCACACCTAGATTCTTTCTTCCCTTCTACCTTCCAGCAATAATCTATAAGTATTTAAATCATTTGGGACTGTGTCAGTGTTCTGGCAGGAAAAGATGGCACGTTAGAGTGGAGCAATTAAAGAAAATTTAATGAAGAGACTATTTTTAAATGATGGTTGGTTTAACTAATACAGGATGTTGCTATTCTCCAGAACTAGAAACAATGATAAAATATTAGCAGCCCCTGCTCAGAGGAGCCAAGAAGGTAACAGTTTTTGGAAACAGGAAAAAGTAACTGCATGTAAAGAGAAACTAATAGAAAGTCCATGAATTGTGGCCTTCAGAGAAGGGAGACAGATAACCAATGGTGACTGATAACAACAGAGCTCCAGGGCAGTGGGGAATATACACCCTGACTGTACTCCCTTTTTCAACTCTCATATTCTGCCCAAGAGGCAGGGAGGTCATTGATAGAGTTCAATACTCTGCAGACTCTGGGACACAGCACAGGGAGAAGGTGAAGAATACCTCTGGACAGAAAATGGGGGACTATCCAGCATGGTGTCAGAGAAAGTAAAAGCCCAGTTCTTATTTCATCATGCATTCTCCCAAATTCATAGTATTTTATGAAATATAATTTATATTCAGCTTCCCTCAGGGATTGAAACCCAAAACTACAGGATGTAACATGAAAGCACATGCATTTTATAATCAGAACCACTTTTTTTCTGCTTTCTTAAGGCAGTATTTCATCCTACATACAATGATAGATTGGCTGGGGAAAGGGCTATGGGAGTAGAAGGGAATTACTAAAATTATAAAACATATTGTGTTAATATACCAAAGTACCAAAGTACTACTATAGTTATAAATTCTTTGATATCTATGATCTCCTTTTGATTGATTTAAAAATATTTAAATAATGTTTTTATATTTACATATTTATCAAAATTTAGGTCACTCCTTTCTATCATTGGACAAATAAGGATATTTATGCTCTAAGAAATTAAACCACTCCTCTAAAGTCATACTTATTTTGGCTTTGAGCCATACTTAGAATCCACATCCACATCTCATTCCCTGATTCCCTTTTTTTTTTTTTTTTTTTGAGGTTTTATTTATTTGAGAGAGAGACAGAGTGGAAAAGAAAAGGAAGAGTTAGAGAGTGGGCACACAAGAGCAGGGGGGGAGACAGAAGGAGATGGAGAGGGAAAGGCAGATACCCAGCTAAGCCAGGAGCTGACCTCAGCATTCTGGGGCTCTGCCCTAGGATCCTGGGATCATGATCTGAGCCAAAAGCAGATGCTTAACTGACTGAGCCACCCAGGCGCCCCTCAGATTTCTTTCTGCCATGAAAGTGAACTATATAGATTACTTATTTGAGGTAGTATAATAAATAAGTATGCCAACAAAAATTGTCCATATAATTTCTTCTAAATTCCAACATGACATGAGAACACGATTATTAGAAAAATAGTTGCAGAAATGATATGTTTTAAAGAATGAACTCATTCTCAGACAACAACATAATAGACTGCACTACATTGAGATTACCTAAACTGGGTTAATGTTAAGTCAGAAGACTGACTATATTAACTGTATCCTGAGTGCTGTGGATTAAAATATGTTGTATAATTAACATCTCACCTTTATAAATAGGTTTTTCACAGAAATTATAGATGAAATGAAATCTTTTGGACTTGAAACATGTTTGATTAAAATACTGAAACAAAAACCTATAGGTATCCCTGCTTTTTGAAAATCTACTTTAAGTCACTTCACATTTATGAAAGATGTTTTTGCTGACTGAAAGAAATCTGAAGAGGTTTTTCACTTTTATGAAAGAAGGCAAAAGGCAAAAACAGCATTCAGCATTTGAATTCACCCTGAGCAATGTGTGGCCCCACCAAGTTCCTTCCCCAGGAGCTACACTCACTCAGTACCTCAGAATCCAGCCACCATAGCTTTGAACTTAGTTGGTGAGCATCTGTCAAAATTTTATCTTGATTAACCTTGTGCATTTTTTAGTAAAATGTATCCTAAGGCATCAGAAAAAAGCAAAAACAAAAACAAAACAAAAGAAGCTATTTTGGGGGTCTCAGAATACTCAAAAAATTTTCCATATAAATTAATGGTGATTGCTTCTTCACTTTACATGATTTCAGGTTACAAAGGGTTTTATAGGAATGATCTACTTTTGGAAAGCAGCTAAATGATGCATTTGGTTTCTTTCAAATTAATGTTTACAATCCATTACAGATAAATGCTACATGTTATTTCGTAGAAAAATCTGAGTAGTCAACCAAATTTATATAGTACTAAAATAAATTTACATGAGTTATGCTGTAATTACTGGTCCAAAAGCTGAATTATTGGGTGTAATGACTAATTTTCTGTGTCAACATGGCTAGGCCATGGTACTTAGATATTTGATCAAACATTATTCTACATATTTTTGTGAAGATATTTATTAGGTGAGATTAATATTTAAATCAGAAGACTTTGAATAATTTGGTTTGGCTCCATCCAATAGGTTAAAGGCCTTCACAGAAAAGAGATGATTTCTTCTGAAGAAGGAATTCTGTCAGCAGATGGCCTTTGGATTTGAATTGTAACATCACTTTTTCCCTGGGCTTTTCTAGCCTGCCAGGCTATCCTGCAGATTTTGGACATTTTAGCTTCTACAAACCACATAAGCCAATTCCTTGTAATGAATTTCTCTCTCATTCTCTCTCACTCTCTCTCTCAGAATTACCATAAAATTCAGAAATTCTATATTTAGTATGTACGCTGAAGAATTGGAAGCAGGATTCAAACAGATGCTTGCCAATGTTCATTGCAGCATTACTCACAATAGCCAAAATCTGGACATAATCTAAAAATCAATTAAGAAGTGAATAAATAAATAAAATATATACATACCACGGAATCTTATTCAACTACAAAAAGGAATAAAATTCGGATGTATGGATGAAACTGGAAAACATTATGTTAAGTGTAATAGCCGAATGAAAAAGGGCAAATATTGTCTTCTTTAAAATGTCAAGGTCATGATAATAATAAAAGACTGAACTGTCAGAGACCACAGGAGACAAGAGAAACATGCCAACTTAAAGCATTATAGTAAACTGGATAGAATGTTGAAAGAGAAAGAAAATTTTAAAGGGAAAATGATTGAAATCTAAATAAAGTCCTAAGTTAAGTGAATAGTATCAGTGTAGGTTTCTTTGTTTTGACAACTGTATTATGGTAAAGGTAGATGTTAACATTAAGGGAAACTGGGTATGGAATATATGGAATCTTCTGTACAACCTTTGTGATATTTTTGTAAAAATAAAATAGGGTGACAAAATTTATTTTTGCCAAAAAACTAACCATCAGGGGTCCCTGATTGGCTCAGTGGGTTGAGGCCTCTGCCTTCAGCTCAGGTCATGATCCCAGCCAGGGTCCTGGGATCGAGCCCCGCATACGGCTCTCTGCTGAGCAGGGAGCCTGCTTCCTCCTCTCTCTCTCTGCCTGCTTATCTGCCTACTTGTGATCTCTGTCAAATAAATAAATAAAATCTTAAAAAAAAAAAAACAACTAATCATCAGGGAAAGGCAAATCAAAAATAATTTTTTTCTAAAATAAGTTTGTTGGGACACCTGGGTGGCTGAATTGGTTAAGCATCTACCTTCTGCTCAGGTTATGATTCCAGGGTGCTGGGATCCAGTCCCACATCAGACTCTGTGCTCAGGGGGGAGTCTGGTTCTCCCACTGCCTGATGCTTCCCGTGCTTGTTCTCTCTTTCTGACAGATAAATAGATACAATCTTTAAAATTAAAATAAAATAAAAAGTTCATTAAAAAATACATAGGAGAAGTAAATCAAATGATGGGCCCAAACTCAAAATATACATTAGATAAAAATGTAAGACAAAAACAAACACAAACCATCAAATCAATTCATTTTTTAAAGGGATGGGTAGTTTGGGGGTGGAGTCTTCTGGGTTTTTGATACAAAGTATCATGTCATCTGTGAAGAGAGAGAGTTTGACGTCTTCTTTGCCAATTTGAATACCTTTTATTTCTTTATGTTATAAGATTGCTGTTGCTAAGACTTCTAGTACTATGTTGAACAATAGTGGCAAGAATGGACATCCTTGCTGTGCTCCTGATCTCAAAGGGAAAGCTGTCAGCTTTTCCCCACTGAGGATTATACTTACTGTGGGTTTTTCATAGATAGATTTTATGAAGTCGAGGAATGTTCCCTCTATTCCTGTACTTTGAATTGTTTTAATCAGGAACAGATGCTGTATCTTGCCAACATGGTTCTCCTCTCTTTTCTTATTGATTTGTTCTATCACATTGATTGATTTGCAATTGTCGAACCACCCTTGCATCCCATGGGTAAATCCTGGTCATGGTGGATAATATTTTTAATGTACTATTGGATCCTATTAAAGAGGATCTTGTTGAGAATCTTGGTATCCATATTCTTCAGGGATATTGGTCTGAAAGTCTCCTTTTTGATGGGGTCTTTGCCTGGTTTGGGATCAGGGTAATGCTGACTTCATATAAAGAGACTGTAAGTTCTCCTGTTTCTATCTTTTGGAACAGCTTCAGGAGAGTAGGTATTATTTCTTCTTTGAATGTTTGGTAGAATTCCCCAGGGAATCCATCAGGTCCTAGGCTCTTATTTTTGGGGAGGTTTTTGATCACTGCTTCAATCTCGTTTCTAGATATTGGTCTATTCAGGTTGTCAATTTCTTCCTGATTCAGTTTGGGAAGTTTATAGGTTTCGAGGAATGCATCCATTTCATCTAGGTTGCTTACCTTATTGGCATATAACTGTTGATAATAGTTTCTGATAATTGTTTCTATTTCCTTGGTGTTAGTCATGATCACTCCCTTTTCATTCATAATTTTATTAATATGGGTCCTCTTTCTTTTCTTTTGGATTACTTTGGCCAATATTTTATTGATCTTATTGATTCTTTCAAAAAACTAGCTTCTAGTTTTGTTGATGTGTTCTACTGTATCTCTAGTTTCTATCTCATTGATCTCTGCTCTAATCTTGATTATTTCCCTTCTTGTGTGTGGGGTTGGCTTAAATTGTTGTTGATTCCAGTTCTTTAAGGTGTAAAGAGAGCTGGTGTATTCTGGATTTTTCAATTTTTTTGAGGGAGGCCTGGATGGCTTGTATATCGCCCCCACCCCTTAGGACTGCCTTTGCTATATCCCATAGGTTTTGGAACAAAGTGTCTTCATTCTCATTGGTTTCCATGAATTGTTTAAGTTCTTCTTTGATTTCCAGGTTGATCCAAACATTCTTAAGCAGGGTGGTCTTTAGCTTCCAAGTGTTTGAATTCCTTCCAAACTTTTTCTTGTGGTTGAGTTTCAAAGCATTGTGGTCTGCGAATATGCAGGGAATAGTCTCAATCTTTTGGTATCAGTTGAGCCCTGCTGTGTGACCCAATATGTGGTCTATTCTGGAGAAAGTTCCATATTCACTCGATAAGAATGAGTGCACATTCTGTTGTTTTAGTGTGGAATGTTCTTTATATATCTACGAGGTTCATCTGGTCCAATGTGTCATTCAGTGCTCTTGTTTCTTTACTGATTTTCTGCTTGGATGATTTATTACTGAGAGTGGTGTGTTAAGATTCCCTATTATTAATGTATACATATCAATATGACTCTTTATCTTGATTAACAGTTGTCTTATGTAATTGGCTGCTCCTGTATTGTGGGCATAAATATTTATAGTTGTTAGATCTTCTTGGTGGATAGACCCTTTAAGAATGATGTAGTGTCCTTCTCTATCTCTGACAACAGTCTTTAGTTTAAAATATAATTTATCTGATATACTAAAACTCATTCAGCAAGTCAGTAATGTGACAGGATACAAAATCAATGTACAGAAATCAGTTGCTTTCTTATACACGAATAATGAAAATATAGAAAGGGAAATTAGAGAATCGATTCCATTTACTTTAGCACCAAGAACTATAAGATACCTGGGAATAAACTTAACCAAAGAGGTAAGGGATCTGTACTTGAGGAACTACAGAACACTCATGAAAGAAATTGAAGAAGACACAAAAAGATGGAAGACCATTCCATGCTCTTGGATCGGAAGAATAAACATTGTTAAAATGTCTGTACTGTCAAGAGCAATCTATACTTTCAGCGCCATCCTGATCAAAATTCCACCAGCATTTTTCAAAGTGCTGGAACAAACAATCCTAAAATTTGTATGGAACCAGAAAAGACCCTGAATTGTTAAGGAGATGTTGAAAAAGAAAAACAAAACTAATGGCATCACGTTACCTGATTTCAAGCTTTACTACAAAGCTGTAATCACCAAGCCAGCATGGTACTGGGACAAAAACAGACACATAAACCAGTGGAACAGAGTAGAGAGCCCATATATGGACCCTCAACTCTATGGTCAAATTATCTTTGACAAGGCAGGAAAAAATATACAGTGGACAAAAGACAGTCTCTTCAATCAATGGTGCTGGGAAAATGGGACAGCTATGTGTAGAAGAATGAAACTCGACCATTCTCTTACACATACACAAAGATAAAGTCTAAATGGCTAAAAGACCTCAACATGAGGTAGGAATCTATCAAAATCCTAAAGGAGAACATAGGCAGTAACCTCTTCAACATTGGCCACAGCAACTTGTTTCAAGATATGTCTCCAAAGGCAAAGGAAACAAAAGCAAAAATGAACTTTTGGGACTTCATCATGATCAAAATCTTCTGCACGACAAAGGAAACAGTCAACAAAACAAAGAGGCAATCCACAGAAAGGGAGAAGATATTTGCAAATGACATTACAAAGTGCTGATATCCAAGATCTACAAGGAACTCCTCAAACTCAACAACACAAGACAAATAATCATGTGAAAAAATGGGCAGAAGACATGAACACTTCTACAAGGAAGACATACAAATGGGTAACAGACACATGAAACAATGTTCATCATCACTAGCCATCAGGGAGATTCAAATCAAAACCACATTGAGATACCACCTTACACCAGTTAGAATGGCCAAAATCAACAAGACAGGAGAGGATGTGGAGAAAGGGGAACCTTCTTACACTGTTGGTGGGAATGCAAGTTGGTGCAGCCACTTTGGAAAACAGTGTGGAGATTCCTTAAGAAATTAAAAATAGAGTTAACTTGCTGCAATTGCCCTACTGGATATTTACCCCAAAGAAACAGATGTAATGAAAAGAAGAGTCACTTGTACCCCAACCTTCAGAACAGCAATGGCCACAATTGCCAAACTGTGGAAAGAGCCAGGATGCCCTTCAATGGAAGAATGGATAAAGAATATATGGCCCATATACACAATGAAGTATTATGCCTCCATCAGAAAGGATGAATATCCAACTTTTGTATCAACATGGATGGGAGTGGAAGAGATTATGCTGAGTGAAATTAGTCAAGCAGAGAAAGTCAATTATCATATGGTTTCACTTATTTGTGAAACATAAGGAATAGCATGGAGGACATTAGGAGAAGGAAGGGAAAAATGAAGAGGGAGAAATCAGAGGGACAGATGAAGCATGAAAGACTATGGACTCCAGGAAACAAATGAACAGTTTTAGAAGGGAAGGATGTGAGAGGATGGGTGAGCCTGTTGATGGGTATTAAAGGAGGGTACAGATTCATGGAGCACTGGGTGTTATATGAAAACAATGAATCATGGAACACTACATCAAGAACTAATGATGTACTGTATGGTGACTAATATAACACAATTAAAAAGAAAGAAAGAAAATGACTAAAAGTTGTCTGGTCAGGTGCTTGGATGGCTCAGTTCGTTAAGTGGCAGCCTTCAGCTCTGGTTGTCATCCTAGAGTCCTGGGATCAATCCCCACGTTGGGCTCCTTACTCTGTGTGGAGCCTGCTTTCCCTCCGCTTCTGCCTGCTGCTCTCCCATACTTGTTCTCTCTTTTTGTCTAAATAAATAAATAAATAAATAAATAAAAGTTGGCTGGTAAAAAGCCCCTATCTGAATTTAGAGAAAGCTTATTCTAAGGCTTTATAGTTAAGGGCACCTATTGTTCATTTTCTCAGCTGGTAACAATAAAGGGATAATCTTTCTGAAATACAAAAAAGGCATGCATGGAACTGTATCTCCTATAGATATTACAATGAGACAGGCACCTACATATTGCTAATTTTGTTTTGGTATTTAACATTTCCTAGAAAAAGTCTCAGCACTTTACATGCATTAACTCATTTAATTCTTTTCACAATCCTATATAGTAGACAATGTTTTCATCCTCATTTTACAGATAAATAAATTAGGACACAGATCAAGTATCTTGTATATGATTACTCTGCAGCAAATTGCAGAGCTAGAATTCAAATCCAGGAAGTCTGGCTTCAGAGTTCATCATCTTAATTGCTAAATTATGATGTCCTTATACAATTAAGCGTATGGCAACAGATACAGCTAATTGTGCCTTCAAATTCACTGTCTCCCTCCTATAGTTTCTAAGCATCCTGAAACTAAACTTAAATATTAACTCTTTGAAATAAAAGACATCCAAATTGGTAAGGAAGAAGTAAACTTTCACTATTTGCTGCTGGGTTTGGTCAGCAAACCCCCAGATGGCAAATGAAAACATTACTTTAGACACCTTAGTAAGAGAAAGGAGATGCCTGTGGACCAGAGGTTCCAGTGGCAAAAGGCCCTTTGCCAAGATTTGTCTCTACTTTTATTGGGGTTTTAGGAATACACTAAGCACAAGTACAAAGCAAGGAGAATTTTCTTCAAAATTTAGACATTGAGTGTGCCTGGATGGCTCATTTGGTTAAGTGTCTACCTTTGGCTCAGGTCATGATCCCAGGGTCCTGGGATCGAGTCTCATATTGGGCTCCCTGCTCAGTGGGGAGTCTGCTTCTCTCTCTCTGTGCCCTGCTCAAAATCTCTTTCTCTCTTTCGAATAAATAAACAAAATCTTTTAAAAAAATTAAACATTGACTCCCTAGATGAGAACCTTGAGCTGCAGTAAGAATCTGGTCCCTTTCAGCCAAGAAACTTCAAAGGAGGCCCTGTGTTCTGGGCACTCCTACTTAGCTTTTCAATTAGTCCTATCTTGGGAGGCACATACAAGTCAGATTTTGTCTGTATAGGCACTGTGAATTCCCACAATTTGCAGGTGACACAATACTATATATAGAAAACCTTAAGTCTCCACCAAAAAAGTACCAGAATCAACAAATTAATTCCATAAGTTTGAAGAATACCAAAATCATGTACAGAAATCCACTGCATTTGTATACACTAAATGATGGAGCAGAAAGATAAATTAAGAAAGCAATCTCATTTATAATTGGGCCAAAAATAATAAATTACCTAGGAATAAACTTAACCAAGGAGGTAAAAGACCTGTACTCTGAAAATTATAAAACACTGATGAAAGAAATTGAAGATGACATAAACAAGTGGAAAAATATTCTATGCTCATGGATAGGGAGAACAAATATTAAAATGCCCATACTATCCAAGGTGATCTACAGATTTAATATAATCCCTATCAAAATACCAACAGTATTCTTCACAGATTAGAACAAAGAATCTTAAAATTTATATGGAACCACTGAAGACCCTGTATAGTGAAAGCAATCATGAAAAAGATCAAAGCTGGAGACATCACAATCCCAGACCTGAAGATATACCACAAAGTTGTAAACAGTATTGTACTGGCATAAAAATAGACACAGAGTTCGATGGAATAGAACAGAGGCCCCACAAACAAACCCATGATTATATGGTCAATGAATCTTTGACAAAGGAAGAAAGGATATGCAATGGGAAAAAGATATTTTTTCTTCAGGTGCTGAGAAAACGGAATCACTACATGGTAAAGAATGAAACTGGATCACTTTCTTATACTATACACAAAAGTAAACTCAAAATGGATAAAAGACCTAAATGTGAAACAGGAATAAAATAAAAATAAACTATTGGGACCACATCAAAATAAACAAATTTCTTCATATCAAAGAAAACAATCAACAAACATAAAGACAACCTACTGAATATAAGAAGATATTTGTAAATGATGAATCTGATCAAGGGTTAGTATCCAAAATATATAAAGAATTTATACATCTCATCACCCAAAAAACAAATAATCTAATAAAAAATGGGCAGAAGACATGAAAAGGCATTTCTCCAGAGAAGACATACAGATGTCTGACAAACACATGAAAAGATGTTCAACAGCACTCATCATTAGAAAAATGCAAATCCAATCCAAAAAGGGATACCATCTCATACCTGTCAGAATGGTGAAAATCAAAACCAAAAGAAATGACAAATGTTGAGGAGGATGTGAGGAAAAAGAAACCTTTGTGCACTGTTGGCAGAAATGCAAACTGCTGCAGCTGCTCTGGAAAACAGTAGCAAGATGCCCCCAAATTAAAAAAAAAAAAAAAAAAAGTAAAGATAAAAAAAAGAACCAACGTATGATTCAGTAATTTCGCTACTGGAATTTACCCAAAGAACACAAAACACTAATTCAAAAAGCTTTATGCATCCCTATGTTTATTGCAGCATGTCTTACAATAGGCATACTATGGAAACAACCCATGTGTCCATTGACAGATGAATGGATAAAGAAGATGTGGTATATATACACAATGGAATATATTCAGCCATAAAAAATAATGAAATCTTGCCATTTGCAACAACACGGATGGATCTAGAAAGTATAATGCTAAGTGAAATAATCAGTCAGAAAAAGACAAATGCCATATGATTTCACTCATTTGTGGAATTTAAGAAATAAAACAAACAAAGAAAAAAAGAGACAACCCCCAAAACGGACTCTTACCTATAGAGAACAAACTGATGATTACCAGAAGGGAGGTGGGTGGAGGGGATGGATGGAATAGGTGAAGTGAATTAAGAGTACACATATTATGAGGAACCCTGGGTAATGTATAGAATTGTCAAATCACTATATTGTACACCTGAAGTTAATGGAACACTGTATGTTGACTATATTGGAATTAGAAAATAGATTAGCTTTTCACTTCTCCATACTTTCCCATTAAAAAATAAAGCTTTTATGTCATTTTCCTGCCAAATTTTATCTCCTACCATCTCTATTAGATCCTTTTTACCATTCCATATTGTCCCCTATGCAGACCAAATTTATCCATCAAGAGTTGAGTGTTGAAGATATGCCTTTATTGGGGCACCTGGGTGGCTAGGTCAATCAAACTTCTGCCTTGGGCTCAGGTCATGATTTCAGAGTCCTGGGATCAAGCTCTAGGCTCCCTGGGTGTGTGTGTGGGGGGTGCCCCCTGTTGGGTTCCCTGCTAAGAAGGGTAGACTGCTTCTCCTTCTCCCTCTGCCTGCTGCTCCCTGTCCTTGTGCTCTCTCTCTGTCAAATAAGTAAACTCTTTTTGGAAAAGAAAGAAATTATGCCTTTTTCAGTGTTTTCAATTTTCTTGTCAAGTTTCACCCTTCACTATTTTTGCCTATTTCAGGGCTTTTAGATAAATGGTCCAATGAAGATTTTATTCATTATCTCCTAAACATTTACAGTCCTTAATGCTCCTCAGTATTAGCTAACCTTCTCTTCTTGCCACCAGTGCTTTTCTATCAACACCCTTCCCTTCCATTCTAGAACAACTCTAGTTTATTCTTTAACATATATGCCCCAAATCACAGTGTGTGAAGTCCTTTTGCTTTTCCATACAAATTTGTTATATTATCCCCTATGCACTCACTGCTTTATTGGCATTTAACATGTACTGTTAAATATTTCTGACATTCAAAACACCTAAATAATATGAGAATCCCATTACCTCACAATTTAAGAAACAAAATATTATCAACACAATAGAAGCCACCTTTTTCTCAGACGTGCTATTTTAATATTGTTATTTTTTGTTCTTATACATATTTTATGTCTTTTTGTCTTTAAAATTTTGTATATCCATAGTAGTATATATTAATAATATAATTTTCATATTTTAAAGGTTTATATTATCTCTATATATGTGTTATCTCTTTACATATGTTTGTGTCTATGTGTGTGTTCTTTTCTCTACAACCGGCTTTTTTGTGAAAGGGGTTGAATATATCTGTGGTATTCATGAAGAAATGTACAATATCTTTGCATGGTCCTCATGTAATCTATTTCATTATTATCGTAATAATAGACATTTTAGATATTTCTAATTTTTTGCTATTAAAAAAATTGCTCCAATATGCTTACTTATATGTGAGGTCTTTTGTACTTATATGTGAGATCTTTTCTATAGGCTATATACCAAGAAAGGGAAATGCCAGGATCTAGGATGTACATATGTTACCTAGTTGTGTTCCAATGCAATATTCCAATTATACTTAATAATATTTCATAGAAGTTCCCATGGCTTTATATGTTTATCATCACTTGGTGTTGCTAAATGTTTTAGATTTTTATAATTTAACAGGATGTGACATACTATCTCACTGTGCTTTTCATTTATTTTTCATTAACATGTCCTCTTGATCATTTGTGTTCCTTCTTCTATAAACTCCTCATTCATTCTCTTCCAGTTTTTACTATATTTTTTCTTAATATTGTTCTATGATTTTATTTATTTTGAGAGAGAAATACACAGAGAAAGTGAGAGAGAGCATGAACAGGGAGGAGAGGGAGAAGTAGGCAGAGAAGGGAACCTGCAGAGAAGGGATCCTGATGTGGGGCTTCCCTTCAGAGAAGCGAGCCTGATGTGGGGCTCCATCAGGAGCCTGAGATCATGACCTGTGTCAAAGGCAGATGCTTAACTGACTAAGCCATCCAGTTATCCCTTTTTTTCTTAATATTTAAAAAAAATTAAAAATCTATTCTTACATTAAAATTGTACGTGATCTTCAAGTAGTTTCTGAAGCCATTGACTATCATTTTGTTTTTAAGTGTTGTCTTTTGATACCCACATGGTTTTCACAAATAATATAATCAAATGTATCAATCTGTTAATCATTTTCCATAATTATAGTTTAGAATTTTCTGTTTTTCACTACCCTAAGGTGTCACATATTTCACCTACTTTAATAACATTCATCATGTCAAGTCACTGTGATTAGTTTACAAGGCCATCTTTTCTGTAGCCTGTGATATCCTCAAGGGCAGAGGCCATGTATTATTCAATTTTCTGCCCTGGAATTTGCTGATTCTCAATAAATGTTTGATGTTTGAAAGACATGAGCTCCTTATATGTACTAGTGCAGGCTTTTGGTGTATTTTTCTCATGTGATAACCACTACATTAAGTTCTTACAATTACATTATGAATTAGGGCACAGATTCCCATTATTTCTCTGATGGTGATATGTTACAGACTTTTTGTCCTGGGCTGCTTTCAGGATTTCCTCTCTGTCACTGAGACTTTAAGTTTTACTACTAGATGATGGGCTGTGGGCCCATTTTTATGATTTTGAGGGGGGTTCTCTGTGCCTCCTGGATTTTGATGCTTGTTCCCTTCACCAAATTAGGGAAAGTCTCTGCTATAATTTTCTCCAATATATCTTCTGCCCCCTCTCTCTTTCTTCTGGAATCCCAATTTTTCTAATATTGTTTCATCTTGTATCACTTATCTCTCAAATTCTCCCTTGGTGGTCCAGTAGTTGTTTGTGTCTCTTTTGCTCAGCTTCTTTATTCTCCATCATTTGGTCTTCTATATCTCTAATTCTATCTTCTGCCTCATTTATCCTAGCAGTAAGAGCCTCCACTTTTGATTGCACCTCATTAATAGCTTTTTAAATTTCAAGTTAGTTAGATTTTAGTTCTTTTGTTTCTCCAGAAAAGGATTTTAGTTCTCCAAAAAGGGTTTCTCTAATATTTTCCATGCCTTTTTCAAGCCCAGCTAGCACTCTGAGAATCATCATTCTGAACTCTAGTTCTGACATATTGCCAGTGTCTGTATTGATTAGGTCCCTAGCTATTGGTATTGCCTCTTGTTCTTTTTTTTTTTTTTTTTTTTTTTTTTGGTGAATTTTTCCTCCTTGTCATTTTATCCAGATAAGAATATATGAATGAAAGAATAAAATATTAAAATTGTGGCAAAGACCTCAGAAAAATGTATGCTAACCAAATTGGAAGAGACCCAAAACTGGGGAGAGGACAAAGGTGGGAACAAGATATATATATATATATATATATATATGGTATATAATATAAAAGTCTAATATATGTGTATACACATATATTAGACTAGTGAATAGACCAGAGCCACCCACTTGATTTTGGGTGTGTTCTGGTCTCTTAGAAAAAACTACCTCCCAAAATTTTAAAGACAGAAAAACTTACATATATATACAAAAATAAGGATAAGCATGATGAAGGCATGGAATATGACTGTGAAGATGAAAATTAAAAAAAAAAATTCTAAGAATGTAATTGATAAGTTGGTTGGAAAAAGAAAAGAAAAAAAAAAGAGGAGAGAATATGCTGAGGCTGGAGACTAGAACAAAGCCATGTGATAGATTTAGAGTATATTTTGACCTATTAAAAGAAATTGTATCCTAAAATTTTAAAGAAAAAAAAAACCTATAAGTATACAAAAAATAAAGTTAAACACAATGAAGGAATAAAATATGACTATAACAATGAACATTTAAAAGTATTTTTTTAGAAAGGTGTTATTAAGATAAACTAGTTAAAAAACCTTAAGAGAGGAAAGGGGGAAAGTTAAAAAAATAGAATAAAAAAATAAAATTAAAAAAAATTTGAACTTTGCAAGAGTAAATGATCATGGGAAAAAGTCATGAATTCTATGAATTGCTTTCCCCTAGCTCTAGAGTTCTGCTGTTCTCCTTGAATGTGGAGCTTGGTCTTGGCTGGATGTTCTTGCTGGTCTTCTGGGGGTGGGGCCTCTTGCAGTAAGTCTCAAATGTCTTTGCCAGAGGTGGAATTGCACTGCCCTTGCCAGGGGCCAGGATAAGTAATCTGCTTATGTTCACTTTCAGTAGCTTTCGTTCCCTGAACACTTTCTGTAGAGCTCTGGAGGACAGGAATGAAAATGGCAGCCTCCCAATCTCTGGCCCAGAGGAGCCAAGAGCTCAGGGTCCCACTTTTCATAGTGCCCTCAAAGAAAAGCAGTCAATCACTCCTGTCTCCCTGGTATCTGGCCCTGCTCTGTGCTCACCTGGCCTGTGACCGATGGTTTCTATCTCTGGCACACAGCCCCATTTGGAGTCTCCAAACCCAGCAGATTTCTGCTGTACATTTCTGTGCCTCTCCTCCTCGAGGAGGAAGGAGGGGTTCTCTCCAGATCTGTCACTTGTGGGGTCCCTTCTTGAAGATCAGTGGCCTGACTATGCCTTGGATCATGGTTTAAGATAACTCCAACCTGAAAGTTCACTCCTCAGCTCTGTCTTTGTAGTTGGCTTCCCTCCTCCAACACCTGAGAGCTCTGCCACACTCAGACACCCCTGATCTTTCTGTGACCCTGCAGGACCTGAGACCACGCTGTCCCCATGAGGGCCCCAAACCCACTTAGCCTCTGGAGCAATGTCCCTCAGTAGAGCAGACTTCTAAAAGTTCTGATTTTGTGCTCTGCTGCTCCACCACTTGCCAGGAGCTGGCCCCCATCCTGCGGTCTATCTTCCTGTTGCTTTGGATTCACTTCTCTGCAGGTCCTACCTTTCAGAAAGTGGTCAATTTTCTGTTCCTAAAATTGCTGTTCTTCTTCTCTTCTATCTCCTGTTGAACTTGTAGGTATTCAGAAAGGTTTGATAACTATCTAGCTGAACTCCTGAGACCTGATGTCATTTCAGTCTGATACTCTTCCACCATCTTGGCTCCAGACCTAAGGCAACTGAATTTTGATACATTAATTGCTATGACATTTCTCTTTTTGGGGTATTTGGTACACTGTATGCTCATGTCTCTCAGATGAAGTATGACTCCTCAGAACAAAAAAAGTCAAATGATTGGGTTTTGAATTTTGAAAGCTAAGGGCTAGGCATATGTAAAAAAATAGTGGATCAGTAAATCATGACAGAGTTAACTTTTCCTAACTTTGAAAAATAGCTCAGATTAGTTTGACAGGAAGAAGGGAAAGTATAATATAACCAGAGCAATAGAATGGATATCAGTATAGGTTTTGGCATAGAAAGTCTGTGACTTGCAGAGCACTCTGGAGTGAGGTTGAAGGGTCCAGAATGCTACACTAAGGAGTTCAGTTGTGTGTATGCATGTGTGCTGTGTGTGTGTGTTTTAGGAGTTCAGATTTATATTATAAGAAATGACTGAACTGTGAAAGATAGAGGAAGGAATGGTTATAACTTGGGGCACTTAGAAGTTTATTACCAGTCCTTATGAACCTGAGAAATTGAAAATGGGAAGGAAAAAAGGGAAGAATAAAATCTAGAGTGGTCTTCCCAGATCAATTGAGAGGGTTAAATAATAATTATAATAATAGCTAACATTTATGCAGTGGTAATTATGTGATGTGATGCAAATGTTAGTTAATACTATTGCAGTGATTATTATATAATATACAATTATATATAATATATTACTGATATATACTATATATATATATCTCAAATCAATAAGTTGTACACCTTAAATTTATACAATATTACATGCCACTTACATTTTAATAAAGCAGAAAAAAAAAGACTTATTATATATCTTAACTGACACAATTTGTTTAGAACAATGCCTGAACCTGTGAGTAAGTTTTAGATAAATAAACAAATAAAAATAATAAAAAGAGTTACTATTAAAGAGTCACAGTGGTTTACATATTTTTTAGTTTGACTAGGTCTTTGGAAAGTTTTAGGTACAGATTTGGAGAATCATAGAAATCCTGGATCTAGAATATAAGCAAGACCTTGCCTAACCGCATCACACATGTTATAAGAAAATGAATGGTATATGTCTTATATGTATGTGTTATATTGATATTAAGTCAATATAATTTTATAAGATGACTTATAATCAATATAATCTTATAAGACATATAACAGAAGAAGAGGATAAGGAAAAATTATTTGGGAAACTTGTTTATGTCAGTTTCATTGTTTTGCAGAATTAAAAAAAAACTGAGTGTATTTACATCATAATTCTAAAGAACCATAAATCTAAAGAACAATGGGCATAAGCATCAACTTACAAAATTTATTCTAAACAGATGATTTGACAAATGATTAAACTGTCACTAAGTAGAAATATTCTAAAAAATTCTTACTATGAACAACATTGTTTTATATGTCCCTTTTAGTTTTTTTTTTTTAATATCTATTGTGCCTTAATTGAAAAAAAGGCTCTCTAATTTCTCTAATAAAGTTGAGGAGAAACTGGATAGACAGTACCAAGTCCAGCTGCTTGTAAAGAGTTGCCATTAAAGGCAAATGTTTTCAGTTTACATTAATACTATAAGGAGTTGCCATTAAAGGCAAATGTTTTCAGTCCTCTCCTACCTCAGGTCTACTGATATTATCTCTATTAAACTTAAAATTTTAAAATGATTTCAAATTATATTTTCACATATTTGAAAACAATTTTCAGTTCATTTTAAGATGAAAACTTTCAAATATATTTTGTGTAGCCTTTCCTATCTTTTGGACATATTATCACACCTGAATATTATTGTCTCCTGATCTCATGTTTGGTAAAATGTGAGTTTCAATCCAATTCATAAAGAAGCTAAGACTCAGGAGGTCATGCATTATAACTTTAGTATACAGAGCAGGTAGCTGCTAGAGAGTGTAGGAATGTGATCTTCCTATCCTTAGTGACATAACCATGCTTGCTTTACATTAATAAAATTCATTCTGATTTCATTTATGAATATAATTTAATTCTGTGAACCCAGCAGGTGTCTTTCTTTTTCATCTAGTAGTTGTAACATAATGAATATGTCATGTTTGTAGATTTCAAATGTTTGAAAAAAAGTTGAGTTAATATATGATTTCCACTCTAAATTTACTAACGTCTGATATATTATAATATAATAATTTTCAGAAGTTTTGAGTTTTTAATAATTAAACTGTTTTAATATTTCCCCCATTTTTCCAATTTTGTAATATTCATCCATCAAACTTCAAATGCTGACTAACTGCTAGACTTTATTGAAGGGATAAGTGATACACTGGAGAAAAAAGACTAATTCCTTTTATGGAACTCAGGAAGAACTGGGAAAGCAAGTAATAATTAAAGAGGTGAAATACAATATATTTTAAAACAGTGATCAGTGATCAGAAAAAAAGTAAGAAGGGTAAATTAATAGAATATTTTATTATAAGATACAAACTAACATGATATAAATAATCCCTAGGGTTTGGGAGCTGACATTCCTTATAATTTGGAAAGTTTATCTAATCATAAACTAAGTTATCAACACCTTTATGTGTACAGTTATATCTCTATGCATTTTTCCTTTTTACATCTTGTATCATATTTATCTTTCTGTAACCTCAAAAAACATTCTCTTCAGGGGTGCCTGGGTGGCTCAGTGGGTTAAAGCCTCTGCCTTCAACTCAGGTCATGATCCCAGGGTCCAGGGATTGAGTCCCGTATCTGGCTCTCTGCTCAGCAGGGAGCCTGCATCCCCCTCTCTCTCTGCTTGCCTCTCTGCCTACTTGTGATCTCTGTCAAATAATTAAATAAAATCTTTAAAAAAATAAAACCATTCTCTTTAAATATATTTTCAGGAAAATCTTTGGAAATAATTGCTTTATTAAACAAAAAAGATCCTATTAATGAAGTACATGGTTTGGAGAAATAATAAAGGGAAAGAAGAATGATATAAAAGATAATGAGCAATTGGAAGAATTGTTGCTAATTATATGTAACATAAAATGACCTTTTCATAATAAACATGTATTCCATAGAATAATATATTGTGTTGTAGATTCAATTTAGATACATAATCATGTTAGAATAAAATGTTTCACAGATTGAAATTAAAACTGAAATATTGAATTATTAAAATATTTCAATTTCATATATTTATTTTTAATCTCACCACCCAGGTGGATTAAGTCCAAGAAGGAGGGCACACTTACTGATAGCCTGTTTGCTCAGCAAGTACATTTTAAAACTGAGACACTTTTGCTAATATACATAGAACTTAGCTATGTTGAATAGAGGGACTAAATGGGGAAAGTTCAATTTTCATTAAAGGCAGGGAAAAAAGAGTGGTTCTAGAAAGTAGACTTAGTTTTTAAAAATAAAAAGACTCAAGATTATTCAGTAAAGCATTATGCATGGATGGAGATAGTAAGATTAGAAAGCTAAAGATGTGAGCTAGTATTGTACCCATAATATATATTATCAGAGATTTAATTCTGAAACTGACTTTATTCACTAAAACCAAAATTTATTTTTTTATGTATTTGTATGTTAATGTAAGTAAACTTATAAATCTTATCATAAGCATGGATTTAAAAATTGGAATTATTTGATTCCTAGGGATAAATGTACTGTTCTGGCAATTATCACTAATATGTGGGAAATTGTAATTGTTTTCTAGTATAGTAAGTGATAACAAATTAAATGGTTATGAACACTATAGACTATAAAAGCATTGTACACTTGTAGAGTTCTGCTTTATTTTTCTGGAGGATGAGATTGTGGAATTTGAATTCCATCTTTATATTTCACTCTCAGCTCAAATATCAAACTATAAGAAAAACATGCAGGAGAAACCCTTTGAAATTGATCTATTCTTCCATACCTGTGAATTTTATTTTATTTTTTTATTTTTTATTTTTTTTTAAGATTTTGTTTATTTATTTGATAGAGGTAATGAGTAGGCAGAGAGGCAGGCAGAGAGAGGAGGAAACAGGCTCCCTGCCAAGCAGAGAGCCGATGCAGGGCTCGATCCCAGGACCCTGGGATCATGACCTGAGCCGAAGGCAGAGGCTTTAACCTGCTGAGCCACCCAGGCACCCCACGTGTGTATTTTATTACCTTTAAAGTTGCATTGTCCAAGATACGCATATTTATTGATACTTCCAGTTAAAAAAGTCATATTTCAAAAACACCCTTATATTGGTATTTACCTAATAATAAATTACACATTTTTTTTCTTACAGTCATTATATTCCACTGACCCAACCAACCTGCTGTAAATGACATTTACACATATTACCGTTTATAGTATTTACCTCCATTAAAGCATAGATACATTTTCATTTCTTACTGAAGAACAGAATTGTGAGTTTACCCAGACATTTCTCAGGGGTTCTGTCTTAGCCTAAGTCCCATATAAAATAAATAGATGTGAGGCAAAAGCATATGTGCTGGCAGTTAATTGAGTAGTATAGTCCCAAGAAGGCAAGAGCAAGGGATAAAAGAGATATAAAGCTAGGAAGGAAAGAGAAAGAATACAAATGCATGTTTTTCTTTTTCTTTTTTTTTTAAAGATTTTATTTACTTATTTGAAGACAGAGAGGCAAGCAGGCAGAGGGAGATGTAGGCTCCCAGGGAGCCCAAGGTGGGACTTGATCCCAGGACCCTGGGATCATGACCTGATCTAAAGACAGGCACCTACCCACTGAGCCACCCAGGCATCCCAAGGGGATATTTTTCTAAGCTATCCATAGTTTCCAAACAATCTCAGTTAAATGCTCAGTTTCAGGACCAAATTCATAGTGAACTCATGAATTATAGCATCTGAGAGCAGCCCACAACAGGCAGTGAGTAGTAGATAAGTATTTGTCTTATTTCTGACAACAACATAACACATGCTTTGACTTCCCTCTCACCCCAACATCCCTTTTGATTAAACTCTGTCACACTACTACAGGGTGGATGTCCACTCCAGGTGACTGCTGTAAAAGCAAGAGAGAGCTGGGCACTGTGTGCCAATGCACAGATACCACACTTAGTATCTCTTTGTCAGTCTGTGCTGCCCACAGGGATTAGGTATCTATAGAGAAGGATGGAGAAGTTCCTATTTCTGGAAACTTATGCTAGAGCCATATTTGGATCTGGAGTTGAACATGCACTGATTTCTCTAGAGATACTAACTTCCTACCATAGTGAAAAAGTTTTGAGGTCTCTGATAAACAGCACAATGGTTACTGTATTGGTTAAGGTTCCCCAGAGAAACAGAACCAATCAAATATATTAAGAATGAATCTTAATATATTAAGAGAAAGATTTATTTTATTTTGGCTCACACAACTGTGAGGACTGGCAAATCCAAAATCTGTAGGGTAGGCCGAAGACCCAGGGAAGAGTTGTTGTTGCAACTGGAGTCCAAAGGCAGTGTGCTTGCATATTTTCTTATTCCTCTAAAGACTTTGGTCTTTTCTCCTAAGGCCTTCAACTGATCAGATGAGGACCATACACACTATGGTGAATAATGGGCTTAATTCAAAGTCTATTGAGTTAAATGTTAATCATGTCACAAAAAACAAAACAAAACAATACAAAACCATCACAGAAACATCTAGACTAGTGTTTGACCAAAAACTGGGTACAATGGTCTAATCAACTTGACATATGAAATGACCTATCATTGTTACCTTATCTTAAACATATAAAATGTATGCCTGTGTGGCTATGAAGGTTATGTGTGCATGCATGTATACATACATATTTTTCTTTCACGTTTCAATGATCAGAAATGTCTTCCTGAAATCTTTATGATTTATAATCAAAATGTCAAAATCAAATGCAAAAATTTTCATTATCTTAGATCACCTTGCCCTCCAATCTTATTATTATTATTTTTTTTTCTTTGGAGCTTTGGTTTGTTTATGAGGCTGAACATCATTCTTGGTCCCTTTCCTCAATTTTTTCAACCTGAGACATTATTTCTTACCATTCTCCACTCCTGAAGAAATAGTTTTGATTATTCTAATGACCGAAACTCTTCTATATCTTTTTTTTTCTTTTTCAAGTTTTTATTTAAATTCTAGTTAACATATAGTATAGTATTGGTTTCAGGAGTAGAATTTAGTGATTCATCACTTACATATAACACCCTGTGCTCATCACAAGTGCCCTCCTTAAAGCCCATCACCCATTTAGCTTCTCCTTTATATTTTCAGTCTAACAATTTCTCTAAAGCTTTTCAAGTAACTTAAAAGCAATACAACTTTCCTGTATTAAGATGGTGAGGTAAAGGCATTATACTACACTTTCTTTTAAAAGTCACCTTAAAAACAGAGGAAAAGAAACACAAATAGCAACTATAATGAGACTAGGAGGTAAAACTAAGCCTATCTTACTATGCTTCTGAAGAATAAAAAAAAAAAATGAAATAGATGATTTGTAGAAATGAGGAGGGTAAAGTTGGTCCATATAGGAGAAAATATCCTGAGCCAGTAGATTAATAAAAGTTAAGTAACTAGATCTTCATGGTCTCCGAAGTTAGGAAGACATGAAACAAAAGGTGGGTGTGGCAGGGGAAAGAAGAAAGGGCTGAAAAACAGGGGAATTATGTGAGCATCTGTTTAAAGAGTACTTGGACCTAAAGACTAATTCTATCCAATTCTAAAGGAAACCAGCATTTCTCCAGGCCAGAAGTCTCAGGAATCCTGTTATTATGAAGGACTGGAATCATGTTCCAAATGAAAATACCCTCACACTGTCAGTGTGCCCCACTTAGTCCCAGAACTCTGGCACTTATACCCCAGGAAAATATTATGGCATAACTCTTTGGAAAAAAACAACTCGCCTAGAGATTATTTGCCCCAGAGAAAAGATTACAATCCTTTCTGAATCCAAGATCCATTCTGAATGTAAAACTGAGGGCTTCCAACTATTCAAAATTCCATAGAAAATTCAGAAATCAATAAAATTAATAATTAATAAAGTTAATTAATAAAAATTTGCATGGCTTTAGAAATTGAAACCACAAATTCAATTTTAGAATAAGATTCTGCCAACTACTGAAGTTGATCTCTCAAGAAAACAAACAAAAAAAAAGGAGTGGGAGCAATCACAGAACTTCCCTGGTCAGTCTCCAACACCTGCTTTTTTTTTTAAGTTCACCTTTATTTTGAAACAATTACACTGACTTGGCCTAGTAATATAAACAAACAATCAGGTTTATTGTGTCTCTAGTCTCTGGCAGGTGATGGTTGGCTGAGAAGAGCCTTCCAGAAATATATTCTAATCAACTCTTAAGGGCTTCATTCAAATATAATGCATACAGAGGATCATCAGACATTTGCAGAGATTTTCCAACATGAAAGGCAAAGAGCACAAACGAAGAGAATTAAAGGAACTTAGAAGAAGCAGAGAAAATGCAATCAGCAGAAGAAAACTCCAAAGGAGTTCTATAAGAATGGGGAAACCAGAGCAGGATGTTAAATGATAGAGAAAACACAAGGAATATGCATGTGCACACACACACACACACACACACTATTTACAGTACATTATTTAAATGCTGAAGTAAAAAAAAAAAATCAATAAAGGTGTAGAAGTTAAAACTGAAAAAAGATTACCAGATTGATTTCCAGAGTAAAAGCAAGGGAAGGCCCAGATGACAGCCAAACGACAACCCTGTGGAGAACATTCCAAATTGTAAAAAACACATGTAGGGGTACAGGACTTCAGAAAACAGCAAACAATGGACAAACTTCCTAAATAGCTTTGGATGAATAAAATTAGATATAATAACATTTACAATATTTTTAGACTGGGATAACTTAATAGGGGATTTAAAGAAAACTAAGCACACAAAAAGAGCATTATCAGTGTCAAGGATGGTGGAAAGTTGCACAACAAGGGAATTTAATCAGAGAAACTTGGTGGATTTGCAACAAGAAAGTATTCATGAAGATATATACTATACAACATTTACAAAAAATATACAAGCACTAGGCCAAGAAATTGTGATTGAACTATTTGTAGACTGTGTTTAGAAGGTAGGCAGAGTGATGTAGGGAAATAAACATTTTCATCCACTGTAATTGGAAGTCAATCTAAAACAGCTAAAGTGGAACAATTTGTGCACAGTTTTGGTAGAAATATCTGGGAAAATACCAGAAGAAATTTATGTTAGTTAAATTATTGCCTCTGTGGAGTGGGACATTGATGGTAAGAGGAAAGTCAGAGATAGGGGACTACATATTTTTTTTATTGTTTTGTTATTTCTTACATATATTTCAGCACACTTTTCTAGTATTCATTCCTCTCTTCTGGATAAAAAAACAAAAAGGAAAATATCATGGACTTTTCAAGAGAATTCTGGAAAAGAAGATCTATATCACTAAAACATAAATTCCAACATAATTATGTATTTCTGCCACACTGTGTGTGCATATTTTGATAAACTAGAATAACTTAAATACTAACATGTTGGTACAACATGATAAATTAAACATTTTGATGTTATTAAATATTCAAATAAAGATTTTTTATTTGTTAAAATACAAATTGTTTCAAATACATATTCTACAATTTACCTATTTGATTGTTGGTCTGTTAGTTTCCTTGTTTGATATTATAAGTTTAGAAATTACAAGATGAAAACGAACATCTAAAGATCATTTTCTCAAAATATATTTTCAGAGTTGGCAATACCAAATCCAATTTTACTGCTTAGGATGTACAAAGTACTTTCCAAACTCACATATGTTACCATCATAAATGTATATGAGTACTTATTTCATCAAAGCCTTTCAACTTTTCCTTGACCTTCCCAGGATAGTTTTTAACCTGGAAATCAGCATTTCTTTTTTTCTTCCATTTTGGGTATAGATAGAAAAAATGCAGATTTCCCCAAGGTGGTTTCAACTCAAAGCATTTTTGGTTATTGTTATGTATTCTCACCACTCCCACACATTCCTTCCCTATATAGAATATGCCCTTATTCCCAATTCTATATCCAAACCTTCAGCCTTTTATTAAATGAACTGTGACTTATAAAGGACAGGCATTCATCAAGACAATTGTGGATAAGAATGAAGAGCTGAGTGTTCTGTAATTCTTTGAGTACAGATCCTTTACCTCTTTGGTTAGGTTTATTCCCAGGTATCTTATGGTTCTTGGTGCTATAGTAAATGGAATCAATTCTCTAATTTCACTTTCTGTATTTTCATTGTTAGTGTATAAGAAAGCAACTGATTTCTGTACATTGACTTTGTATCCTGCTACATTACTGAATTGCTGTATGAGTTCTAGTAGTTTGGGGGTGGAGTCTTTTGGGTTTTCCATATAAAGAATCACGTCATCTGCAAAGAGAGTTTGACTTCTTCATTGCCAATTTGGATACCTTTTATTTCTCTTTGTTGTCTGATTGCTGTTGCTAGGACTTCTAATACTATGTTGAACAAGAGTGGTGAGAGTGGGCATCCTTGTCATGTTCCTGATCTCAATGGGAAGGCTTCAAGCTCTTTCCCATTGAGGATGATATTTGCTGTGGGTCTTTCATAGACAGATTTTATGAAGTTCAGGAATGTTCCCTCTATCCCTATACTTTGAAACGTTTTAATCAGGAACGGATGCTGGATTTTGTCAAATGCTTTTTCTGCATCAATTGAGATGACCATGTGGCTCTTCTCTCTTCTCTTATTGATTTGTTCTATCACATTGATTGATTTGTGAATGTTGAACCATCCTTGTAACCCAGGGATGAATCCCACCTGGTCATGGTGGATAATCTTTTTAAGGTGCTGTTGGATCCTATTTTCTAGGATCTTGTTGAGAAACTTAGCACCCATATTCATCAGTGATATTGGTCTGAAATTCTCCTTTTTGGTGGGGTGTTTGTCTGGTTTGGGGATCAGGGTCATGCTGGCTTCATAAAAAGAATCTGGAAGTTTTCCTTCTGCTTCAATTTTTGAAACAGCTTCAGGAGAGTTATTTCTTCTTTGAAAGTTTGGTAGAATTCCCCAGGGAATCTGTCAGGTCCTAGGCTCTTGTTTTTTGGGAGGTTTTTGATCATTGATTGCTTCAATCTCGTTACTAGATATTGGTCTATTCAGGTTGTCAATTTCTTCCCGGTTAAATTTTGGGAGTTTATAGTTTTCCAGGAATGCATCCATTTCATCTAGGTTGCTTAACTTATTGGCATATAACTGTTGATAATAACTTCTGATGATTGTTCCTATTTCCTTGGTGTTAGTTGTGATCTCTCCCTTTTCATTCATAATTTTATGAATTTGGGCTTTCTCTCTTTTCTTTTGGATTAGTGTGGCCAATGGTTTATCATTCTTATTGATTCTTTCAAAAAACCAGCTTCTAGTTTCATTGATATATTCTACTGCATCTCTAGTTTCTATCTCATTGATCTCTGCTCTAATCTTAATTATTTCCCTTCTTGTGTGTGGAGTTGGTTTAATTTGTTGTTGATTCTCTAGTTCTTTAAGGTATATTCTGGATTTTTCAATTTAAATGCCATTCCAATCAAAATTCTGCTGATATTTTTCAAAAAGCTGGAACAAATAATCCTAAAATTTGTATGGAATCAGAAGAGACCCTGAATTGCTAAGGAGATGTTGAAAAAGAAAAACAAAACTGGGGACATCACGTTACCTGATTTCAAGCTTTACTACACAGCTGTGATCAGCAAGACAGCATGGTACTGGCATAAAAACAGACACATAGACCAGTGGAACAGAGTAGAGAGCCCAGATATGGACCCTCAACTCTATGGTCAAATAATATTTGACAAAGTAGGAAAAAATATACAGTGGATAAAAGACAGTCTCTTCAATAAATGGTGCTGGGAAAATTGGACAGCTATATGTAGAAGAATGAAACCTGACCATTCTCTTACACCATACACAAAGATAAACTCGAAATGGGTAAAAGACCTCAATGTGAAACAGGAATCCATCAGAATCCTAGAGGAGAACATAGGCAGTAACCTCTTCGATATCAGCCACAGCAACTTCTTTCAAGATATGTCTCCAAAGGCAAAGGAAACAAAAGCGAAAATGAACTTTTGGGACTTTATCAAGATCAAAAGCTTCTGCATAGCAAAGGAAACAGTCAACAAAGCAAAGAGGCAACCCACAGAATGGGAGAAGATATTTGCAAATGACATTACAGACAAAAGGCTGATATCCAGGATCTATAAAAAACTTCTCAAACTCAACACACACAAAACAGATAATCATGTCAAAAAAATGGGCAGAAGACATGATCAGACACTTCTCCAATGAAGACATACAAATGGCTATCAGACACATGAAAAAATGTTCAACATCACTAGCCATCAGGGAGATTCAAATCAAAACCACATTGAGATACTACCTTACACCAATTAGAATGGCCAAAATTAGCAAGACAGGAAACAACGTGTGTTGGAGAGGATGTTGGAGAGGTTGTGGAGAATGGGGAACTCTCTTGCACTGTTGGTGGGAATGCAAGTTGGTGCAGCCACTTTGAGAACAGTGTGGAGATTGCTTAAAAAATTAAAAATAGAGCTTCCCTATGACCCTGCAATTGCACTACTGGGTATTTACCCCAAAGATACAGATGTAGTGAAAAGAAGGGCCATCTGTATCCCAATGTTTATAGCAGCAATGGCCACGGTCACCAAACTGTGGAAAGAACCAAGAACATGTGGTCCATATACACTATGGAGTATTATGCCTCCATCAGAAAGGATGAATACCCAACTTTTGTAGCAACATGGACGGGACTGGAAGAGATTATGCTGAGTGAAATAAGTCAAGCAGAGAGAGTCAATTATCATACGGTTTCACTTATTTGTGGAGCATAACAAATAATGTGGAGGACATAGGGAGATAGAGAGGAGAAGGGAGTTGAGGGAAATTGAAAGGGGAAACGAACCATGAGAGACTATGGACTCTGAAAAACAATCTAAGGGTTTTGAAGGGGTGGGGAGTGGGAGGTTGGGGGAGCCAGGTGGTGGGTATTATGGAGGGCACGGATTGCATGGAGCACTGGGTGTGGTGCATAAACAATGAATTCTGTTATGCTGAAAAGAAATTAAAAAAAAAAAAAACGAAGAGCTGAAATTGGATAGGTATGGGAAACAATATAACTTTTTCCCCTTTTTCCACAAATATGAGCAAGGTATTTTGATTTTAAAAAAAATTAAAGAGATGCAGGAGAATTTAGAATCAAAGTCAGTTTTAAAACTGGACCTTCATGGCTAGGAAAGAGGCAGGAAATAGGTAGTTGAGGCTAAAAAAAGAAAAAAGGATGGCAGGAGGAATCTCTGTGGTGGAAATATTCTATATCTTGACTGTGGTGCTGTTCATTTGAATCTACACATGTGATAAAACTACATAGAAGTTGCATAGAATTACATGTGTACAAAATACATATAAACATACTCAAATGACTGCATGTAAAAGTGGTGAAATCTGAGTAAATTTGATGAATTGCATTAATGCCAATTTCCTAGTTATGATATTGTACCATAGTTATGCAAGATGTTACCGTTGGGGAGATAAGCATCCAGAATCTCTGAATCTCTAGTATTATTTCTCACAACTGCAATGTGAAATTAAAATTATCTGAAAACTGAAAAAAAAAATTAAAATGGTCCTTTAGTCTTATAAAACATAGAAAGGGGGTAGAGGTCTATTTTTTCAAGTTCTCTGGGTGGGTTCCCTGATTTCAAGACACTATAGGTAAATATAGTCAAGTTTTTTTTTTTTTTCTTAAGAGTTTATTCATTTATTTTATAGACAGAGATCACAAGCAGGCACAGGGGCAGGCAGAGAGAGAGAAGGGGAAGCAGGCTCCCCGCTGAGCAGAGAGCCTGACATGGGGCTCTATCCCCGGACCCTGAGACCACGACCAAAGGCAAAGGCTTAATCCACTGAGCCACTCAAGCACCCCAAATATAGTCAACTTTTAATAAAAAACAAGTTTGATCTTTTATAACTTTAAATTTGTATATATTTATTAAAAGTCAGTAAAATGAACTACATACTATAGCATGATACAGTTCTATAATTACGAACTCTTCAAATGAAGGCCAAACTCAATAATTTTCCCTGTTGTGGTTATTAGTTATATACATAACAGGTGTAGACTATCCGGGCAAGACTACAAAAGGTCTGAATTTAACTTACATAAATGATCTAGAAGATTTGCAATCTAACTGCTCTACTAGCTAAATTCCTTTAATAAATATTACTAGTAATCAATTAAACTTTGACACGATTGTTTACATTTTTCCTTACTTAAAAAATAAAAGAGTCAAAAAGCAATCCTGGAAAACTGAATGAATGCATGAATGAATGGACAATTTAGAGAGAGAATTAATGGTGGCAACAGGGGTTTAGAAAAGAAGTCATGAAGTTCTTTGTCCTGGAGCTCCCATAACTTTCAAATACTACATACTAGATGAGAAAATCTATTCTGACATAGAAGACAAAGAGAAAAATAAATCTTAGACCTGTCAGAAACTTTCTCTAAAGAGAAATCCACAAGAATTCTGTACTCTTGAATTAAAAAAAAAAAGAACGATAGTTAAAGGAATGATTTTATAATCACCGAGAAGAGCAATCCTCTAATGATTCCTGATAGTTCTCCAAAGAAATGAAAAGGACTGACTGGATAGAGCCCATAAGGTCTTGCTTCTTGCCCTATTTTTCTGCATGTAAAGAATGAAGACAATTCTCATATTCTTTTCATTCAACTTGTTTGTTCATAGCAGAATTCTTATTGAGCAAAAATATATTTTTCTTATATATAAGAAGGACACAGCTAACCTTATTTTAGAATGTATATAAATGAAAATTTAGTTCCATGTTTATTGAGGCTCCATATTTCATAACTTTAAAGTTTAGTGAACATAAAAAAAATTAAGAAGATTTTAAAAGATTGCAGGACAGGTTCTTGTGAGAAAGATGGAGTCGGAAACTTAGCCACACTTGAGAGTTCAAGGGCAACTTCTTTAGATGGTGGTGCTCAGCTAGGAAAGTGCAATATCTGATCCCAGCTTGAACGAAAGTGTATATACTAAACCCATAAAAGGAAAGGGGAAAATTAAGTTGTTTAGATACTTTTCTCAACTACATCCTCCTATTTGTCTAAAACTTTGCCAGGAGTTTCAATGTTCAGCTATAAAGGTATTTGTTTTCAAAATAAATAGAAGGAGTTGGATTTGTTTTTATTAGATACTAGAGCAAAACACAAGAACCAAAATAAAACAAAAGCACTCATTTATTTTCTTTCATTATAGCATCAAAAATACATTTTAATATATCTTATATAAGATGATATTAAATAAAGAAGACACATCTAGCTAGCATTACCAATCAGTCCAATGTTTTCTGTTTTCCTCTAGGGGAAATACATTTGATCTCTGAAACACTTTTTTTGGCTTCTGTTCTGGACTACTGGTTTTATTTTATTTTATTATTTTTATTATTTTTTAAAGATTTTATTTATTTATTTGACAGAGATCACAAGTAGGCAGAGAGGCAGGCAGAGAGAGAGAGAGAAGGAAGCAGGCTCCCCGCTGAGCAGGAGCCCAATGTAGAGAGCCCCATGATCCCAGGATCCCAGGACCCTCGGATCATGACCTGAGCTGAAGGCAGAGGCTTTAACCCACTGAGCCACCCAGGTGCCCCTGGACTACTGGTTTTAATCCTCCCTCTGTGGCTTACTCTTTTAGCCATCTTAGAAAAAATCAGTTCATTGCTTTCTCTCTTAAAACTGATTTTCTTGGGATTTTAACCTTGTCCTTTGCTGGAACCCTCTCCCTGTATAATATTTACTAGCATTCCCATATATTAAAATATTCAGAAGTCTACATATCAGCACAGATCTGCCCACCAGTTCCCATGTATGCCCACTATATCATATGTTGAACATGTCTACAAGGATCTCAAGTTCAATGTTTCTAAACCTGCTTTCCCTTCAGTATTCCCTATTTCAATGAATGGTGCCACCATGTGTAGTTACCCAGTCCATGGGTAACACATGGACTCTTTCCTCTGCTTTACTGACACATTCAATCCACCATTAAGTCTTATTGTCTTCATCTACCATTCTCAACAATCTTTGGTTGCTCTGTATTATAAATGTCAAGGTATTGTCCAGATCATCATCAAGAGAAGGAAAGGTGAGTCATAGCGGAAACTAAATTACTTAAGAAATGTGGTCTGTATAAGAACTAATGAAATTTCAATATGCATAGCTCCAGAAATGCCACACTTTTATGAGTAAACAGTTTTTAAAGTGGCAGAATAAAAGTTATGTTAAGAAATTTATGTTAAAAAAGAAAAAGAAAGAATTATCATTTCATCAAAAACAAATGTTGACATTTTAATTAGCAGACATGCCTTTCCTCTCCTAGCTCAAGTCCTACAAATCTCATAGTACATGTAAATTGAATGTGAACCGTTTGTGAAACTGAGCTTGAATATTCAATATGGTTGGCAAAAAAGGACTATATCTGGTAAGTTGTGACTGTAGCTTGATATTGTGATAATTAATTTGAATAATTAAAACCATACAACTTACCAGAAAATTCACAACTCTAAGATGGCTTTCATTTTCCCTGCCTGAACACAAGCAATTATGGCCATTGTGTATTTCAAATACTTAGATTCATAGAAGGAAATGTTTTCTGCTCTCTCATGCTTTTTCATATATATGTACTTTGCTAATTCTTTACTTATTTTGTTTGTTTCTGGGTTCTTTTTATCAGTGCTTTTATTTTACTATATTAGTTTTATTAATATTAGTAATAATATTTTTATTTATTTTATTCATTAGTTGATTTCCAGGGAATAGGCAATTCACTGAAAAATACTCTGCTAAGTGCATTTGTACAGAAATAAAAATATTCAGAATAATTATTTCTGATTTTTCTTAACACTTTTAATCATTTATTTTGTGGCAAATACTGCTCTAAGTGCTTGATGTGCACTCACATTTCATGCACAAGACAATGTTATGGGGTAGGTGTTCTATCTTTTTTTTTTTTTTTTTAATGAGTTACCATGCAGTTAAGTGACTTGCCTAAGGCCACACTTGTATGAAATTCCAGCTGCTTTCTTAAGAACTGATATATAAGTACAAGACTTTTTTTTTTTTTTAAATATTACCGAGATGAGACTATTACACAACCCAGACTATTGGTTTATTTTTGGTTTTGTTTCATTTTCCTTCCCATATATCCTTTGTGAAATTTGTCATCATCTTACCTGAAAACTTTGTCCTGCAAAACTATTTATTCATAACTCACTATTTTCTAATTATCTTCTAGGCACTAAGGTGACATTTAGAACATTTGATACTAAATAAAATAAAGTGACTGAAGTTTGGTTTTATGGATCTAACATTTGATTTTCTGCTACTGCGAAACAGTGAGACAGAACATTGAGCACAGTTCATTTTCTTTGTTTCCCAAGAAACATATTATATTACTTTGCTGGAGCTGCCACAAAAATACCCTAGCCTAGTTTGCTTAAACAGCTTAAATTTATCCTCTCTTATCTTCTGAACGCTAGAAGTCCAAGATCAAGATGTTGGTGGGTTTAGCTTCTTCGGAGGCCTCTTTCCTTGGGTTGTAGACATCTGCCTCTCTCTGTATCCTCACACATTTCCTCTGTCCCCTGTACAGCTCCAGTGTCTCTCTAAGTGCCCAAATTTGCTCTTCTTATTAGGACACTATTCAGATTGGATTAAAACTCGCTCTACTGGTCTCATTTATCTTTAATTACAATTTTAAAAGCTTTCTCATCAAAGACAAAGTCTGAGGTTGTGGGAGATAGGACCTCAACATGATTTTGGGAGATGCATAATTTGATCTCTAACACAATATTAATAAACGATTAGAATTGATGATCACTAATCAGTGATTTTATGTGCCTTTTCTCTTTAAAGATTTTATTTATTTGTCAGAGAGAGAGAGAATGCATGAGCAGGGGAAGTGGCAGGAGGAAAAGCAAGCTCCCCCCTGAGCAGGGAGCCTAATGCAGGACTTGATCCCAGGACTTGATCCTAGGACTTGACCCCAGGACTCTGGGATCATGACCTGATCTGAAGACAGGCAGTTAAACAACCCGAGCCACCCAATCTGAGCCCACTCAGGCATCCCTTTATGTGCCTTTTTAAAGAATGGATACATTAGGGACCACCTGGGTGGCTTAGTCCATTGAGGTCTGTCTTGGCTCATGTCATGATCTCTGGGTCCTGAGATCAAGCCTGTGCTGGACTTTCTGTACAGTGGGAGGAAGTCTGCTTGTCTCTCCACTATGTTCCTGCCCCTGCTTGTGTGTTCTGTCTCTCTCTCTAATAAATAAATAAAATATTAAAAAAATAAGGAATAAGTATATTAGAAAGGATAGTTTGATAAAATACTTAGGTCTGGTTACCTTTCTACTACCAAATTTAGGTGTTATTAATCACTGCTAAATGTAACTCTGGTCTAAACCAAGTCTAAAAATGAACATACTTTAAAGTATCTGTCTGTAATTATAAACCTGAAGGGAATATCTAGTATGCTTTCTGACTTATAATTCCAGATTATTTTATGATTTGGCAATAAAAGGCTTTTACAAGTACTTACAAGTATGTTTTTCTCTGTTAGGAAAAAACTTTAATTTTCTGTATGAGTTTTAAGAAGAAGTTAAGAACATTCGGAGCACATTATTTTCTCTATAAATTTCATGCTCAGACTACCTGTTACTCCACTGATTAAGTAACTTTTATATAAGAAAAATATCAATTTAAACTATTTCTGTGCCCATTGTGGTCAGAAGAAACAAAGATTATAGGATCCTTTCTATCTTCCATGTGGATTTAATGCTACAAAGGATTTTCCAATAGTTTGTTCAATTCTCTTTACTTCCCTTCTCCACTGCTTCAGACACAAGAGACAATGGTTTTCAATATCTGAGCACTGTATTTCAGGTATCTTCCCACTTACCTTATAAATGGACAGCTAAAACAAATTGTATCTTTAAGGCATATTTTTCTATTTTCCAAAATAATTTATATGTTACATCTCAGTAGAACCATTTTTAAACAGATGTACCAAGACTTTCCCCAATATGAAAAAAAAAAGTGTCTTTGAGACTAAAATGGCTACTTTTTTTTTTTAAGATTTTATTTATTTACTTGACAGAGTTCAAAAGTAGGCAGAGAGGCAGGCAGAGAGAGAGAGAGAGGAGGAAGCAGGCTCCCTGCTGAGGAGAGAACCCAATGTGGGTCTCGATCCCAGGAGCCCGAGTTCATGACCTGAGCCAAAGGCAGAGGCTTTAACCCACTGAGCCACCCAGGAGCCCGTAAAATGTCTACTATTTTTTAATAAAATAAATTGAGTAGAAGGCCGATGTCTTAACTCTTCTCCTGTCTAATCACCATTAATTTCGGGCAGGCTATATTCATTTTTCCTTTAAATTACTGAAATTATAACCTACTACTGTGACCCAGACACTATATTTACCCTCTCCAAGCTGTTCTACATACTTTTGTCATGATATATGCTATAAAATTATATAAATTTATGATAGAATAAGAATATATTTTTTATATATTATTGCGTTAATACTGTTAAAAATTCTGAAAATCAGTCTGGAAAATTTATAGATTTTTTTCAACATTAATGCCATTTTTTAATTATTGCAAGGAAATGAAGAAAATAAAGGTCACCAATGTATATATGGACTATTTGCATTAAGGTTAAATTGAAAGCTATAATCTTATAATTAGAATATAATTAAGAGTCTAGAAATATAGAAAAAATTAGGTACTATTTTGTGATCATTAAAGGGCATTTCATATTCTATATTTAAAAAGATGGACATACATTTTATAGAAACATTTTTAAATAGTTTTTACTCAAATTATTTGGATAGATGTACATTCAACTACAAGAAAGAATATATCTATATATGAGTTAAATAAGAAAAATTATTCAAATAATGGTTGTAAAATTTGTCAATGAAAATATAATGATCATTTTAGACAAGGCTGAATAACCAGACTTCCTGAAAAAGAAAGTATAAATGTATGTTTTCATAATGCTCTACATCATCTAAGTGAACAATGATCCAAAATTTATTTTAAAAATATAATCTATTTGAAAATTAAGGAATAGTTACATCACATTCCATAATTTTGATATACTATTTTTATTATATGTGTGTATGGGAATACAATGGGACACAGAGAAAAAGGATTTCAGCAGTCTATCTTCGTACTTATTTAGTTGGACTGTTAGAAGAAATAGATTGAAAAATCATTAAAAACTTTCATTGTTATCTTCAGACTTACTGATAAGGGTAGGGATTTGGCTGGCCATTTGGAACATGGTCCTCACAAAACTCATCTTGGTGGAAATGAGTTTAATTTTTCTTTAAAGATTTAATGATTTATGTGAGAGTCAGAGAGAGCATGCACAGTGAGGAAAGGCAAACACAAAGAGAGAGAGGGAGAACATAGAGAGAGAAAGCCTTGAGCAGACTCTACACAGAGGGCAGAGCCCTACATAGGGCTTGATCTCACAACCCTTTGATCAGGAACTGAGCCAAAACCAAGATCCAGATGCTTAACTGACTCTGACACCCAGATGTCACTTGGTGGAGCTAAGTTTAGAAGATAGACGGTAAATATGAGTTATAATTTATTTTAATCTAAAAATAGTTGTGAAGGAAGATGTCCTTAGCCATGGGTAGGTTGGGAAGGCCACTTAACAGAGAGGAAACATCCTTTACACAATTTTAAAACTTCAGGTCAACAGGATCCGTGTAGAAATATACACTACACTAGCAAATATAGAGGATTTTTTTTTCTAGCCTAATTTTTCAGTAAATTTTCTAGCTTGTTCTGGTGAGTCAAAATATTGAGAATCCTAAATGATTCAGCTCTCATCTCAATAAGGTACTGATCAAGTACATTAGGAAAAAAGCCTCCAAAAACCAAACTTCTAAATTTTGACTAGTACTGCATCCCAGAGAGCTTAAAGACAAAACAGATAATATATGTTAATATACATAACTTTTTACCAGTTCCTAAGGAAAAGAGCCCAGAGTATCTTAGATAAACTCATTGAGAGGACCAATTCTGCACAGGGAAACCTAGATGAGTCTCTTGATACAGAGTTCTACATTGTGACAACAGGCAAAGGCAATAGAAATATTCTTGAATAAGCCTGGAGATGAATCACACAAAATATGAGAATCCCTGTCTTTCATTTGTTCTAGCTCTTATCCCAATCTAATAACAAATCTTGTATTTTAATATAATTATCTTTGCCTTCATAGGCTTCTAGTTTAATTAGTTGGTTTCAAACTCAAAATATTGTGGCCTTGGCTTTTTTGGGTAGTGTTTTAAATTTGTTGTTCGCCAGGTACCTTTGTGGTTCAGTCAGTCAGTTAAGCATCTGACTTTTGGTTTTAGCTCAGGTGATGATCTCAGGGTCATGAGATCGAGCCACTCAGAGTGGAATCTGCTTAGATTCCCTCTCCCTCTCCTTCTGCCCCTTCCCCTCTCGCTTGTTCTTTCTCTCTAAAATAAATAAATAAATCTAAAAAAAATAAATTTGTTGTTTTCTACTAATTATGGGACACAAAGTAAATTTAATTGGTGAGAACCATTATTACTAATTAGTATTAATAAGAATGAAATAGACAAAGGAGAAATAATAGAGTATATCATAGCTTGTATACATAAACATACATTTTAGGTGTGTGTGTGTGTGTGTGTGTGTGTGTATGTGTGAAGATGTAAAAAGTATATATATATTTTTATGTGACAGAGTTAAAATGTTTAAAAATCAGTTCCCTAGGCATATTATAAAGTATAAGTATCATATTTAGTACTGAAAACATAACCAAAATCTCCCATTTAATCAAAGATTTTAAATGTAATCTCAGAACCTTTGGAGAATAACAAATTTAAGCCTAAATACACAAGAAATATTTTAACAGGGGCCATACTACCTAAGAATAAGCACTTGTTAACAGCAGCAGCTACATAATTTCCTAAGAACCATTCATCTACCAGCCATAACACTTAGAAATAAGTGTGGCTTACCATGAATGTAGCAGATGGAATCCCCTTGAAATTCAACTTTCCTAATAGGAAATATTCACCTTAATTGATTGTTGTACAGAAATTGTGGGGACATCCAATTTTCAAAATATCACTAAAGGGATAGGATACTTTGGCCACTGTCTCCCAAAGTTAGTTTACTTTTGTTGTCAAAAGTAGATTTTCAAAAGGAATGTATGTCCCTGAGTATTTGGATTAAAAAAAAAAAAAAGTCTTGTTTTTTACTGGCATATTTTCTTATATGTTTTGAAATATTAACATTAAATAATACTCAAAAATTTCTGATAATTTAAAAGATGCTTTTTTTCTTTTTCAAAATTACACTATTAATAAATAAATATATTTTGTATTTTTTTATTATTTCTTCTTTCCCAATCAGTGTCTTATACTGTTTAAAAGGAAGCTCCTAAGATGCATGGGTGGCTCAGTTAGTTAAGTGTCTGACTCTTGATTTACATTCAGGTCACGATCTCAGGGTTGTGAGATTCAGGTCCAAGTTGGGGTCCATGCTGGGGATGGAGCCTGCTTATGATTCATCTTTCATTCCCTCTGCTCCTTCCCCACTTTAAAAAAAAAAAGAGAAAAGTTATGTACACATCTATGGTTACCTAAAACATAATAAAACGATATTATTGCTACCACTAAAAGATAAGCAGGAAAATTTTAAAAAAAGATTAAAAATGACACAGATGTTTTAGAAAAATTCTAAATGAGATAAGAAAGAAAAAAATGAAAGATACAATGCATGTAAGAAGAAAATACTTAAAAACTACTATGTAATTTCATCAGATTAAAAGGAAGAATTCATTGCTTAAAGGAGGGAAGTTAAGATATTGAGATAATAGAATGGAATGAAAATATATCTAATAATGCCTAGGAGAGATATTTAATGGATAGTAACAATGACTTTCCAGGATTTAAAAATAAGTTAAAATTTAAAAATAAATTATAAACAACTAAAACACAGAATTAGCATTATTTTAAAAAATCCTGAGCATAGCAATAGGTTTAGGAGTCACAGAATTGCTATGAAGAAAGACAGAGAAAAGGAAGGAACTATCATGAATAAGAGAACAAATGAAACATAAGAGAAAAGGAATTTGCTAAAAGATTTTGTATATGCAATTTTGATTAGTTTTACTCAGTCCCATAAAATTTTTCAAGTAAAAGAAACAGATGATCTAAAGCATAAACAAAACAAAACAAAAAAATACATATAAGCTATTTTTATACTTATTTTCCTTAACATTAGATTTCAAAAGACAGAACTATAATTGTGAACTCCCCAATTTTCCAAACTCAGAAAGTTTAGAAACGCTTATAATGGCAAACAAATAAGACAATAACTACAATAAACATATGGTCAAGCATTCCAAAAGTATATCAGGAGGGAAAATGTGAGTCGAAATTAAAGAAACATATCAAAATGAAGTCACAATTAGGGACCATATGGAGTACACCAGTTCACCACTTTGGAACAGGAGTATGGGAAGAGAGGAATGAAAAGGAGCAAAAAGTGCTCTTTCGAACCAGAATCTTCAAAATCTGGCTGGGGTGTTATAGGATATCAGATATTTAAAGCTAGTTTTCCTTCATGTAGTTTAGGGGAACTTTTGGGGTTAGAGATTTCCATCACTGGCACATCCACCAACAGTTCTTTTTACCCAAGAGCGTGAGTCTTTGCTTTATATGGCTGTGAACATTTCTTTTCTAAGGTCCAGGATTTCCCTTGGTTCACCATGTCTCCTTCCCCTGATGTCCCTTCTCCGCTCCAGGTGGTTGCAGTAAGCAAAATCTAAAACGGATCCATTTCCTGTTAACAAATGAGTGTCTTCACAGGCTTCCCTTACTTTGCTCCCTTGAGTTTTTATTATTCTTCAAGTAAGGGAAAGTGTTTAAAAGTTTTCAAGAACCCTGGAACAAGCTCACTTCAATTTCTTTTGACAACCTACATATTGCATTTGCTTTGAAAATCACATCTATCATACGTCTATGCCACATGGAAAGTTGAAAATACCATTGCAAGAACTAAACTGAATAAGAGAAATATGCAGAGTGATGAGGGAACTTCAAACTATGTTAAATAAGGAAATTTTGGCCCTTTGGCTTTTTACTATAAAAAAGATAAATTTGAGGAAATATTTGTCTTCAAATATTTGAGAAAATTAAATTAGAATTGTTGAAATATTGATTAGGAATAGAACTATTTCCAGGGAATAAAAACTTCTGGGAGAGAAACTTTCCTCAATGAAATTAAGACGTATCTGTGAAACGAATGAATGGAAGTTGAATGAAACAACAATTAAGAAGTCAATATAAAAAAATAGCCATGATCAAAACTAGTAAGAGCATATTGGTGAATGAAGATATAAAGGTCACTGATTTCTGAGATTACCTAAATGTTTCCCCAAATCATGTTTTCCTAAATTTTACACAGTCTTAATATTGTAAGTAGGTGGAGCACAAACACGTATGCACACATTATCTCATACATACCACTTTCTCACCCATACATCATTTGCTATTCAGGAAATGTAAGTTTCTTTCATCCTGCTCATTTCTTTTCTTTTTTTTTACTGAATTTACAGCATTAGAATTTATGATTATATAAACATAAGGTTATCAAAATGAATTTCATGTGCTCGCTTTGGCAGCACATATACAAAATGAATTTCATATTTTAAAAAAATACACTCTAGATGTTGGAAGCAAGAATTTCTCACTGGTCCTTGATTTTTATTTGTTTTACTGCTTTTGGTTTTCATAAGAAAGCCTGTTTTAGAAAGCCAGAAACTACATCCCTATATCCCTGACGGAGTAGGTCAGTGTTGTTTTTCTGTTGTTGTTGTTTTGTTTTTTTCCCTATTTCCTAAAGACAAATTAATGAGTAAAGCAGAGAACAGTTATTTTATATTTAAAAATCTTTTTTTAATTCACAAACTTAAATGAAAGAAATCTTTATTCCTTTCTACTATTGCTTGAATTTGTGTCTATCACTAAAACAATCAAGGGCACAGTCTGATAAAAGCCTAGAACCATGGACAGATGGACAGAAAAGTCCCCTGGGTGCTTTATTGGTTTCTGCCATTCTTGAACTGGTAATCAATAAAAAAGTTTTCTCATAAAATAAATTGAATATTTCACAGGTAAAAAGTGATTATCTTCTTTATTCCCATGGCTGACCTTAATAACTCACAAAGTCCGTAGGCACTTTGTGATGTCTGTGAGTTATGAGACTTTCATACTCATGAAAGAAATATAATAATCACCCTTCACTGCAGAGATATTCTACACCTCTCATATTAAATCAGTAAGAGGCACATGGTTCCTTGTAATTGCAAGAAGGCTGAATAAACATGTCGGGTATCTATCTAAATTTAGATGTATGACACCTGAGGATCATTGTTTTGAAAAGGATTTTATGTCTGCATTGTCATTAAAGAAAGGACATTTTATTATACTCGATTTAGGAAAATTTGATTCAGTATAGCCTAATAAATTTTAGGATGCTCCTTGACTTATTTCATAATTGCTTCTTTAAGCATATCACCTTCACATTGAAAAGTACTATTAGAATATTTCAGTCTATCATCCTTATATTTTTATGAAAGAGTTTCAGCAATCATGTTAATTTCTAACATTTATGTATTGTTTGCAAAGCACCCACTGCTATATAAAACCATGGGGATTCCAACAAAATTGGTTCCCTCAGAAAAAAACAAGGTAGCTGTATTGACTGCATTAACAGGAACCAGTGGATAAATTGAATCTCTCCTGAGAAACAGAAACAATGTATCTCTCTATACTTACTGAATAAATAAGACTAAACAAGGAAGACAGAAGGATAAGAAAGACATACAATATATTTTAGAGGTAGCAGCCCTTTAAAAATAATGGCATTATTCTCATTTATAACAAAACTCTTGCTAGAGAAGTTGAATAATTTATTCAAGAATATAAAATTATAGGGGTGTCTGGGCGGCTCAGTGGGTTAAAGCCTCTGCCTTTGGCTCAGGTCATGATCCCAGAGTCCTGGGATTGAGCTCCACATCGGGCTCTCTGCTCAGCAGGGAGCCTGCTTCCTCCTCTCTCTCTCTGCCTACTTGTGATCTCTGTCTGTCAAATAAATAAATAAAAATCTTAAAAAAAAGAATATAAAATTATATTTGGTCAGCTGAAAAATGAACCAACATTATTTATTTTTTAAAATTAACATAGAAAATTTAATAGTTTTTGGTGTGCATCTTTAATACCATGTGTAGATTTCTGCAACTACCACTATAATCAGGACATAGAATGATTCCATCATCCCCCAAAATTCCCTTCAGCTACTGCTTTGAAATTACACCTTCTTTCTGCCTCTAAACTCTGGAAAACACTGAATATTTTTTGTCACTATAGTTTTGGCTTTTCCAGAATGTCATATAAATGGAATCATACAATATGTAATATTTATTTTTTAAAATATTTTTTAAAAAGTGATTGCTGTTACTTAGCACAGTGCCTTTGTAATTCATTCATGTTTGTACATTTATCAATTGTTTCTTCTTTTTTAGTATGGAGTTGTATCCCCATACAGTCCAAGACAAGATCATGGAATCCTGATAAGGGGTTAGGCTTTTCTTCTGATTGTCAAATCATTTTATCAGGAGTTTGATGTGATCTGAATATATCTGAGTTCACTCTAGCTCTTTTGTGGATAATATAGTATAGGTAAGAGTGGAAGAAGGAAGGTAGAACATGTAGGAGGCTAGAACTGTAATTGGATGTGAGGGTGATATATTCTGGAGGCATCCAGGATGGATGTGGAGAACAAGGAAAAACACAAAATACATCTGAAAGATGGGATTGACAGGATTTGAGGTATGAAGGGAAAAAGAAAGCAGGTATTCTCTTGCTCTGTTAATTTCTGTTGGCTTTGAGTTTTCTGCACCTCCAGCCCACCTTATTCGAACTTATATTTACTTTCCCTAGACTTAGTTTTCTTCTGAGTGAGCAAAGTAACTGTATAATTGGATTTGGTTATATAGCCCAAATAGGACACCATATTTAAGGTGTGAAAAATGATGGCAAATATCTCAGTTATGTCTTTGCCAGTGAAGAACTTAAAATCCATTCAAGTACTCAATTACACTAGAAAAGACACTGAAATGTTGGCAGACTGTCTTCTGCCACTTACAGTAGGTGTTGTATCAGACTGCTGAATTAAGCATTTATTCAAATATATTTTTTGTTTTATATATTTATTTGCAATCTCTAACTTAGAAGCTTATGAAATAAGTAGATTGAGGAACTGACTGCAAAATAAAAACAGCACACAATAATCTGGCTGATTCAAATTGTACTAAATTTGTAATTAAATCTAAGTAAAGATGTATGTATGTATTTATTTTTTAAAGATTTTATTTAATTAAAACAATATTTAATTTATTTATTAGAGAGAAATTGAGAGCACAAGCAGGGGGAGGGATGGAGGGAGAGGGAGAGGGAGAGGGAGAAGCAAACTCCCTGCTGAGCAGAGAGCCCAATGAGGGACTGGATCGCAGGAGCCTGGGATCATGACCTGAGCCGAGGGCAGACCTTAACTGACTGAGCAACCCAGGTACCCCTGTATCTATCTATCTATCTATCTATCTATCTATCTATCTAATATTTCGTGTAAGAGTTTTTAATGTTCTGATCCTGCAGGTTATGTTAGTTTGTCACAATTTTTACATGATACATGTTAATTTTGATCAAATAAAGTGGGCTTTATGGTTTATACATAAATAAAATAACCCATTGACTATATAGTTCTTACCCTTTCCAAAGGTTACTTAGACATACTTAAGATACTTTCTAAGAATTCATTATTTGAAGAAAATATTTTGTTTTATAAAGAGAAAAAAAAATATTTCCTTAGGATTAACCTCAGCTATTAAAATAACTTGAAATTAACTTTCAAAAATGCAATATTAATTAATGTATAATATGTAAATTATTAACAGATTAAGAAAGTTATTAAAGTCTTTTCAAGTGGCCTTATTTATAGCTAATATATTTGTTCACTGTTTTGCAAGAACATATATAAATAAATAAATATATATATACATATATATGATGAAATATAGCAGAAAATACAAGTATTAAGTAGAAAAACAGAATGATTGAAGGAAGGCCACATGAGGAAATTCCTCTGGAGAAGGGAGTATTTTGTTTCCATGTTTAGTTGATCTGCTGTGTTTGCCTGGATCCCACTGGAGTAATCTATTCATCAGGATTGAACATTCATGAGTCCCTTAAAAGCAGATGTTTAGTTTTTCCAGCTCTGAATATGGCAGTTCCAAAAAGGCTTCACAGGAAAAGTGAAACTCTCATAAGGGAGTGTTTCTTTTTCAAATGTTTAATTAGTTTTCAAGACTTTCACTGAATTTCAACAAAGTTGAGCTATTGACCAGAACACCTGTTTGGCTTTGAAGACTACTTTCAACATTTAATTTCAGGCTTGCCCAAGTTTAAATAAAATTAAAAATTAAAATATATCAGCAACATTTAAAAATTAAGCCTATTACCATCAATTCCTTTGATAATTAGTGTGTTAAATCATCCACCTAGAGATTCTCACATGACAATAATATGTATGTCATAATAATATCTATGAGTTTTTAAATATTTATTATGTATTTATTTTTATTTAGAGAGAGAGAGAGAGCAGGGGTGGGGAGAAGAAGAAGGAGAGGGAGAGAGAGAATCTTAAGCAGGCTCCACATCCAGTGTGGAACCTGATGCTCAATCTCAGAACCCTGATTTCATGACCTATTCTGAAATCAAGTCAGATATTTAACTGATTAAGTCATGCAGGTGCCCCTATGGGATGCCACCAACTTTGGCTTTCTTTTTCAACATTTCTCTGGCTATTCAAGGTCTTTTCTGGTTCCATATAAATTTTAGGATTATTTGTTCCATTTCTTTGAAAAAAATGGATGGGATTTTGATAGAGATTGCATTAAAAGTGTAGATTGCTTTAGGTAGCATAGACATTTTCACAATATTTGTTCTTCCAATCCAGGAGCATGGAACATTTTTCCACTTCTTTGTGTCTTCCTCAATTTCTTTCATGAGTACTTTATAGTTTTCTGAGTATGTGTTCTTTGCCACGTTGGTTAGGTTTATTCCTAGGTATCTTATGGTTTTGGATGCAGTTGTAAATGGGATTGACTCCTTAATTTCTCTTTCTTCTGTCTTGTTGTTGGTCTATAGAAATGCAACTGACTTCTGTGTTTTGATTTTATATCCTGACACTTTACTGAATTCCTGTACAAGTTCTAAGAGTAGTCTCTTTTTATTGACTTATTTTCAACACACTTAATATTATAACCAACTGTTTCATTATGTATTTTCCATAGAAATAAATAAAGATCTCCCCCAAAATAAATAAAATAAATAAATATCTTGATGTGAAAAAATTTGTGACTCAAACCTCCCCCAACAGTTGTAAGAAGTTTCTAGTATTACTCTTGTTGGTTTCTTTAACATAAAAAAAAAAAAATCCAGAAAACAATTTAACTTAATGTTGAAAATAAGTAATGCATCTTATTTATTAATTTTTTGTATCTTATTTTTAGTGACCATGTGCCTTTTTAAGAGTATTGGGATAATATTTATTTTTAAAAGATTTTTAAAATTTATTTGAGAGGGAGAGAGGGAGAGCATGAGCAGAGGAAGAGCACAGGAAGAAAGAGAAACAGACTTCCCATTGAGCAGGGAGTCCAACGTGGGGCTTGATCCCAGAACCCCAGGACCCCAAGACTCTGGGATCATGACCTGAGCTGAAGGCAGAAAAACTTAACACACTGAGCCACCCAGGCGCCCCTGGAATAACATTGAAAAGCTTGGGTTCAAATCCTAAATTTCTAAGCCTATGATGCTTGGGTAGTTAACTTAAACCTACATGGACCTGATTTTTATTCTCTGTAAAATCAAGGGATTTTTTCTCTAGACAATATCTAATCAAACACTAATAGCAAACTATGAAAATGAGAGCATAAAAAAAAAGTTTCCCAACATTAAGGAATAAGCTAAATGCAATAAAAATGGAAATCTGCTGCCTTATGCAAACTTTAGGATTCACATTATATAAGGCAAATGATGGGGGATAACACCCTTGAAATCATGGCATGAATAATTACATTAACAAAAATTATGAACATAACTTGACTTTGAAACTATTCTTAGAATATATCCTTGAACTAAAAAGTACTATGTTTTATTGTGTATTGCCGCTGTTTTAGGATTATGTATACTTTCCTTACACTTCAAATTTTTTTTTTGTTTTATAAAATGATTATAATTTCTTTTGTCATCAGGAAAACTTACTATTTTTCTTAAATAATAGATTGATGTATTATTAAGTAGTGATACGGTATTATCTTGATCTTTTATCCAGGGATTTTTAGTGGATATAAATTCTGGAAATCCTGAGAAAGAAAAATCACAAAGAAAAGAAAGCAATAATTTATTACTAGCTGGGGCTTGGCTTAACCTTGAGATAGAATTCCAGCGTGCTTAGGCAGAGCATGAAAATGACTGTATTGGGCAAGTCAAAGTCTGGAAATATAGCTTCTGTTTAAATTCAAATTGAAGTTTTGTATTTAATAACTGACTTATTTGTACCTCAATTACTTATTTTGTACCTGCCACTTACCAGCACTCTTCTGAGCAACTGGAAAAAAAGAAAAAGAAATAAAAATGTTTGCCTCCCATGGATTTTTAAAAATCTATTTTTATTTTTATTTTTTAAAGATTTTTATTTCTTTATTTGACAGAGAGATAGACACACAGCAAGAGAGGGGAACACAAGCAGGGGAAGGGTGGAAGAGGGAGAATCAGGCTTCCCTCCAAGCAGGGAGCCCGATGTGGGGCTGGATCCCAAGACCCTGGGATCATGACCTGAGCGGAAGGCAGATGCTTAACTGACTGAGCCACCCAGGTGCCCCGCCCCTGTGGATTTTATATTCTAGTTGGAGAAAAAGGGGAGCCAGACATTAAGCATGTAAATAATAAAAGCTAAGTTGCATCAGATAGTAAGGAAGTAATAAAGTCTAAAGCTTGACTGCTGAATAGAAAACTGAGAAAAAGAAGAGAATACAATTATTAAGCATATCCTCCACATGGCAGAAGAAGGGGTTTAATCCATCAATCCAGACCTTGGATCCTGGGACATCAGGTGAGATGAAAGAAAAGAAAGTAGAACTTTTTTTTTTTTTTTTTTTTTAAGAAGTCCTGGGGTACCTGGCTGGCTCAATGGGGTAAGCATCTTCCTTAGGCTCACATCATGATTGATGTGGACATCGGGCTCCTTGCTGAGTGAGGAACCTGCTTCTCCCTCTCCCTCTACCCCTCCTCAGCACTCATGCTTGCTCTTTTTCTTTTGTTTCAGATTAATAAATGAAATCTTAAAAAAAGAAGAAGAAGTTGAAGAAGTAGTAGTAGTAGTCATCATCATTGTCCTGGGTTTATGTCCCCTTGGGACTTGGGGAAATGAGAAAGCAAGATAAGGGAATTGATTACAAGTAAAGGAATACAAAAAATTAGTGAACACCTTCCAAGGGAAAATGAACCCTGGATTTCCTTTCCATTATGTGGAAAGAAAAATTTTAAAGCAAAAGAGGTCTTAGAAAAATAAATCAGAGAAAGTAGTAACTACTTTTTAACCCCTCTGCTTATGTTGGAGGAAGCCTTAAAAGGGTCCATAACTATGTATATTGTAAATTTTAACTCTGTATACCAATATTATCCATTGTCATGGTAGTTCAAAACTCTTCTTATCTTAAATCTTTTTTCTCCTTGGGGATGAAGTGACTTACCAGTTCTTGAAGACTGGAATGGATATGTTCAAGTCTTGAGTGCTCTCTAGAAATTTAACAGGGATTATTTCTAAAGTCTACAGTAAAATCTAGCAGTTACAGATACATCAGAAATATAAGTATCAAATGGCTTTGTCCAAGCAGAAATACTATACCTCTTAGACGTAAGAAATTAAATGGAAGATAAGTGAAAGATGATTACCATTAGCCATTATGATTATATTTCTTCTTCCTTAAATTTAGTGCAGACCCTTAATATCTGTTGTCAAAATGTCCTTGCACCAGTCTATCTATAGTTAATACTTTTAAATAATGGCTTTTATGATGTTTAATTTTTTTAATGAGTGTTATATATTAACTCAACATGGAACTATGCATTTTTCACATACAAACTGTAATTTTCAAGCATCCTCACACACACACACAGATGCACACCTTACATGTCAGTTCATAATTACTCAATTTCATTTTTTTTGCACAAAGCGTCATTGTAAAAGCAAGGAAATTACCAACTTTTACACATATTATAAATTAGGGAACCAGAACTGAAGCCCAGGTCTTACTTGAATGGCTCTGTTTTTTTTACTGACTAAAATTCTCCTCAGGCATCATGACAATGATAATCCCTTATCTCTTACAGCACTCTTTACTTTAGAAAGCGTTTTTATTTCTTTTATGCCAGGTAATCACATCATCAGCTCTGTGAAGGAGGCAGGACAAATATTTTTATTCCCATTTGACAGTAGAATGCTTTTGAATATATAAAGTGCTATACAAATATAATGTGGTATTATCAGTGTCGATGAAAAATAAACAGGTAGTAAACAATTGAAACAAAATATTTATCATACAATTCTTCCATTTTCTGTATGAAAATCCCATTGATTTTCATAAAGTGTCTAGGACTAGGTCAACAGTATGTATTTAGTGATGAAATATAACCTAATTGATGGAAACATTGTCAAAAGAAAGAAATACACAAGTGCCACCATTCACGTTTAAACTTAGTTGTTAAAAATGAAATGCTGCTTCAGGACACCAAGCTCCATTGCTTTAAAATACATTTTTATTTTCTACACAATGCAATCTTTTAGAATTCCTGAAGTTAAATGAAGCATAGATTGGGGACATCCACCATTCTCATCACAGCTGCTGCAACATCATGGAGCACATTGCAAGCTCAATAGGAAAGAAATTAACTGCCCATCTGTGCAGTATAAATTTCTTTGGCTTCTTATGGTTGATTAGTGGGAGAGGTTTTAAGTGTATTATAATCCAACCATTACACAGAGATTATATATGAAATCTGAAGATGAACAATAAAATATAAGATCTTTCCTTTACCTGGAACTTCTAGAAGCAAATAGAAACTACTACAAAAATAAGTTATATTACTTCAAGTTAACAAAAATATTTGAGAGAATTAGTATCTCTGAATCAGACAGTTAAGGATTAATGGCTTCAAATCTAGCATTTGCTATACATTAGATACAGGCCCTTTAGGACACAGGAGAAAAGTAATAGCTATAATATGGGAAGGAGGTTAATTTTTTTTATGACAAAAATACAAATACTGCTTTGGAATCAAATGGTTTGCATATGACTTTGCTAGTCTACATTAAAAAATCACCATGAAAACATGGACATATTGTGTCCCAGCGAACAGAAAAGTGTTTGCAGAAAAACAGTCAACAGATAGAATTGGTGGATTTATAACAGTGAATACATGGACAAATCAGCAGAAGTTTTATTGTAATCATTAAAAACTAGCAATCAATGTAATATAATAATTTGTGAATTAAAATGACTGAGATATTTTTACATTATTTCTGATCCACACAGTGTAAAGTCTGAATCAGGACTAAAAAATGGTGAAGTGAATGTATAACACATTCATGCTGGATCAATATTTGTCATTTGTCATTTGTCTTCTTTGGCTCACTTCATGGAGCAGGAGATAGAACTTCGGAAAATTCAAACACTAAGGAGAAGACTGACATTCTAAATCAGAAATGCACTCTTTACTTTGTCGCAAGTAGCGAAAGGGTGATGAATTGAGCAAGATACTGCATACCATCCAGTCATAGCCTAAAAATTGATTCATTATACAGATAATTTCAGCCCTTCAGGAAAAGAAAAATAAAAAGACTGCAAATAAAAGCTCTTTCAATCCAGTTAACACTCAAATTATCTCTAAATGTCGGCTCTTTCCCTCAACATTTGGAGGAAGGACCTTAAAATCAAATGAAGTGTAGCTTTGCTCTAACAGAAGCTAGGATCATAGACTATGGGAAGAGGAGGAGGAAAGGGGATACGACTTTACTAGCCAGCCTGGGTAAACTTTGAATTTAGTCTGGAAAGGTGGGTTTATCAGTCAGTTTCTAAAGCAAAAATACTGTCTAAAAAATCCCCCCAAATTCAATGGTTTATTACAGCATTTATTCTAATGCTCACAGGTGTGTGCATTGGAAGAAGCTTGGGTAATATCAGCGGGGCCACTGGATGGGCAGCTCTGCCTCAGGCAATGGTTACATATGGCTTAGACCCAGCTGTGGGGGGTGGGGAGGCATGTCTATCTTACATGTATTTACCTTGCTTGGTTAGAGGCTGCCCAATGTTCTGCCTCTAAAATAGCAGAAGTACAAGGACCAGGTCATACTCCACAAGCACATTTACAGCTTCTGAAGACATTACAACCACCCATAATCCATCTAACCAAGTAAGTCTTGGAGTCAACACCCAAATCAGAGAAATAAGAAAGTATACTGTGCTATAACAAGAGGAGGTGCTGAAGCCATTCAAAACAGGAGGACTGCAGGAAACAAAGCCATACTATATACAATATACTACGAACTGACACAGGGAATTCATGGGGGAAATATATAACACACCCTTAAATAGCTCTTTGTTGCCTGCAGTGAAAATCACAGGCAAGGTAGAGAAATTGGTTCACTGAACAATTTGTTGTTATTAAAGTCCTAAAATTTGCATCAATCTCATTTTCAACACCGATCAATTACAAGTGAATAGAGAATCTTTGAAGGAACTGTCCCTCCTAACTACCTGATGTGGGGGTGAGGATGCTACAGAACCTTAGCCAAACCTGAATTATTTTGTAGGGATTATTTAGTTCTCACTTTCAGTTTTACTGACTTTGATTTTTCATGTTTTGTACCACCAGGAAATAAATGTACAGGAAGGTGTCCAACCAGGAAAGCAAAGTAAAATATTCATGAATAGGTATTAATATTTCCCTTTTAAATTAATATTTTTAGTTGCACTAAATATCACATATCAGTACTAAGTAAATCAAATATATAGGGAAAATTACAAGTAAACTCATATGTATAATCTAAATTCTCAGTCCATTATTTTTCCCTATCATACTTTATTTAAGCACTCACCATGTGTCAGCCACCATGCTTACTTCTGCAGAATCAAAGATGAAAATGACAACCTCAATTTCTTTCATGAGTACTTTATAGTTTTCTGAGTATAAATTCTTTGCCACTTTGGTTATGTTTATTCCCAGGTATCTTTATGGTTTTTGGTGCCATTGTAAATGGGATCGACTCCTTAATTTCTCTTTCTTCTGTCTTGCTATTGGTGTATAGAAATACAACTGATTTCTGTGCATTGATTTTATATCCTGACATATACTGAATTCTTGTATGAGTTCTAACAGTTTTGGAGTGGAGTCTTGGGTTTTCCACGTAAAGTATCATATCATCTGCAAAAAGTGAGAGTTTGACTTCTTCTTTGCCAATTTTGATACCGTTTATTACTTTTTGTTGTCAGATTGCTGAGGCTAGGACTTCTAGTACTATGTTGAATAGCAGTGGTGATAATGGACATCCCTGCTCTGTTCCTGACCTTAGTGGAAAAGATGTCAGTTTTTCCCCATTGAGAACGATATTTGCTGTGGATTTTTCATAGATGGCTTTGATGATATTGAGGTATGTACCCTCTATCCTTAGACTGTGAGGAGTTTTGATCAAGAAAGGATGCTGTAATTTTCCAAATGCTTTTTCAGCAACTACTGAGAGTATCATATGGTTCTTGTTCCTTCTTTTATTAATGTATTATATCACACTGATTGATTTGTGGATGTTGAACCAACCTTGCAGTCCTGGAATATATCCCACTTGGTCGTGGTGAATAATCCTTTTAATGTACTGTTGGAGCCTATTGGCTAGTATTTTGGTGATTGAGGAAGACACAAAGAAATGGAAAAACGTTCCATGCTCATGGGTTGGAAGAACAAATATTGTGAAAATGTCTATGATACTTAAAGCAATCTACACATTTAATGCAATCCCTATCAAAATACTATCATTTTTTTCAAAGAAATGTAACAAGTAATCCTAAAATTTATATGGAACCAGATAAGACCCCAAATAGCCAGAGGAATTTTGAAAAAGAAAACCAAAAGTTGGTGGCATCACAGTTCCAGACTTCAAGCTCTATTACAAAGCTGTAATCATTAAGACAGTATGGTACTGGCACAAAAATAGACACATAGATCAATGGAATAGGATAGATACCTAGAAATAAACCCACATTTATATGATCAATTAATCTATGACAAATAAGGCAAGAACATACAATGGGAAAAGATATTCTAATAAATGGTAGTGAGAAAACTAGGAAGCTATATGTAAAAGGATGAAATAGGACCACTTTCTTATATCATACAAAAAAATAAGCTCAAAATGGACTAAAGACCTAAATGTGAGACTTTCAACTATAAAAATCCTAGAGGAGAATATGGGCAATATTTTTCTAACATTGATGCTAACAACACTTCTCTAGATACATCTCCTAAGGCAAGGGAAACAAAAGCAACAATAAATTGTTGGGCCTACAGAAAAATAAAAAGCTTTTCACACAGTGAAGGAAAGCACCAAGAAAACAGAGAGGGAACCTACTGAATGGGAGAAAGTATCTGCAGATGATATATCTGATAAGGGGTTATTATCTAAAATACATTAACAAGTTACATATCTTAATGTCTCCCCAAAAAAATCTTTTTAAAAAAATGGGCAGAGGACCTAAATAAACATTTTTCCAAAGAAGATATACAGATGGCCAATAGAAACATGAAAATATTCCAACATCACCAATTTTTAAGAAAATGCAAATCAAAACCACAATGAGATTATACTTGCCAGAGTAGCTAAAAATCAAAATGATAAGAAATAATAAGTGTTGGTTAAGATATGGAGAAAAAGGAACCTTCATGCACTGTTGGTAGGAATGTAAATTGGAATAGCTACTATGGAACACAGTATAGAGTTTCCCTCGAAACGAAATGAGGGTTTTGGAAAGGAGGAGGGTAAAGGGTTGGGTAAGACTGGTGGTGGGTGTTAAGGAGGGTATGTATTGCATGGAGCACTGGGTGTGGTACAAAAACAATGAATCATGGAACACTGAAAAAAATTAATAAGTAAAATAAAATTACAAAAAAGATAAATATAATTCTCTTCATAGAAAAAAAATACACCATAGCTACATAAATCAGTATCCTTAAAAAGGAGGAAGATATGGTAGATATGCAGTTAAACATCAAGTCTTTTTTTTTTTTAAAGATTTTATTTATTTATTTGACAGAGATCACAAGTAGGCAGAGAAGCAGGCAGAGAGAGAGAGGATGGGAAGCAGGCTCCCTGTTGAGCAGAGAGCCCGATGCGGGGCTCGATCCCAGGACCCTGAGACCATGACCTGAGCCGAAGGCAGAGGCTTAACCCACTGAGCCACCCAGGCTCAAGTCTTATTTTTAACTATTTCCACTTCAAATTTTTAATCTCCTTTCATTCCTTAGGTTTAAACTATGATATCAACTTTCTGTGTATCTTTCTGTATTTTTAAATATATTTTTATATTATTCATTGAAAATAAATAAAGGTGGATAGATTACTTAAAAAAATAACTAAAAATAGAAATGCCCTATGATCCACTAATATCACCACCAGGTTTTTGTCTAAAGAAGATTAAAACATTAATTCAAAAAGATATATGTGGGGGCACCCTGGTGGCTCAGTGGTCTAAGCCTCTGCCTTCCACTCAGGTCATGATCTCAGGTCCCTGGGATTGAATCCCACATTGGGCTTTCTGCTCAGCGGGGTGCCTGCTTCCCCCTCTCTCTCTCTTCCTGCCTCTCTGCCTACTTGTGATCTCTCTTTCTGTCAAATAAATAAATAAAATCTTAAAAAAATATATATATGTGCCCCTATGTTTACTGCAGCATTATTTATAATAACCGAGACTTGGAAACAACTTAAGAGTCTAAGTGAATAGGAAAATGTATATATTTATGTGTGTATGTGTGTATATACATATACATATACATATACATATATATACATATACACACATACACACACACATATATATACATACACACATACAAATATATACACACATACATATATATATATATACACATTTACACACATACATATACTACAGTATATACACACAAATATGTGTACATACTATGGAATACCAAGCAGCCAGAAAAAAGGATGAGATCTGGCTATTTGTAACAACACAGATGGATTTAAAGGGCATTATACTAAGTAAAATAAATCAGAAAAAGACAAATAATGTATGATTTCACTCATATATGGAGTAAAAAAATAAACAAACACAAAACAAAGAGTAGAATTAGACCTATATAGAGAAACAAACTGAAGGTTGCCAGAGGGAAGGGGATGGGAAAAATTGGTGAAGACGAATGGGAGATACAGGCTTCCAGTTATGGAATGAATAAGTCACAGAAATAAAAGGCACAATATAAGGAATATAGTCAATGACTTTGTAATAATGCTTTACACTGAGAAACTTTAGTTACACTTGTGAGCGTAGCATAAAGTATAACTTGTCCAATGACTACATTGTGCACCTGAAACTAATATAACATTGTGTGTTAACTATTATTAAAAAAAGGGGGGTCTGGCAACCCAATGAACATTTAATGGCTCTATAAAAGTTGAGGAATTTCCCTCTATTTCCACCCCCCATTTCCTTATAATATTCCTAGGTGTAACTTTTCTTGGAGATACTGATGCTTTTCAGCAGCATCTTAGATAAGAAAGCTATTATTCTCTTTCTAGGCTGGATTATTTATGAAAACTTTAGGAGGAGAAAGTCTTAGATGGCTAGGGAGAATAATGAAACCTTGTTTCACATTTGCCTTTTGGTTTCTTTTGACATACCATGTCTGTTAGAGCTATAGGGTCTTTATGACTTCTCTGTTTCAAACATGTTTTTCTCCCTCAAAACTCAATTCTTCAAAACTTAGCTTAGATCCCTTTCCTTAGAAATCCTCTAGTAAACAGCCATATTCAGTGCCCAATGACCTCTTTTTTCCGTCATAGCTCTTTCATCATATTATAATTCATTATTTGCTTATTTGTTTTACATCAGACTTCTTCAACTGCAAGCTCCCTAAATGTAGGTATGATATGTCTTTTATTTATCTCTGTCTACCCATGGCCTACCGCAGTGTCTGGTGTCTGAAACACAATGAATGGATGGATGGAGGGATGAATGGAGAGACAATATATATTTATGTGGCTCTCCTGACAAAGTAAAACGATCAAGTCATATAAATAAATAATGGAAGTACTGGCAATATACTGAAGGGCAAATAAGACAGAACCCCTATGCATCTGTAAAAGTAGCATAGGAAACATCAAAACAAAGATGCCAAAGACAATTAAAATTGTTTTGTATGTTTTGTTCAAAAGAAGAAAAATTAAACAAAACAAAATAAAATGACACTGTTGTAATCTACAGTTTAACTGTTTCAACAAACTGGCATTTAATCAGTGATTCACTCTCTAGGTTGTTGTCTTGGTTCTTCCAAGATATTTTTATGAATTGGAGGAGGGGTGGTCTGTCAGTCCTATGTAAGTTTCTGCTGTTTCATTCAGACCGTTTCTTCTCCAGATATGGTTATTGAGTCTTGATCACCATGCTGACACTGCTTTATGTGGTACATCTCCTTTGTCAGAACTGAAGGCTGCTTTTCTGTAATAGATTGCACTGCTAGCCAGTACTGATCTTTTTTCTTCTCTCAGTGGTAAAATTAGCATCCCTTATACTAGGCCGTTAGAGATAGAACAAAGGACTCCATGCCTTATGCAGACAGGGGTGTAAGTTTCTCTCATTCTCCGCTCTTCCACTGGACTTGAAAAACATTAGGAGTATCTTTTCCTTGATTCATAAATTCAACTAAGTTTTCATGTTTATGATGTTTTTGTGTTTATATGTTGATATGTCAAATTTTGAAAAAGATGGAGAACTCTCTTACCATAAACCAAGAAATTAATAATAATAATACCGATAATACCAACAAACTAAAGGATGCAGCTATGGATATGTTGTTTAAGAAGTTGTCCTTGAAGACATTTGCATGTATCTTTATATCTATGAGAAGCCTCAGTTTAGTAATGAAATGTAATATTTTACTAAAATTTTCAAACTGGAAATGGTGTCATAAGCTTGAGAATTTGTTATACTGAGGATAAAATGTAGGCACATTTTCATTTCATGTTACTATAGGATTAACTGAAAGCCAATGAGGTCTTGGTATCGCTGGATCAAGAACCGACCTGCTTAGATGTGAATTCTGAATCGTACCTATACTTTCTGTAAGAACACTAAACTTCATGAATTTTATTGTCTCATCTGTAGAGATAATAATGATATCTAGTTTGTACACTGATTTTCATCATTGCATCACCTAATGAAAATTAAAAATCTTAGCACAGCCTAGGGCACCCAGTATGCAGGAAATGTTGGCAATGTTTATTTTAGTCTTCAGTATGCTACTAATGACTGAACAGAACATGTGGCATGAGCAAATAACTTTGCTGAAGATTTCACCATGGCTCATAAAGCAGCTAAAACAAACATTAAGTGTGCAAGGTAAAGTCAAAGTCAAAGGTGTGCAAGGGGGACATACAGCCCAGCCACTAACTTTCATGAGGAGGAGACCTTGTTAAACTGTTGGGTTGATCATGTTTGTTGTGTCCAGGAGCAAGTTGTTCAGTGCATGATGTGAGTGCTCAGATGAGTGGTTCACCTTCAATGATTTAATTATTTTTAACCTTAATATTTTGTCGATTACTGTAAAGTCCTAGCTCCTGTTAGTCTTGGATATATTTATGTTGAACATTTGTAATTCTTTATTCCACTATATCTCAGATACATAGCCAGGCACATGATGACTAAAAATAAAACTCATTTTTCTGATTTTATAAAGAATACCTGTGCAGACAAAATCACTCCATTTGACATGACTGACTATAATGTCTGTCTTATGGGAAAGCATTCTCTATTTAAATTTTATTCTTTATAGGGTCAAATTGACCCATTAGAGTCAAGCTTCCACTAAATGTTCAATAACTGCTAGTTAGTGATCTTGATGATGAAAAATACACATTTAAATTTGTTAACTTAAAAGACTATTTATTATTATGCCATATAACTGTCTAGGATTATTATTCCAAACATAATGGATAGGATGGGTCATGAGACTATTTTATGTTCTTGGGTTCATTCTAACTCAAATAATTGTTTTTAAAAACCACACCTTTAACTACCTATAATATATAATCATCATCCTTCCTTCCTGTGACAGATTAAAGCAGCTTGCAAGTTATAAAACTGATTTAATTCTGGGTAGTAAATGCCTTTCCTCAGAATTTAAACACCTTGCTCTTTTTTTTTTATATCAAGAATATTTCTTGGTGATAAATATCACCTTGTTGCTGGAGCCTTTGCAGCTTTGATTTTTTTGTAAACTCGGTATTTTAAAATTTTTTCTATTATTCACCAGGGGATTCAGAATCGTTCTTCTTTCTATAGCTACAGGATGATTAGTTGTTTTCTCTCTTGGGACACATAAGTGTATAAAAGCGGCCACTCCTAGGAAAAGTTGGATCCAGAGAGGGTGCTATAAAGCTATATGGTTGGTCTAGTAATAAATGAAACAAAATAAAACAAAACAAAATAGATGCCTTGAGGTAAATCCTGTTATGCATGTAAGTTTTGCACCTTGATTCAATAACTCTATATTTATTGTTGTTGTTCTGTGTTCTCTCCCTTTTACAAATAAGATTCAACCTACCAATCCTTGTATTTATTTATTTGGTTTTGTGGCTGGTGGTAACTGTTGGTTGAACCAGATATTTGATATCAACAACTAAAATGAATGTAGTTCTACTTTTATTTTTTATAAAAGATTTTACTTATTTATTTGACAGACAGAGATCACAAGTAGGCAGAGAGGCAGGCAGAGAGAGAGGGGGAAGCAGGCTCCCGCTGAGCAGAGAACCCGATGTGGGGCTCGACCCCAGGACCCCGGGATCATGACCTGAGCTGAAGGCAGAAGCTTTAACCCACTGAGCCACCCAGGCTCCCCATGTAGTTCTACTTTTTAAAGAAGATCTTGCATAAAATACATTTTGAAGAAAACATACTTCATCCTGAAGCATAACAACAATTTTTGAGAAATTCAAAAACCATGGATAATATCTTAATATACTTCATTTCAAACCATAATTTATAGTTGCAAAGCACTTTCACATATCACATGCTTTTGCCCAGATTTCATAAAATGGGATATTGTGGTTAAAAATGATGAGCTGAGTTACAATTTGTCAGGGAGTAATTGCCAGATCAATGACTTAAATGGAAATATTCTGATACTAAGTATTGCTATATCCTAAAAAACCCTGCACATATGTGTTAATACAAAATAATACAACTATCGGGGCACCTGGGTGGCTCAGGTGGTTAAGCGTCTGCCTTTGGCTCAGGTCATGATCCCAGGGTCCTGGGATTGAGCCCTACATCAAGCTGCACATTGGGCTCTCTGCTCAGTGGAGAGCCTGCTTCTCCCTCTCCCTCTGTGTTCCTCTCTGCCTACTTGTGCTCTCTCTCTGTCAAATAAATAAATAAAATCTTCAAAAGAATAATACAACTATCACAACTTATGATTTGGAATATCATAATTAAAACAGAAAATATATATATTAGAAAAAGGAAAAATATATATTTATGTAGTAATAAACAATCTAAAGATGTACCAGAAGCTGCAGTACTAGAAGATTTAGTGTTCAATTGAGTCTTTATGAATTCACTTTGATGACTGAAGCTCCTTTAGTTTTAAAGAAACTAAAATCAATGCATCTATTCTTTCTTCATTCAGAAGTTTTGAAATAATTTGTATCTCCATGTAATCACTGAACAACTCTTTATATATTAGACCGTAAAGATTATACCAAAAAAACTGCTTAATTTGAAAAATTTAGTTTTAAGTGTTATATATTTTTCTATATAATTTTGTCTCAGATATGAAGTAGGGTGTTTATTTTGCATGTTTTGCCTTTTCCCCTCTAATTTCAGCAATTTGATTCAGTTTGAAATATTAGGAGACTGCTGCTGTTTGCATATTATGTCTATATACTGATATCTGTGCTAAGGATCACAGTGTGAATAAAATGTAGCTCCGGTCCTCATCAGGTTGATACCCTAATGCGGAGGGTATATATACTCAGATCTTTTAAATGCCTAAGTAAGACAGTTGCCTAGGAAGCTATAGAATCAGAGGACAAACATTAAATGTAGTTCTCAACTAGAAAAATAATGCCTAAACTTGTATTGCTTGGTGTAATTCTTTTTATTTTACTATTTTATATTTTTTTTAAGATTTATTTATTTATTTATTTATTTATTTGACAGACAGAGATAACAAGTAGGCAGAGAGTCAGGCAGAGAGAGAGAGAGAGAGGAGGAAGCAGGCTCCCTGCAGAGCAGAGAGCCCAATGTGGGGCTCGATCCCAGGACCCTAGGATCATGACCTGAGCTGAAGGCAGAGGCTTTAACCCCCTGAGACACCCAGGTGCCCCTATTTTATTCTATTTTAGATTTTATTTATTTATTTGACAGAGAGAGAGAGCACAAGTAGGCAGAGCAGCACACAGAGGAAGAGGGAGAAGGAGACTCTCTTTTGAGCAGGGATCCTGATGTGGAGTTCGATCCCAACACCCTGGGATCATGACCTGAGCTGAAGTTAGTCACTTAACCAACTGAGCCACCCAGACACCTGGTGTAATTATTTTTAAAACATTAGTTCATTATATGTTTAAAACATGTTGCTAATTGTCACTTGCTTTAACTTCAATAATTTTGTGCTCTGATGGAAGGTGGTCCCTGGATTTCAGGCTTTGTTCCTGTGACAGTCCAGAAGAACTGCTAGAGATTCTATGCTTCTGTGGCCACCTTTATCCCTTAATCTGGTGTTCTTCCTATGTAAAATAGTAATGTCAAGAAAGTAAATCATGGTTCTTTATTCCTTCAGCCCTTGGGCTAAACTGGTCCCTTGGAAGGGGGATGCTCTGGATTTTATGCAAATGGTCAAAGCCTCTGAAGCTATTAGAACTCTAATCTACCCACTTAAACTGGGTTGGGTGAATCCATATATCACTTACTATATAGCTATGTAACTGTTAAATTACTAGTCTTATAGACTAGAGACAAGATCCTGTCAGCTCCTCAAAACCAGAAATTTTATTATGCATTTTTCTAGTCACTGAAACTGGCATTGTTACAAGTATGTTGTTCAGTATGCTCAATAAATATTTAATTAACTGATATAGAATTTGAATCCAGCTCTTGAAACTGAAAGGATACCAATAATGTGACCTAAATTCTGTGTCCTGAAAAGAACAAGGGAAAAGAAGTTTCCCAATACCAAGTAGCTGTTTAAAATAGATCCAAAAAAATAGATCATAAAAAGGATTTCTTACTTATTTTGGGATTCGACTTTTGGGAGCATTTGAGTCACTTTATTCAAGGCTGTAACTTTGATATTTGTCAATGAGTCGGAATCCACAGGGAGCAGATTTGTACATAATAGGAACTGATGGCACAGGTGTGGAAGAAAGAGGATATAAGAGAACAGACCATGTGATTACTCATATGTGACCCATCAGCAAGAATCACATCCTATGAAAATCATATACTGGACTAAAGAACTGGGCTAAATCTTGGCCATGCTATTAAATGCAAGAACATTAATCTTGTTAAATAAACTAGCATATTTACTATACCAGTATTTTTTCTTATTGTTGGCATAATCTACCTTATTTCCATTCTTTTTATTTTCAGCATTGCTGCTGTGCCCTTATATTCAAGGTTCCTCCTAAGAGACATAGGTACTTTTACTCTAAAAAAAAAAAAAGTATTAGTTCCTTTACAATTTTATCTTTCATTTTTCTTTATCAAAATTAGAAGCCTACATCAAATCCGTACATCAGTATGATGTGCAAGTGTTTGATTTCATTATTAAAATTTTTAATTAGGTAGTAACAATATGCGTCTCAACACAGTCAAATTCTCATTGGCATGCACTTTTACACTTTAATTACAGAATGGTGTAATCAGTTGCTTTGTGATAAAAATGAAGAGGTGGTTAGAGTGAAACTGGCTAATAGTGTCCTCTAAAGGACCCTATTCTCATTACACCTTTTTTTTTTTTTAAAGAACATTGATAATGCACTCTCAAAAAACATGGTGAGTCCATTAGTTGCCAGAAAATTTATTCTCATAGCTAATATTCGTGAATGGCAAAAGAGAGTATTTTGCAACACTCTCTTTTATTTGTAAGTCAGTTCCTGCAAATTCTTTATTTTCCATTTAGCTGTAATGCACTAATTATCATGATTAATATATTTTAAGCAAGATTCACATACATTAATATATATTCATTTGAAATATGAGTTATTTTTAGAAATATATCTACGTATGTGTATATGATTAAAATGATTCACTAGAAACATTGTTAAAATAATTTGCTTTTCTTTTTTTCTTTTCAAAGATTTTATTTATTTATTTGACAGAGATCTACAAGTAGGCAGAGAGGCAGGGAGAGAGAGAGAGGAGGAAGCAGGCTCCCCGCTGAGCGGAAAGCCTGATTCGGGGCTTGATCCCAGGACACTGGGATCATGACCCAAGCCGAAGGCAAAGGCCTTAACGCACTGAGCCACCCAGGTGCCCCTGTCCTCAACTTATTAAAAAGAAAAGCAGGGGCGCCTAGGTGGCTCAGTGGGTCAAAGCCTCTGCCTTCGGCTTGGGTCATGATCCCAGTGTCCTGGGATCAAGCCCCG